>NW_011495032.1:29344459-29372085 GCF_000754665.1 Bison bison bison | reverse complement strand
TGCAGGTCAGGAAGCAACAGTTAGAACTGGACATGGAACAACAGACTGGTTCCAAATAGGAAAAGGAGTACATCAAGGCTGTATCTTGTCACCCTGCTTATTTAACTTCTATGCAGAGTACATCATGAGAAACTCTGGGCTGGAAGAAGCACAAGCTGGAATCAAGATTGCCGGGAGAAATATCAATAACCTCAGATATGCAGATGACACCACCCTTATGGTAGAAAGTGAAGAGGAATTAAAAAGCCTCTTGATGAAAGTGAAAGAGGAGAGTGGAAAAGCTAGCTTAAAGCTCAACATCCAGAAAACGAAGATCATGGCATCTGGTCCCATCACTTCATGGGAAATAGATGGGGAAACAGTGGAAACAGTGTCAGACTTTATTTTTTTGGGCTCCAAACTCACTGCAGATGGTGATTGCAGCCATGAAATTAAAAGACGCTTACTCCTTGGAAGGAAAGTTATGACCAACCTAGATAGCATGTTGAAAAGCAGAGACATTACTTTGCCAACAAAGGTCCATCTAGTCAAGGCTATGGTTTTTCCAGTGGTCATGTGTGGATGTGAGAGTTGGACTGTGAAGAAAGCTGAGCACCAAAGAATTGATGCTTTTGAACTGCGGTGTTGGAGAAGATTTTTGAGAGTCCCTTGGACTGCAAGGAGATCTAACCAGTCCATTCTAAAGGAGATCAGTCCTGGGTGCTTATGGGAAGGACTGATGTTAAAGCTGAAACTCTAATACTTTGGCCATCTCATGCGAAGAGTTGACTCATTGGAAAAGACCCTGATGCTTGGAGGGATTAGGGGCAGGAGGAGAAGGGGACGACAGAGGATGAGATGGCTGGATGGCATCACTGACTCAATGGACGTGAGCTTGAGTGAACTCTGGGAGTTGGTGATGGACAGGGAGGCCTGGCATGCTGCGATTCATGGGGTCACAAAAAGTCAGACACGACTGATCTACTGAACTGAACTGAACAAGACCTAAATTTCAAGTGTTAAGTGTTAGTCACTCAGTCGTGCCTGACTCTTTGTGACCCCATGGACTACAGCCCACCATGCTCCTCTGTCCATGAGATTTTCCAGGCTAGGATACTGGAGTGGGTTGCCATTTCCTTCTCCAGGGCATCTTCCCAACCCAGGGATTGAACCCTGGTCTCCCGCACTGCAGGCAGATTCTTTCCCGAGTGAGCTACAAGGGAAGCCCCCTAAATTCCAAAGCACATGGATTAAACTCAGCTCAGAAACTCTCAGAATGTTCCAGGGAGGTGCTGGAAGGCCCTGCAGGGGGCCTAAAGTCAGGTTTCAGAAATACTAATGCTTTGATGATGTCTGTTTTTTAGTTTTTGCATGAGTCAATACCTTCATTCAAAAAATATTTTACTAATATTTAAAGTAGCTAAAACAGAATTTATGCATTTCCTTCTCACCCTGGCACAGAGGCCGTGTGTAATAAACATGAGCTGAAGGAAGGCGTGGTGTCTAATAGCCTAGTTCTGCCACGTGTGTGAGCTCTGTGACCTTGGGCAAGTTACCCAGGCCGCTTCCCTGATCTCCAAAGTCCAGATAGTAACATCTCAGTCACAGAGTAGTCACAAGCACTGATGGAGGTAACAGTGTGAAGCATGTAGCTGAACAGTCTGCAGCTCATACACAAAGGTCTTCTCAAGTTGTTGAGACCATGTTGTGAAAAGCTGTGCAACAGAGTGGTCAGGACAGAAACTGTGAGGCAAGCACGCCTGACCTCCATCCAGTTCAGTAGCTCACTGGCTACATGACCATGGACCATTGACTTCACCTCCATAAAGATGGTATTTCATTGGTAAAATGTGGATAATAATATTCATGTTTTTAGGGGTATTGTAAGGATTGAATGAGCTATCACATGGAGATCTGGCCTCTCTCTCCTTTGACATTAATACACAAATTTTAATATAATATTTCACTTTTAAATGGAAAAAGAAAATGAACCCTCCAGTAAAAGCTATTTGGATGTGTTCTCTTATGTTTTAAATAAACATTGCTCTGATTTCTTTCTTTAGTTTAAAAGATAAATATTAATAGATCCAAACCCATAAATTTAATGTCATTCCTTTCTGGATGAAAAAGCATTCCCAATCTCTCTATTCTGAATGAGGTAGAACTTGAGAAATTTACATGTATCTGTGACAACATAAAACTCCATAGTGTTCCTCAGTCTAGTCTCTCTTTGGTTAGTTTCAGT
Source organism: Bison bison bison (assembly GCF_000754665.1). NCBI lineage: Eukaryota > Metazoa > Chordata > Mammalia > Artiodactyla > Bovidae > Bison > Bison bison. The sequence continues at coordinate 29,369,861 of NW_011495032.1, read as the reverse complement.
ACCTCCAGGTGTGTCAAATGAAAAAGGTTCACACTTTCTCTACCCCAGATGATGTGAGATAAATTGGAAGGATAGCAAGTAAGACTTGAGAAGATTTGAGAATGTACATTCTTACAGTTCACACAGCCCCTGAGTGTCAATCCACTCAGAATTTCATTTCTAGATGCTTATTGAAGACAAGAAAATTAAAATATAACAATTAGATCTGATACTTCAGGGTCTAAAATCCCACGAGATTCTGCTTGACTAAAAATGGTCCATGCAGAAACTTTCAAAACATGAAATTAGTTTGAATATATTACAAACTCTTCTCACACATACTAATAACATACAAATGAACTTGATACCAGATCACAGAGACAGTCGTAGCAAGCATGCTAATTCAATGTTTTGAGTAATAAACTGGAAACAGCCATGTGTCCTAACCACCACTCTATGCACACGTACAGTGCATAGTGACTGAGTGTTCATGAGACTTGGAAATGTTTAAAATAAGATCCCTGACATATAAAGGCTCAGGGTTCAATGGGGAAGAAAAATTCATAAGGGTTCAATTTACACGTGAAATAGAGGGGTCATGGGTGATTGGAATACACAGTTTATGTAGAATGAAGATCTTAAGCTGAATTCGCTGTTTTGCAAAATATTTAATTATTTGGCTTTTAATTCACTAGCTACAGATTGAAAATAACGGTTGATGGAAATCAATTTTTAGCAAAATTGTTGTGTTGTTCAGTCGCTAAATTGTGTCTTACTCTTTGTGACCCCATGGACTGCAGCACACCAGGCTCCCCTGTCCTTCACTTACTATCCCCTAAGTTTGCTCAAATTCATGTGCACTGAGTCAGTCATGCTATGTAACCACTTCATCCTCTTCCATCCGGTCTCCTTTTGCCTTCAATCTTTCCCAGCATCAGGGTCTTTTCCAATGAGTCGGCTCTTTACATCAGGTGGCCAAAGGACTGGAGCTTCAGCTTCAGCATCAGTCCTTCCACTGACTATTCAGGGTTGATTTCCTTTAACATTGACTGGTTTAATTTCCTTGCTGTCCAAGGGACTCTCAAGAGTCTTCTTCAGCACCACAATTCCAAAGCATCAATTCTTTGGCACTTAGCCTTCTTTATGGTCCAACTCTCACTCTTGTATATAACTACTGGAAAAACCTATACGGATCTTTGTTGGCAAAGTGATGTCTCTGCTTTTTTAATACGCTTCTAGGTTTGTCATAGCTTTCCTCCCAACGAGCAAGAATCTTTTGATTTCATGGCTGTAGTCACCATCCACAGTGATTTTGGAGTCCAAGAAAATAAAACCTGTCACCGGTTCTACTTTTTCTCTGTTTGTTTAAAGTGATGGCAGTGGATACCATAATCTTAGTTTTTTGAATGTTGAGTTTTAAACCAGCTTTTTCACTCTCCTCTTTCATCCTCATCAAAAGGCTCTTTAGTTCCTCTTTGCCTTCTGCTATTAGAGTGTTATCATCTATCATCTGTATATCTGAGGTTGATGATATTTCTCCTGGCAATCTTGATTCCAGCTTGTGTTTCATCCAGTCTGGCATTTCACATTTAGCAAAATAGTAAGCCCTAATTCTGAATTCTTCCTTTTAAAGATATCCATCTCTTCTGCCTCTAATGGGAAATTAAGGTCTCAGTGCTACATCATTTTGAAAAATCTACTGAAAAATAGATTTGAAAAATAAGTCTGTTGAAAAATATAAATTCAGACAACCTATTGTTTAGTTGTTCTCAACTGCACCAAAATAACAATTTGAGTGGTGGATTGTTGCCAGGTTTGTTTCTCATTAACTTGGTTAGTAGGTACACTAGTTACAAAATAAGTGAATTCAGAGACAGCAAAAGGCTGCAAGAAAATAAATCACTCAAGAATTACAAACAGTAATATTACTGGAACAGAGGAAAGAGTCAATTAAACAGAAATTTCCAAGAAGTCAGCACTTTCTTTCTTTTTTTTTTGTAAATTCAAGGTTTAGATGTATTTTGAAAGTGTTTGAACTGGAAAGCTCAGAAGCTGGTTCTAATCTTGCCTCTGACTTTATCTACATCTGGACAAGTCACCACATTTGGTGTTATTTTCCAAAGCCTATAAAATGAGGGGTTGGTATTGATCAGAACTCTTTTGGATGCCAGTAAAAGAAATCCAATTCAAACTGGCTTAATTTACAAGAGGGGAGGCTTTATTGATTTATACTACTGAAACGGGCATAACAGCTTCAGGTATAGCTGGATCTAGGAGCTTTAAATTATGCCACCAGGAATGATAGCTCTCCTTTTATTAGCTCTAATTTGTATGGTGTTGGCTTCATCTTCGGGCATGTTATCCCACTATGATGACAAGATCTCTCCTCTCAGCTCCAAGCTTACTTCCTAAAACTTAAAACCCAGAGAAAAGAGTTTATCGCTCATCATAGCGCCAGAAAAAAAAAGATCCCACAACTGAATTTCATTGAATTTGATTGACTTGAGTCATATTCCTAAATCACTCACTGTATGAATAGGGAATGCAGTGTTTCAGCTGGCCAGACCTAGGTGCAATGCTGTGCTTTGGAGCCAGGAGTAGAGTCAATACCTACATAGCCTGAGAGTGAGGGAAGATTGATTTCCAGAGAAAAACCAAGGGTCAGCTATAGAATAAAGGGAAAGTGGAGTTTGAAAGTTCAAAACAATAGATGTCCACTGTAGGATAAAGCAACTGCCTCTAAGGCCCCTTGAACCCCTAAAATTGCCCCTTGAAACTTTTTATTAGGTAAGGAGATCATTACCCCCAAAATTGGAATAATTTGCCCATCTCACAGCTAATTAATGACAGACACTGAATCCTGATCCCTTAACTCACCATATTGTGTTTTAATATCTTTTCAAGGATTCTAATCCCAGGGATCACAACACACTCAACATAAGATGGTTCACAAAGTGTGAACTCTACCACCTCAGGCAAGTATCATAATGAAGATCATTTCCTATATTTCTTCTGAAGATGCTGTCAGGAACCTCTGATCACTTATCGTAGGTGTAACAGAAAGTCTCAGCCTTGCCTAATTTGGTTGGCTGAGCCCACTTCAAATGCTGGCACCTGTTTCTAGTCCAGCTGAAGATGCCTTGAGTTCTCATTTTAAATGTCTAAGAAGAACACGTTTGTGGTTACCATAGCAACAGTCTAGCGGTGACTCCTGTGTGGAGATGGGAATGCTCACAACAACACTGTTTCTTCTTCTTGATCTAGACTAGCTCTGCAGTGGACCCAGGCAAGGGTGATTTTCTTTTTTAAGTTTCTCAGATGATAATGCATGGTCAGTGTTAGGAGCCCTGATCTAGTCCTTTAAATTCTTATTAAGGCAGGTTTAGCTGAGAGTTCAAATAGTTCATTCAATCCCACACCTTTTGTTTCACTTCAGAGCTTCCCCTAGTGCATATCTGGTGACTTATTTTAAATTGCATTTTTTCTGTCTTCTCAAAGGAAAGGATATTGTCCACTCTGGGACATTATGTGATTTCTGGCTTTCCAAGGTGCAAACTCATGAATATTCTTAATTAGAACTGTGGTTTCTCCATCTCTTTCAAATTGGGCTGTGTTGGAACTTAATTGCAGCAAGAGACTTGGAACATCTGGCAGGTCTGAAACAGCCATGATCTGTGGTTCTGAATATACGGTATGAATTACCAGCAGAGTGATGCATCACTGTGATTGCTGATATGCTGTGGAGATGCGGAGGAAGAAGGAAGCAAAGCAAATAATGACCTCTCAATTAAGTTTTCCAAAAGGCTCAGATGATTAACTGGCTACAGGCAAAGTTTACTTCTCAATCACAAACATAAGCAACAACATAAAACAGGCACACCTGCCATCTCAATAATTTAGGGATGGTGAAAAGAAACATCTCATTTTTTTTTTAACATTAGCAGGCTGCCCAATGTTTGGCAGCTCTTTTTCAAGGGATTTTTATTTTTCTTTCTTCATTTGTGTGGAGCTTAAAATAAGTTCTATTCAGTCTTATATTATTGACTTGATTTATGTCAAAACATTGTACTGGTGATGACCTTGGAAGGAATAGACATCTTCAAGGGAATATGGCTTGTTATTTAAGATGTGATCCTTAGAAACTGGGTAAGAAATGTTTAGTAGAGAAATTCCACCTGATGTTTTAGATCTTAATGGATTAAATTTAAATGTTTATGATTGAAAATCGTGTTGAGAGTTTTGGTAAACAGTGAGAATTTGTTCAATAAATATGGAGCATACACTATTTGCAAACTTTTAAAATGCTACAAGGAATATAAAGATGCATGTTCTTAGGATGTTTACAATATGTAAGAGGAGATGGGAGAGCCATTATTAATCAGAATACTAGGCCAGATGTGATAATGTATGATAGTATTTCAAAACAGGTAGACTTTGAACTTGGCAGAGGAGAGCAAATCATGTAAAAGGACCGGTAGAGGCAAAAATTCACAAGAGACAAAGAGTGTGGCAAGAAAAATCCACAAGACGAAGGGTGTGGCAAGAAAACTTCACAAGAGACAGGGAGTGGCAGATAAGACTCATTGAGTGTCTATAGTGTGAGAAGCAAGGTACAGATTTTTTTACACGTTATCACAGTTCATTCTTGAAACAACCTCCTGAGCTTATTTCCAGATAATTCTCACATAAATAGATCGAAGCTCTTTTAAAAAAAGTTATTGGAATATCATTCTTCACAATGTTGTGTTAGTTTCTGCTGGACAAAGAAGTCAATCAGCAATATGTATACATAAACGCCCTCTGCCTTGGACCTCCCTCCCCACCACATCCCACCTCTCTAGGTCACCACAAAGCACCAAGCTGAGCTCCCTGTGCTATGCAGCAGCTTCCTAGCAGCTATACTACCCATGGTGTTGGCATATGCCAATGCCACTCTCCCAATTCATCCCACGCTCCCCTTCCCCGCCATGTCCACTCTTCTGTTTGTTATGTCTGCATCTCTATCCTGCCCTGGAACTAATTCATCTGTACCAGTTCTCTAGATTCCACATACCTGAGTTAATATGTAATACTTGTTTTTCTCTTTCTGATTTATTTCACGCTGTATGATGGACTCTAGCTCTGTCCACATCTTGACTCCCTTTCTGACACGAATCCATATACTTGGGTGGGTCTTTGGTGCTTTGTCTTCTTCCCCAATACCTTGTGAGATATCTTTCCTAAACCAATGCAGGGTTCTTGTTGGAAGGAGTTCAAGTAGGATAGATAAATGCAATTGAGTGAGCCTGGAAGTGGGGAGATATGTGTTGAGGCCATGGCCCAGGCGCAGCATGAGCTGATAATGACTTGACCTAGATTTCAGCAGTAAATGTAGAATAGAGGGTACACATGAGACATTAAGGACAAAACATTTTTCAAAAGATAGCAAGGAGAGCTTTTCTAGCTTGTAGATTTGTTTGTACCATGAAAACGACTTCTGTTCTCAATGAGGTTTAGGGTAATTTTTTCCTTCCTCTTCCAAAAGCTATAGTTCTATCTAAGTTTTGGCCAGAAGGCTGTATTCTCTCTAGTTATAAAATAGAATATCAGCAGGTGGTCTCAGAAAAGAATTTTCCTAACATGCTGTACACTTTGTCAGGAAAATTTTTTCAGACTGCTAGATTTTTTTTTTCTTAAATCATAACTTCGTTTCCAGATATTTAAACCTTTATTTCCATTTAGCTTGCTTTGAAAAGCAGCAGATTAGCTGGAGCCCAAGATTGTCTATGATGAGCTGAGCGGCAGAGAACGGCCACAGTATGGGAGCTGAGAACGCGAGTCATTTGTCTTTTAGCAGGCACACACAAATGATCCTTTCCCTGCCATATGTTCCAGAGAATTCTTTTATTTCCCTTCAGGTATTTGACCCCCTATTGAATAGAGGCATTGATCAAAGTTGAAGCTGCCAAGTGACTGATAGAATAGCTTCAGTTTTCAGTAAATCAAATGTTAAAAAAGAATCAAAAGTAAAATTCTTGATGTTTAATTCCTATTCCTGAGTCCCTGGCTTATGTGAACATGAGGATATTGCTTAACAATCTTATGCTTCTGGTTTCTTTTCTTCCTTTCGTTTTAAAAAATGCACATAGCCAAGGAATTCTACAATAAGAAATTTTTTTGACTTCTACTGACCTTGGAGATGGAACTCCTTAAGTAAAAATGGTGATTTGAAATAAAGCTCCTTGTGTCTATTTCTAAAGAATTACGACTTGGAAGGTTCATGTGAGGTGAAGGGGAACAAGAAGAAATAGACATCAAGTTGAGATGCTGTGCCAAACATCTGGAGGAGAGAGTGAGAGCATTATGGGAAAACAGATGGCGGGAAGCTTGGCCAGATAAAATTAAAGGCAAGGCCGCACAGCATCTGATTAGCTAAGAGAATTCTCTTTAAAAGGAAAATATCTATAAAACCTGTACTTTGAATAGTCTCTTGACACAAAAATGCTTAAAAAAATTATACAGTTCTTATCGGGCCTTGAGGTTTACTTCGACGGTTTTCATTTACTAATTACTGTACGTATTGCTTTGTTTTGCTTTTTAATTAGAAACAAGACCCTAATTGATAACCAAAAGGCTTAGAGATAAAGACCTACACTAAAAATTATTTCTATGCTATTTTAATTAACCTACTGAAATCCTATTTGTAAACTCAGGGTCTAAGTCATTTTTGGATGTGAGTGAAATATCTGTGTTCGTCAAGGTAAGCTGATAACACTTCTTTGGGAACTGGCTTTACCTCTTCAAGAAAGAGCTTACTTTCATATATGAACATTTTATCCATTAGCTAAAGCAAGCACAGGGCTGAAGGCTCATAAGCTTTGCAAAGGTACATTAAAATATTTAAGATCTGATCTTAAGAAATGTGTTGGGTCAAAAAAAAAAACCACTATAAAAGGTAAATTAATAATTATGTCAAGAATGTATAATAATATTAAAACAAGATTACCAAGATGGCTTCACATTTATATAACAAAATACAGAGTTGTATTTATTGTGACAATATGACTTGAGCCCTCCAAAATCAAGATGCCCAGGATTTAGAGATGTCTTAAAATAGCCCTGCTAGTAAGAAAGCACACACGTTCTTCTGCAATACAGTACATCCCTTTTGTTGCCTGAAAGAAAAGAAGTGCCTCTTCCTTTAACATCCAAGTGAAATAGTTGGCGTCTTCAATCCATGAACTGGGAGATGTACAGCCCGCTCCTCCAGATTCCGGGGTATCCCCCAGAGGTCCCCCAGAGGTAGCATCCTGGTTACCTCTTGCTCAGACTTCCTGCTTCTTCTGAATTCTTGATCCCTACTTAATTGTCCTTCTCCTGTGACTTCTCTCCTTCTTCCTGTGCTATGTGCAGCCACCTTGGTCTTCATTTCTTCCAAAATACACCGCTAATGAAAAAGCCATTGTGCACAACAGACTCTTCTGAATGTTTGGGAAGAAAGAAGAGGAACTAGCCTCCCGTGGAATAATAAACAACTGAATATCAGATGAAAGAGAATCGTGTACTTGCAGTTCCTCAGCCATCTCCACAGGGGAAATTTTTTTACCATCAATTTCTCCCCTTGTGACTCAACTGGTAAAGAATCTGCTTGCAATGTGGGAGAACTGGGTTTAATCCCTGGGTTGGGAAGATCCCCTGGAGAAAGGAAAGGCTACCCACTCCAGTATTCTGGCCGGGAGAATTCCATGGACTGTATAGCCCAAGGAGTCACAAAGTGTCGGACACAACTGAGCGACTTTCACTTTCACTTTTTCTTGCCTTGGGTATCAGCACCTGCTACCAAATTGGCAGGACTTCCATCCCTATCAAGATTCCCATTTTCCAACTCTCCTTCTCTTCCAGCTCCCAGCATCTGGCCTACCAGAGAAAAAGTGAGCATTCCTGTTACAGACCACCTGGCTCACCCCACCTGGTGCTTTCTTTTGCACACCAAATGATGCCCATTATTGGATGCTCTTGGCAAAGACATCTTTTGCCCTTTGTTAAATTCTGCTACATCCTTGAAATGTAGAAGATGCTAAATAATCTTTTTTTGAATGGTAATCATTACCTTCCTAAAAGATTTCTAAAGAAGAACCACGTGCTCAAATTAACAAATGGCATATGTTCCAGTAAGCCTTCTTCCTCTGATTTTTTGCAGGGGAAAGGCTAAGGCCAAAAAAAAAAAAAAAAGCCCTAGGAGATTCAACTCCTTTGTTGCTTAACAGAAAATACAGAGTGGAAAGAGCCACAAGACACAGCTTTTGGTTTCCCAGATCAACATATTTTAACTCACAACACTGACTGAGTCCAGGGTAGGGAATTAGAGAATGGGTTATACAGTAGAGCCAATCATCATTAGAAGAGTTAAATAAAAAGAAACAAACACGGGAATGAGAAGCCAACTAAGGCCCCAGGGAGAAGATGATGTGTGAGCTGGGCCTTGACAGAGAAGTGGGATCATTTCCCAGAAATGCTGGGGAACCATTTTCTTCCGTTTCGTTTGATTCTGGACATCTTGACTGAAAATGTAGCCTTAAAAGTCCATTTTATCTAGATATGGTTTAAAGGACAAAACCACAGTGTTGGTTTATTCCACAAAGACTAAAGAAAACATTCACTGATTTTCACCAAATTTGCTAAATTCTCTGAAACTCAAGATACTCTTTGACTCCAAAGTGGGCTAAGTGCACTGATTTTCCCCATTTAATCAATGATGATCATTTACAACTGGCTACAGACGAGCACCAGAGAAGGCAATGGCACCCCACTCCAGTACTCTTGCCTGGAAAATCCCAGGGACGGGGGAGCCTGGTAGGCCACAGTCCATGGGGTCACTAAGAGTCGGACACAACTGAGCAACTTCCCTTTCACTTTTCACTTTCATGCATTGGAGAAGGAAATGGCAACCCACTCCAGTATTCTTGCCTGGAGAATCCCAAGGCCAGGGGAGCCTGGTGGGCTTCCGTCTATGGGGTCGCACAGAGTCGGACACGACTGAAGCGACTTAGCAGTAGCAGCAGCAGCAACGGACAAGCACTAGGCTTGGAGATAGGATATAAGGGAACATACACAATAAGACAAGGGCTCTTTGAGAGCTGAGTGACGGATGATACAGATGCAAATTAAAAATTGCAAGACAAGGTAGTAAATGGTGACTCAGAGACAGGCAGGGAGAACCCAAAGGGTGGACCAATCCCTTCACAGGGATTTTGTGATGGTTCTAAGAGGAGGTGACATCCGAACTCCTTCTCAAAAGATCAGAGGAGATCATTGGATAGAGACAAGGTGTAGAGCATTCCAGAAAAGAGGCAGCCTGTGCAAAGGTGGAGCACACAATGAGTGCTCTGGAGTTGAAGCTGTGCAGAAGGAGAACTGAGAAGGAGGCTGGAGGGTGCTCATGCTCAAAACAGGTTCTAGAGGATCCTGTGGATGCCCCTGAAAGGACTGAAACTGGTCAAGGTCAATGAGGTGAATGATTTCAAGAGGTAGACTGAACGTGCCCATACTCTGTCCACACCCACACCCACTTCAACAGAGCAGGGCTGCTTCAGTTTTTTATATAAGATTCCATATTACATTTCATTTAGGGGGAAAAGGAAACCAAAGGACACTACAAAAGCAGGTGACAATGACAATTGTAGATGTGTGGTTGAGAAAGACAGTTCCAGCATCAGTTACAAAGAGAAGGGAAGACATAGAGACCAATAAGTTGTTTATTCCTGTGGTTCAGGCAAGAGATGATGAAACCTTGAATGAAGGTATAACAGAGATCAGAAACAAAATGTAATCGTTACAGGATTGTCAAGTGTATTTCAGGGCCACTTTGTAGAGTAGGAAAATGTTCCAGAGGGCTAATATTGTGCTGGTGAGAAGGGAGAAGTGCATAGTGCACAAAAGGGCTTATTCCTTTCACTTAGACCTATGCACAAGAGAGGCCATATGGTTTCACGGTCAACTGGTTAGACGGTCCGTTTAGGACTGTCTTCATGACCCAGGCTCCCTTACTGATGGAATCCAGCTGACAGCTGTCACTGGGGATGGAACAGTCAAAACGTATCCAACGTGGATTGCGAATCCTCCCCATTCTCTGCCTCAGATGCGAATAAGTTTCTCCATGCAGAACCAGGGATACTGTGCTCTGGTAAGTGGCCTCCTAAGTCTATTTAAGGCATGGCCATCCTCTGCCTGCTGTACCTAGTGCCTGTCCACAGCCTGCACTAGGCCTGTGCTCTCTCTCCCTCAGTCCCTCGACCTTGCTCCCTCACCTCCCCTTCCCCAAGATCCCTGGTCCTCATGTATTACCAGTCATCCTCTCCCACACAGTCTGTTAAAGACTCTAGAACTAAAGGATGGAGAAGGAAAAGGGAAGGGAGCCCATCACTGTAGCCGAGCTTAAGGTTAGAACTGTGAGATACAATTAGACACTCAGTGAACTACAAAGATTAAACTGCTAGCCAGCCTCCTATAGTTCACATTGCTAAAGAGTGCTTCTCAAATTTGTCACATTTCAATATAGATATAGAAGTTGATATGCATGTACATGGAAAAAACTGCAAGTGTTAGTCACTCAGTCATGTATGACTCTTGCGACCCCATGGACTGCAGCTTGCCAAGTTCCTCTGTCCATGGGATTCTCCAGGCCAGAATACTGAAGTGGGTTGCCCATTCCCTTCTCCAGGGGATTTTCCTGACTGAGTGTCTCCTGCATTGTAGGCAGATTCTTTACCCTTTGAGCAAGCAAAATCTAAAACAGAGCAAAAGAAATCTGGAAACCAAAAAACAAAAGAATCACTATGCAATATATTTGAAACTAACACAATCCTGTAAATCAATTGTACTTCAACAAATCCATATATGTGTGCAATCAGAAAAAAAATGTTCTAAATAAAACAGAGCCGAAGAAACCAAGGCCCAGGATACTACAGGAGATTCATGGAGGGGCAGGAAATGTTTTTGACCTACAGACCATCCTTAGTGATCCATATCCTTCATCTGTTATGTCTTCTTCACTGGAGGGAAGATGAGTCTGGTTGACAAGAAAGTAACCCCAGAGGTGGTATTTGGTAAAGGGGAACATTTTGTTAATTTAAGAGATCTTCCTCTATCAAAGCCAACAGTCTCTATTTCTTTTTCAGTAATTTCTACTCCATCCTTCAAATGCTCTCACATTCTCTGTAAATCTCCCCCCTTTTCACACTAATCCATAATGATTTACTGCTCTCCGAACTACCATTATGCTGAAGTGGTTAAGATCTGCGGGTCTTGGGATCACTCAGGTTTGAGTTTGAATTCTCGTTCTGATATAAATTTATTGAGTGAATGCTGGCAAGTTATTTAACCTCTCTGAGCCTCAGGGTCATAAAACCCAATATTCATAGACCATTGACTCCACATCAGGCACCATTTCAAGCAGGATACTTACTTTTTCTCATTTAACATCAACTCTATAAAGTAAGTTCCATGATGATTCTTATTTCACAGATGAGGAAATAGAAGCAAAGGGAGGGACATCAGTGCTCAAAGAGTCCCATTGCCAGTAACAAAGGCTGGATACAACAATCAGAGGTCTGGGGGAAATGGTTCTCTCTCTGCAGCCGGGATAGGCCAGGCCGCAGCTGGACCCAGGACCTTGGGATCTGAATCTGGAGCCTGGCCCACCCACCATGCCCTACTGCCTCTGCACACCTGTGCACCTTTGGTTGGTGGTTAGGATTCAAGAGGTGTGCACGTGACATCCTTAGTCCTTAGCATGGTGCCTGGCACATAGCAAATATGTTTCAAATGGGAACTGTAACGACTAGGAGTCTGATTATGATGATGATGGTTATTCACTCAGTCGTGTCCAACACTTTGTGACCCTACTCATGTTCTGACTCTTTGTTAGCCTGGCAGACTCCTCTGTCCATGGAATTCTCCAGGCAAAAATACTGGAGTGGGTTGCCATTCCCTTCCCCAGGGAATCTTCCCAACCCAGGGATAGAACCCACATCTCCTGAGTCTCCTGCATTGCAGGTGGATTCTTTACCATCTGAGCCACCAGGGAAGTCCTTGTGGATTTTATTATTGACTACTTGACACTTAGATATTCTCTTAGCTGTATATCTGTTCCATCATCTTCCTATCTTGTAGTGTCCCTGGAGAAGGAGGGACACTAATTCCCTAATTCCCTAATTAGTGTCCCTAATTCCCCATAATGCAATACTGGGAACATATGTGCCAGCATCCATGGATTACCGATAATTTTAGATTGAGGCAGTGTGTGTTGCTGTGGGTTTTCCCCAGTTTAATCCAAAAGGATCAGTATTATGTCAGAGTACGTGCCTATACAATTCCTTTCTTGTGTCTTCATAATATGCCTTGGCTTGAAAAAGTAGATGAGTCACTGACTCTGCCATAAACCCAGAAGGAAAGAAAGATAGAGAACAATAAAGGAGACAGCAGTGGAAGAGGGAGGAAGAGAGAGAGGTAGAGACAAAGAGAGGAAAATCTGCCTCCTTTTTAAGTACCTTTAAGCATCCTTAAGAGAAACTGATACTCCTCTGTTTGATGACGTTTCCTCTATCTGTCCCAAACCCTGCCTTCCAAGGGTGATTGCAGTTTGTACTAAGCACATGTAGGGAAAATTTTGATCCCTTTAAACATCAGGCAGTGGTAAAAAAAAAAAAAAAAGAAAAAAAATCAAGACTGTGGCAGTCATGAAACTGCCATTCTGCTCTAACAGAATCAGTATTACCACCTTAGGAATTGAGGATGGAAGTCCTCTGCGAAGTTGTCAAGGAGGTTCTATTTTTGGCCCCCAGTCTGTTTCCGCAGTGATTAGAAAAAGCCAGCCAGAACACAAAAAAATGGTTGAGGGCATCTGAAATATCCATGAAAGGGACACGGAAAGCGCTTACATGTGTCAGACGGAGGAGACAATTTGAAACAAAGGGAAAATCTGGAGGCAGATTATTTAACATTCATTTATGCATTCATTCAACAAATATTTGCTGAGTGCCTATTTGGTGCAGAGCTCTGCATGGGGTGATCCTATGGAGAGTATAAATATTAAACAGGCTCAACTTCTGCCCTTATCTTACAGTCAAGTGGGGGAGATAAGACATGCACATATTTATTATTTAGTGGTATCGTGTAAACGTCTGAGGTGGAAATCTGTGGGCTAAAGGGCTGTATTAGTCATTCGACCGAGAGTGAGGACACAAATCAGCCTGGCCCACAGTATCATCAGCCAGCACATGGCCTCAGCCTTCTGGCCTTTCCATAAACCAACAGCACACAGGTCCTCTGCAGCAGACCCAGACTCTCAGGTAATGCAGTTACTCAAGTCCTCACTCCTTCAGAGGAAGCAATGGCTGCATGAATTACACTCAAAAGGCTGTATTCAGTGGCCAAGGATTTTGAGACCCTTAAAGGGGCAGATTCAGAATTTCAGAGAGGCGGTGTCCCAAGGTGGTTCAGCACAGAGGCTTTGGAGGTGCCGTCCTGGGTTTGCTCTTAACCCTGCCTGCTGGCTTCTTGACAATGAACCTCTCGAAACCTCCGTCTCCCCCTCAGTAAAATGTCAGTTATGAAGATTCCATGATACAATGTGCTCTGAAATAGAGTACACAGGAACAGACGCCTGGTCGGAAAGTGCTCTAAAGACAGACGTAAAGTTGACAAGGTCATTTGGGTTCACAGCATTCCGTACTACCATACTAGACTCTAGTCCTGCAGTCTATTCTTAGCTCCTCCTTTTGTGATGTGTGATACTAGGTTAGCCATTTCATTGTTCTCTTCCCCATCTTTTTCGTTGTGGTAGCAAAATATAGCTAACATACAATTTGCCACTGTAGCTATGTTTAAATGCACGGTTCAGTGGCATGGTGTACATTCACATTGATAATGCAACCATCACCCTCATTCATCTCCAGAACTTTTCATCTTCCAAAATTGAAACAGTACACCCATTAAATGTTAACTTCCCATTCCCCTCTTCTTCCAGCCCCTAGCAACTATCATTCTGCTTTCTGTCTCTATGAATGTGACCATTTTAAGTACCATATATAAGTAGAAATGTACAACATTGATCATTTTATGTCCATCATTTTTCATTTAGCATAATGTCAAGGCTTATCCATGTTGTAGCATGTATAATAATTTAATTCCCTTTTTAAGATGGAATAATATTCCATTGAATAATATTTATCGCATTTTGTTTATTCATGCATCCACTCATGGGCATTGGGGTTATTTCCACATTTTGGCTCTTGTGAATAATGCTGCTATGAAAATTAGTATATAAATATCTGTTCAACCACTCTTCATTTTAAAAATATATTAATGCTGTATTTTAAAAATATCTTTTATCCCTTGGAGTGACAATATATGGCTTTTTTAGGTAGTTTCTCATTAAACTATTCTGTGATCTTGGTGGGAGTATTAGGCAAGTTATTTTATTTTGGTCCTATAGTGTAATTCTTCAATAAATCTCTATAATTGTAAGGCAAACACCCTTACAACCAGCATGTTTTGTCAATACAGATTGGCTATATTTTAAAATAAATTACTAAATCTAAAAAATGTTGAACATATACTATTGCTGAACTTTAAGAAGTATTACATGTTTTCTTTAGAAGTAAATAGGCTTGTAGAAATAGGAATTGACTAACAATGTCCCATGGGCCAAAATCCAGCCTACTGCCTGTTTTTTCACTAGCTTGCAAACTAAGAAAGGTTTTTCTAATGGTTGAAAAAAATTATAAGAAAAGTAGTACTTTATATGACATGAAAATTTCAAAAATTCAAATTTAAGTGTCCATAAATAGTTTAATTAGGACACACCGACATTCACTCATTTCTGTATTGTCTATGGCTGCTTTTGAGCTGCAATGGCAGAGTTGAGAAATTGTGACAGAAACTTTATAGCCCTCGAGTCCTAAGTATTTATGATCTAGCCCTTTAGAGAAAAAAAAATTTGCCAATCATTGACATAAATCACTGATATACTCTCACTTCCTCATTTATAGTTGAGAAAACCGAGGTCCAGTAAGCGTCCTGTCGGACTGGCAATCACAAAGCATAGAGTCACTGTGAGGAGTCCAGCGGTCCCAACAGCCCAGCCCAAGTTCCTAAACCACACCCCAGTATGTTCCTGGGGTAAAGCTCAGTGTCTTACCTTCCAGCTGTACATCATGAACCAGTATCATCATTGTATCACAGTAATAGTGCAAGAAAGTCTGTCTCTGTTCTTAATTTCCTCTGCAGAATGCTAGGGGGAAAAGAGATATATGCTTAGTTATTAACTTCTTTGTGAGAGTCACACCGGTTCATATCTTTCTAGGAGGACCTTTGTCTTTAATTTCTTAAACACTATTTCATTTGATGAAATACTTCCCAATTACTTTCAGGATAAAGCTTAAGTGACTAAATATGTTATAAAGCTCTTCCTGACCCTGCTCCAACTTAACCTCCCCAGTCTTATTTCTCTGTTCTTGCCTTCCTTGCTGCTCTCTTTGTCTTCCGTGCTCAGAAGAATTCAGCAAACTCTCAGTACCCACTGCAGATGCATCTTACCTTTGCATCTTTGTTCATTCTCTCCCTTGACCACGGAAGCATGAGTCTGCTCATCCATCCAGCAAGGTCCTCTTCATCTTCCAAGATCCACCTCAAGTGCCTCAGCCTTTGAGTGGCTTCCCCAGTTCCTGCCACAGGCAGAAGTAGTAACTTTTCCTTTCACTGCAGATTGTGGTCCAAATCATTTGAGTAATTCTGTATTAAAACATCTGAATTTATTATGGGATTAGACAAGACGTTATCTCTATAGATCAGCAGACAATATGACATCAAAGGGGTGGGCCCACAGACATTTCCCAAGCTTTTAATTCACAGAGATATTATTTAATGTATATGCAGAGTACATCATGTGAAATGCCAGACTAGATGAAGCACAAGCTGGTATCAAGATTGTCAGGAGAAATATCAATAACCTCAAGATATGCAGATGCTACCACCTTTATGTCAGAAAGCGAAGAGGAACTAGAGAAAGTGAAGGTGAAAGAGGAGAGTGAAAAACCGGCTTAAACTCAACATTCAAAAAACTAAGATCATGGCATCTGGTCCCATCACTTAATGGCAACAGTGAGAGACTTATATTTTCTTGGGCTCCAAAATCACTGTGGTTGTTGACTGCAGCCACAAAATTAAAAGACGCTTACTCCTTGGAAGAAAAGCTATGACAAACCTAAAGAGTGTACCAAAAAGCAGAGCATATCTTTGCCAACAAAGGTCTATATAGTCAAAGCTAAGGTTTTTCCAGTAGTCACATATGGATGTGAGAGTTGGACCATAAAGAAAGCTGAACACCAAAGAATTTATGCTTTTGAACTGTGGTGTTGGAGAAGACTCCTGAGAGTCCCTTGGACTGCAAAGAGATCTAACCAGTCCATCCTAAAGGAAATCAGTCCTGAATATTCATTGGAAGGACTGATGCTGAAGCTGAACCTCCAATACTTTGGTCACCTAATGCAAAGAACTGACTTACTGGAAAAGACCCTGATGCTGGGAAAGATTGAAGGCAGGAGGAAAAGGGGACGACAGAGGATGAGATGGTAGGATGGCATCACTGACCCAGTGGACAATAGTTTGAGCAAGCTCCAGGAGTCGGTGATGAACAGGGAAGCCTGGTGTGCTGCAGTCCATGGCGTCCCAAAGAGTTGAACACAAGTGAGTGAGTGAACAACAACAAAATGACTCCATGCCATTTGGTCATCATTAGTCACAGAAGCTTGTACTGTCCTAGTGTGCTCTTACTGCGGCTATTGCCATAACGTGTAGATATTGTAACTACAATTTTGAGCCATGTTGCTTTGTACTAATATGTACAAAGCAGTATGTTATGAAAATAAAATATTTTATAAATGTGTATTTTGAATAAACATTCTAAAAACTAGAATAGTAAACTCAGAGCCTCATTTTGATTGGTTCTCACCCAATAAATAATCCTGCCAGAACTGAACTGTGCATTTGAGTTTTCTTCATTCTTTTTAAAAATTTACTTATTTATTTATTTTGACTGTGCTGGGTCTTCGTTGATGCAAGGGCTTTCTCTAATTGTGGTAAGAGGGGGCTTCTCTCTAGTTATGCATAGGCTTCTCATCTAAGTGGCTTTTCCTATTGCAGAGCATGGGCTCTGGAGCACAGCTCGGTAGTTGTAGCACGTGGGCTTACTTGCTCCAAGGCATGTGGGATCTTCCCGGACCAGGGATTGAACCCATATCTCTTGCACTGGCAGGCAGATTCTTTACCACTGAGCCACCAGGGAAGCCCCATGAGTTTTCTTCATTCTTGTTGAACTGATAAGACTTCAATGTCAACACAACTCAGTTCATAAAAAACTTCTTAAAGACGACATAACATATGACTGAGACTACAGGGAAGTTTGGTGGGGTTTTTTTGGGGGGGGAGGGGTTGGTATAAATTATGGATTTAGGTCTTGATGTGTTACAATAAGTTATGTCATTATAGTGACTAGAGGCTTCCCAGGTAGGGCTAGTGATACAGAACCCACCAGCCAAAGCAGGAGACAGAAGAGACTCGGGTTCAATCCCCGGGTTGGGAAGATCCCCTGGAGGAGGGCATGGCAACCAACTCCAGAATTCTTGCCTGGAGAATCCCATGAACAGAGGAACCTGACGGGCTACCGTTCAGTCTGTAGGGTCACAAAGAGTGGGACACGTCTGAACTGACTTAGCAAACAAGCATAGTGACTGGAGGGAAAACATCAGTAACATGTTCAATAAGCTCTTTAGGTCATTTCTACCATCATGTCATTGCCACCTTGTTGATTGTCTTTCTCTTCCCTTGTGTGCATTGACCACAGAGATGATGGAATTCCCACTGGGGTGAACTTTGGAACTGCCATCCATGTTTCACTACTGTTAAAATTTTCTCTAAAGATAATTGTAGAGTTCAAAAAAATTGACTTCCTGGCAGAACACCTTGGATCCAGGCTTTTATTCTTGCCATTGACGGTTAGTTTGTCAAGTCAGTCTCTTTTGGCTATTTTCTTACCAGTAAAATAGTCATAGCAATTCTTATCTCCCAGTTTGTTTTTTGAGAATTAAGTTATATGATTTTTTCTCAGAGTTGGGCGCGCCAATTAGGAGTATGACACTTATTCAGAGAGTAATTCATCTCAAACACATCCTGCCAAATGGCCACCAAATGCTAACGAAGTGCCATCTGCGTTTTGCCTAGTGATGAGGAAGTGACCATCCCACCTCCCGCTAGCAGAAAGACAGAAAAGGAATAAATGTCCAAGTACAAATTGTGGTGGACAACACAAAAGAACAGACAAGCTCCTCTGAGGGAGAAAACACCTTTGAGGGGTTGACCTGTAAGCATCAGCCACAGAAAGGAGATGGGTTCCAAGTGAATGATTAAAAAATAACCAAAGCCATCCTCTAGTGGGGCCAGAAAGACATTGCTCCCTGTGACAGCAGAGGTGTCTCCTCGTCTATGCCACATATAGAGGGAGGGCTTGCACGACTTGTCTGCTTTTTCTAGGTGAGACTTCAAGGTAGGAGTGGGGAGTAGAAGAATTGAAAACATCATGGAGCACGCCATCCTCGTACAGCACTACCTAGGAATCAGGTGTGAAGAAGGATTATATATATACTCTATGTATACCTATGTATACTCTATGCATACATAGGTATACATTGTCTATAGCATAATTGTTGAGAGTAGAGAATCTGTCTTTCCAAAGCAACTCCAAGTCATTACTCCATTTGAGATAGTGGAGCTACACTTTCTAGATTCACTCAGTAAACATTTATTTGGGGGCACACATGATGGATGTCTGGTACTGTGATTGGCACTGGAGAAAGACAGAATCCCTGCCTCCTGGCAGCTCAGAACCCAGCCTAGAGTAAATGAGTCACAGAGGGATCCAGTGGAACACAGAACAGTATAAAGGAGGAAGTGAGCTCAAAGCCTGATGGATACACAGAGGAGAGAATTGGCTCAAAGCAGAGGGGATGGCAGTTGGCAGGAGGCTTCCCAGAGCAGACGTGTAAACATGAGCGAGCACAACCATTCAGGATATTGTAGCTGGTTCTGTACAGTTGGAGTAGAATCTTTGCATTTTAGAAGACAAAGAAGAAGAAAAAGCAGCTCATAGAGATGGGCCTTGTGTGTCCTTCTAAAGATCTAGGATTGTATCCTAAGCGTTATGGATTACTAATAAATCATTCTAAACAGAGTGATGGATCGCTTTTGTATCCATGAAAGTGTTACCTTTAATTTTTAAAATTTCTATGTACATGTAAATGTATGAACCATAAATGTGCAGCTCAATAATCTACAAATTATATTGTAGAAGGGCATTTTGTGATTCTATAGTAATTTACAGTCATTTTGGCTGCTATCTCCTGCCTGCCTGCTAAATCTCTTCATTCGTGTCTGGCTCTTTGCAACATTACGGACAGTAGTGCGCCAGGCTCCTCTGATCATGGGGTTCTCGAAGCAAGAACACTGAAGTGGTTTACCATGACCTTCTCCAGGGGATCTTCCTGACCCAGGAATCGAACCTGCATTTCTTACATCTCCTGCATTGGCAGATGGGTTCTTTACCACTAGTGCCTCTCTGGAAGCCCTGTTATCTCCTTACTTGTTATTATAGGTGTTTAGTTCTTCCTCTGAAGACAAGCTTAAATCTGAAGCTTCAACTGCCAATGAAGACATATTTATTCTGGTCTAAATTATGATAGATCCCTCCTAAATCTGAAGGATGTAGAAGAACTCAGTAAACATGATATTCCTAAGGGCAGTGTGGTTGTCAGATTTCATTCTGGCAAAGGGGTAATGAACGTGTCGGGGGAGGCACCACCCTGTTTGCTCGGGGGTGGGTAGGACAAATGAAGAAATGAGACCATCAAGGCAGAGAACCCAGGCGGTGTCCTGCATCCAGGCCTTCTGGAAATGGATCACCCTGGAGGACCCTACTTTCCCCTAGAACCAGGTCCTTTTGGTTTTTTTCAATTCCACTTCCCAGTGGCATGAATTAATTGACTCCATTGATAAACAGCAGTATCTTTTTGCCTTGGCTCCCCCTCTGCTCTGCGCATCTTCCTCGGCCTTTTATGCTTACCTATAAGTTCTGCTCATTTCTAACCATCCTTGCAATATTACTCTCTATGTGAGCTCCTCCTCCCGCTACCATCTGCTGCTGCTTCTGCCACAAAACGCACTCCATTTGGAGTGGTTTTTGCTCTCGATCACTGACCTTGTTGGGCTAGGTGGGCCACTTCCCTAAGCACTGCCAGCCTGTAGTCTGACTTCACTGGTGTCTCTCTTGGTCTAGTCACTGGGTCCAGGGTGATAGGACAGGTGAGGCAGAATATGATTCCTCCATGTAAGGGGTTGCTTGGGCTGTTCCCTATGCAGGGTCTGTAAGCATGACTTCCCTCCAGATCTGGGATCGATGCAGAAATTCATAGATCCATTTTCCACAGTGGCTACAACCCACCTTAAAGTAGTTCTATGTCAGCTTTAGAGTCCAAAAAATAGCAGGACAAGAGTTTAGGGCCGATGATTGCTTCAAAGGAAGAAGTAGAATGAATCCTATTACTGCATTTTTATCCCCTTACAAGGCTCTCTGAGTGTTGCTTTAAAAGTATGTGAACCAGGTCAGGTTTTCCCTGCTTAAAGCTTTCTAAAGCTTTTGCACTGCACTCAGAATAAATCTATCCTCCTCCCCATGGCCACTCAGGTGCTGCCTGATCCAACCCTTCCTCTTCTTCAACATCAGTGTAGGAGTCTTTTCCGCTCACTCACCAGCCTTCAGCCAGGCCAGCCTCCCTTCTGTTATTCAAACACTAGAGCTCAGAAAACTTGTACCTGCTGTTCCCTCTATCTGGAACTCTTCCTTCAGCTCCCAGGGGATTAGATCCTCTATGTCCCAACTTGAATGTCACCTCCCCCAAGAGATCTTCCCTGACCAGCTGAATCAGAAACTCAGAGGGTGATGTGAAATGAAATTCAGGCTTTATGTCAAGACAAGAAAAATTTAAACTTAAAGAAATATTGTCTCTGCCCTCTGGCCTCCCCTCACCCCTCCGCTGCGCATCGTGTTTCTCCATTATGCATCTACTCATCAGCAGAAATTCCTGCTCAACCATGAAGAGCGGCTTCTCCTAAGACAATTCCTTAAAGATGACATTCTTTCTTGATAAGAGATCACTGGCATTCGGATCTGGATCATGCAAACTGTCAGTAGTAAGTCATTTGATGTACAGCCCTCTGTCTCAAAAAAGCTTATATGATAGTGTCTTGACTTCTAACAGACAGTACATTTCTTGGAGTTCTCTGAGTTGCTGTTCCTGGGTTATAATCCTCAAATTTGGCTCAAATAAGAACTCCACTTCTTTCATAGATTGACTACTGATAAATTTTCATCAACAACGGGCACAACACACACTGAATTCTGAGAATTTTGTCTAAGAGAGCACATGGAAAGAATTCTTGTTAAAGTCAGGGAGAGTCTGAGTTCTAAAGGATGCAATACTATAAATTTATCAGATAAGTAAATATCTTAGATAGATAAAGATATATACATATATATCTTTACGAACTGTTTACATGATAAGTGCTATAAAGAAAACAGGATAAAAACAGAAACCAATGATGCTAGTGTGCTGTGAACCCTGCTGCTACTGCTACTGCTACTGCTAAGTCGCTTCAGTCATGTCCGACTCTGTGTGACCCCATAGACGGCAGCCCACCAGGCTCCGCCATCCCTGGGATTCTCCAGGCAAGAACACTGGAGAGGGTTGCCATTTCCTTCTCCGATGCATGAAAGTGAAAAGTAAAACTGAAGGCGCTCAGTTGTGTCTGACTCGTCACGACCCCATGGACTGCAGCCTACCAGGTTTCTCCGTCCATGGGATTTTCCAGGCAAGAGTACTGGAGTGGATTGCCATTGCCTTCTCTGAGTTTCCCCCAAATCTATTCATTCATTTGTTAAACAGGGCCCTGGCCTTGGCCGAGTGTAATTGAGGTAGGACGGTCAGAGAAGGCATTCTGGGGTCCTGAATCTGCACTGATTTGAGATGTGAGTCAGGAGCAGTCTGAGAATCTGAAAGGAGGGTGGTCCAGGCAGAAAAGTTTAACTCAGCATATTTGAGAAACAAAAAGGAGACAAACGTGTGTAGAGCACAGAGCCAGGATGCAGAGAGAAGGATGAGAGTGCAGAATGAGGCATGAGCCATACTGACATGGTCACGGTGGGTAGTTTGCATTTCATTCTCCTTGCAATAGGCAGTCCTCAGAGTATTTTAAGCAGTCAGGTGGCATGAATGGATTCTTGGTTTTAAAAGATCATTGTGGATGCTCTGTGGAGAATGGATCATGAAGGTAGAAATGTAACTGATAATTTTTGCTTAAATATTTAACTGTTTAACTTTGGTTTTTTGGAGTATAGTTGACTTTCAATGTTTCAGTATATAGCAAAGTGATTCAATGATATGTATGCATATATAAAAATATGTACATTTTTTATCAGATTCTTTTCCATTATAACTTAGTATAAGATATTGAGTATAGTTCCCTGTGCTATACAGGAAGTCCTTGTTGTTTATCTGTTTTATATAGAGTGGTGTGTATCTGTTAATCCCAAATTCTCAGTTTATCTCTCTCTCCCCTTCTTTCCCTTTCAGTAACCACAAGTCTTTTTCTATGTCTGTGGGTCTGTTTCTGTTTTATAAGTAAGTTCATGTGTATCCTTTTTTTCAGATTCCACATATGATATCCTATGATATTTTTTATAACACATTCATGAGGCTTGCAGTGTACTCAGCACTCCTTTAAACCCTTTGTAAGCTGTTATTCACCAAATCCAATAACACTGCATGAGGTAGATACATCACTCATTCCATTTTTTGAATGAGACAACTGAGATTCATAGAGTCAATAACTTTTCTCAGATTGGACAGCTGGTAAATGGCAGACGCAGGACTCAGACTTAGGCAGCAGGAATTCAGAGTCTGGGCTTGTAACCACCATGCTTTAAATAGGTATACTATTCCCGCCTTCCCTCCTGACAAAGGATGGCTTTGAGCTTAAAATAGTATGCTCTGGTAAAGTGCTTTGAATATTAAGAAGGGTACTATATGACTTTAACAATGCCATTATATTGTATAAATGTAACTCATTAAACAAAGTATAATGAATTGGCTGCTAATCTTCTGTATATTGTGGTTAAAAGCAGCACTAATATTTGCAGCAAGAAAAACAATTAGCACGTTCATTAAGTAGAGTCCTGCTTATACACTTCACTCATTAACTTTAATCATCTATGAGATGCTTAAACTAAACTAACCTGTCAGCCCCAGAGTCATTAGTGCCTGTCTTCAAAAGATGATGCTTTAATTTTTAGGGCATGTTTTAATTTTACAGACTAACAAAGAAGCCAGCACAGTCACTAATTTCCCTTAATGGTACTCATGATCAAGATATTGAATATTATTTAAGCTAAGAAATCATTATCCTTCACAATAGCATCATTAACTGGATCCTAATTAATAGCTGTATTTCTTTCCCTTCACTTTTCCAAATCTTATATCTCCTATTTGGCCTTTAAATAGTAATACACATTCTTAAACAGAATATATCAATATTTCTAAGATGGTATAATTCTTAAGTCTAAATCAACACGAAGAGCTCCATATATGACACTGGATAATGAAGAAAATTTACGAAAGTAACTCTTAATGTTTTGAGTATGATAGATACCTTTGGTGGACTTCCTTACAGCTCAGATGGTAAAGAATCTGCCTGCAATGCAGGAGATCTGGGTTCCATCCCTGGGTCAGGAAGATCCCCTGTAGAAGGAAATGGCAATCCACTCCGGTATTCTTGCCTGGAGAATCCCATGGACAGAGAAGCCTGGTGGGCTACAGTCCATGGGGTCACAAAGAGTCAGACATGACTAAGTGACACACACAGATACCTTTGAGAATCTGAGTATACTATGGACCTCCTTCCAAGAAAAAAATGTACATGTATACAATTTCACTAGATTCACAAAACTTCTAAAGTGTATCCTTGCATCACTAGGAATCCCAGGGTAAGAATCTATGCTCTAATTTAACTTGCCTGTTTAGGAGCAACTAAAGTTTATATCTAGCTGATGATTAAAGCCAATCTTAGAAGAATACTAACAGACATAGAAGGGAGAAGTAGAAAACTCAGTGCTAAGAAAATTTGAATATGGAGTTGATATTGGATGGTTTTGATAGGATTGTATCTTTTCTTGAGTGATATAATGGTATTTGTTATGCAGAAGAATGCTCTTATTTTTAAAAGATATTTGTTAAAGTATTTGGGGATAAAAGGTCAAAAGACTGAAATTTACATTGGAAAGTTTTAATAAGATAGATGATAGATGGATAGAGACATACATATATACATACAGTTATGGACTGAATTGTGATTCCCCTTTAAATTCACATGTTGAAGCCATAATCACCAATGTGACTGTACTCTGAGATGGCTTTTAAAGGAGTAACTAAGGTTATGTCATAAGAATGGGGTCTTTATCAAGTAAGACTGATGTCCTTACAATAAAAGAAAGAGACAGGAGTAGACATGCACAAGAAAAGACCATATGAGGATACAACTGAATGGCAATAAACTTCACAATTGAGGAAAATAAACTTTGTTGTTTAAGCCACCCAGTTTACGGTGTGTGTCATGGCAGTTCTAACAGAGTGAGGTAAATTGGACAGACAGGTAGATGATAGATGGAGATATCAAATGTGGGAAAATATTAATAACTAAAGAAACTAGATTGTGGGTATGTGGTTGTTACTTTACTATTGCTGCAAATTTTCTGTTTGGAATTTTGCTAATAAAAATTAAGAGGGGGGACCTCCTTGCTTTTAAGCATTTGGGATATTGGAAAAGAAAGCATGAATGTAATATTAGAGTCTAGGGGGGAAAGTAGGATTTACATGGATATTCTTGAAGCTGATATGAGAAGACTCCAATGGAAAAGAAGTTTCAGAGTTGTTCTAGAAATAAGATTGGGGAAGAGGTTAATAAAAAAGGAATGCCTCAGGTTAGAATCCTCATTGTCTCAAGCCATTTTAATTTCAATAAACGGAAACTTATTACAGATTTTCTTTATTTAATATGTTCTGTGTACAGCTATAACTATCAACTTTGATCACCAGAGTATTAAATTTTGAAGAAGCTGTTTAAAAATATTGATTTGATTTATGGCTTGCCAGAGTTTGAGGATATTACCAGTAGATAAGGCAAGCAGAACTGATGTGGAATGAGGCCCTTCCACTGCAAATGTAGGATCACTGGATGAAAGGACTTTAAATACACTGCTAGGATATAAAAGGAAATAATGCAT
>NW_011495032.1:29312312-29344359 GCF_000754665.1 Bison bison bison | reverse complement strand
GACTTCACTTTCACTTTTCACTTTCATGCATTGGAGAAGGAAATGGCAACCCACTCCAGTGTTCTTGCCTGGAGAATCCCAGGAACCGGGGAGCCTGGTGGGCTGCCGTCTCTGGGGTCGCATAGAATCGGACACGACTGAGGCGACTTAGCAGCAGCAGCAGCAGCATACATAGGATCAATGTAATTCCCGTCAAAAATCTCAATCAGATGTTTACGTATCTCGATTCTAAGATTTGTATTAAAAACCAAGGTTGCCAAGAGTAGAAAACAAAAACAATCTACATAAAAAGAGGAAGAAAAAGATTGGGTGCCTTGTCCCAGCAGATGCTAAGTTCTGGTTATGAGTGGGAAAAATAAATAAATAAACTAGTCCAGAAAATGAACCACATATACACTGATATATCATAGAAAGCACTTTGCATATTAGTGAAAAATAGGGGGATTTTCAAATACCTGGTGCTTGGACAATTGACCATGTTTGTTGGATATAGAGCTAAGTCTCTCACAATATAGCCAAAAAATCTATTTAACTCAGGTTAAAATTTCAAATAAAACCTTTTTTTTTTTAAAATAAATTTATGTTAAGGAAAGAACTTACTTCATTATGACCAAATATATAGACAAACTACAAAGGAAAACACTGATACTTTTGGCTACACCAAAGTTTAAAATTTCTGTACATTAAAAGGCCTTATTGAACAGATGACAATAGTCGATTCATTGGTAGAAGATATTTGCAAGAGAGGCTTAGTAAAGAGAGGCTTAGTATGCAAAATATTTTGAACTCCTCAAAGTAAAAAGAAAACTAAGTTAATAGACAAAGGCATGAATAAGCATTTCAGTGAAAGGAAAACAGAGTCAAAAACATATGAAAATGTTGTTCCCTTATTAGAAATCCAGGAAATGCAGATGGAAACCACAGAAAGGTGCCATTTACACTCACTAGATTGACAGAAAATGTAAAGTCATACAGTCCCACGTGTTGGCAAGGATGAGGGGCAAAGCAGCACTTACACACACTGATGTGTGACTCATCCACATTTTCCAATAAAGTTTAAAAATTCATACACCCTGTGGTTCAGCAGTTTAATTTCAAGCAAATACCATAACAAAAGCTTTCCTGTGTGCACCAAAAGACACATACAAGAATATCCATATGGTGTTGTTCATAATAGCAGACAACCGGAAACACACTAAATGGTCATACTGAAACTCAGTTGCTCAGTCGTGTCTGACTCTGCAACCCCACGAGGCTCCTCTGTCAGTGGAATTCTCCAGGCAAGAATACTGGAGTGGTTTGCCATTTCCAGCTCCAGAGGATCTTCCCAACCCAGGGATCAAACCCTGTTCTGCACTGCAGGCAGATTCTTTACCATCTGAGCCACCAGAGAGGGCTAAATGGTCATAATGACACTGAATAAACATCATTATCTAGATAGGTAGCTGCTGCTGCTAAGTCACTTCAGTCGTGTCCGACTCTGTGTGACCCCATAGACGGCAGCCCACCAGGCTCCCCGGTTCCTGGGATTCTCCAGGCAAGAACACTGGAGTGGGTTGCCATTTCCTTCTCCAGTGCATGAAAGTGAAAAGTGAAAGTGAAGTCGCTCAGTCGTGTCCGACCCTCAGCGACCCCATGGACTGCAGCCTACCAGGTTCCTCCATCCATGGGATTTTCCACGCAGGAGTACTGGAGTGGGATGCCATTGCCTTCTCCACTAGATAGATAGATATACCCCTTAATATTTTAATTTGTATTTCCTATGAAGGTTTTTCTCTTATGTATCCACTGTATAGCACAGTTATCAACATCAGGAAATTTAACAAGAATGGAATATTTTTATCTTATCATCTGTCCATAGTCAATTTTTCCTATTGTTTCAATAATATATCTTTATCCTCCAGTATAGGATCCAATCAAGGATCACACACTACACTTATTTATCATGTTGCTTTATTCTCCTTTAATTTGTAAGAATTTCTCAAATTTTTCTTTCTTAATCTTTCTTGATACCAATATTTTTAAAACTATTGAGCAGTAATTAAACAAAAATTCTCAATCTGTGTTTTATGTCATATTTGTACTTTTTAAATTTTTATATTTAGATCTTCAGTTAATGTGTAATTTATTCTTGTATGTAGTATGAGCAATGATTCTAATTTTATCTTTTTCCAACTGGTTATCCTGTTGTCATGCTTCAACACAATTTGGTTGAAAAAAACCTTATCTTTGCCCCAATAACTTGAGATACCACCTTTCTCATGTACTAGAATCCTTGATGTAGGCAGTTTATGTATGAATTTTCCTTTTTTTAATTTTGATACTATTTCTTTTTTAATGTTTATTTTTATTTATTTGACTGAATCGTGGCTTAGTTGGTGGCACATGGGATCTTTGATCTTCACTGTGGTATGCGGAATCACAAGGGATTGAACCTGGGCCCTCTGCATTGGGAACATGCAGTTTTAGCCACTGGACAACCAGGGAAGCCCCTGAACTTGCTATTCTGTTACCAGTTCCTTGCTACTCTAAATAATCATAGAGGCTTTGGAGTGTTCTCTGATAACTGGTAGAGTTAGTCTTTTCTCATACTTCTTCCTTTTCAGTGTTTTTCTAAATATTCTCATGTGTTAATTTCCCTCTGTTAAGTTTAGAATCAATTTATCCAGCTGTGAAAAGGATCTTGTTGGTATTGGAGCTTTTATTAGGATTGCATTAAATTTATAAATTAATTTAGGGAGATATAACATCTTGATTATGCTGAGATGATCTAAGCAAAACAAGAAATGTCTGTCCATTTGCTCAAGTCTGCTTTTTTGAACATTTTTGATATACAAAAATGGCATTTTAATACAGCTAAACCTAATGAATGGAGAAAATTTATCATGCCTTTGGATAGGAGACTCAATATAATGAGGATGTCACTTCTTCCCAACTTACAGCACAAATTTAATAAAACTCTAATCATAGTCTCAGCAGCAATTTCATTGCCCTTGACAATAATTATAAAATTCATTTGGAAAGGCAAAAAGTCAAAGAAGATAAGAAAGAAAAGGATGATGGAGACTTGCTCTATTAGAAGCCAAGATTTCCCATAAAGTCAAAATAATAAAGACAGTGTGATATGGATGCGTAGATAGAAAGAAGGACCAGTGGAAGAAAATAGAGAATCCAGAATCAGAAGCATGGTGTATTAATCAGGATGAAAGTGAAAGTGAAGTCGCTCAGTCGTGCCTGGCTCTTTACGACCCCATGGATAGTAGCCTGCACCAAGCTCCTCTGTCCATGGGATTTTCAAGACAAGAGTACTTGAGTGGGTTGCCATTTCCTTCTCCAGGGAACCTTCCCAACCCAGGGATCGAACCCAGGTCTCTCACATTGTAGACAGACGCTTTACCATCTGAGCCACCAGGGAAGTCAGGATAAGTTAATACAAATATGTCCGGAAATCTCAAAGGTTTAGCACTTACAGTTTACTTGTTTATACTGAGGGCACTCTTACTACAGATGACCACAAGGTAATTTAACAAACCAGGCAGCTCCTTTCTTGTTTGCCATCTCAACATTCTTCAGGGAAGCTGAGAGGCTGATCAATTAATTTTCAGTCTCACCTCAGAATTGACACACGTGCCTTCTGCTCACAGGTCATTGGTCATTGCTAGTTACACGGCCCTGCAGAACTGAGAGAAGATGGGAGGTTGCATCTTTGGGTATCCAGGAAGGACAGGATAATCAGATATTGGTGAGTGCTAGTAATGTCTAGGGATTCCCTGGAGTCTCAGGGGTAAAATATCTGCCTGCAAACGCTGGAGATGCAGGTTCAATGCCTAGGTCAGGAAGATCCCCTGGAGGAGGAAACGGCATGACCCACTCCACTATTCTTGGCTGGGAAATCCCATGGACAGAGGAGCCATGGGGCTATAGTCCATGGTGTTGCAAAGGGTTGGATATGACTGAGCATGCACAGTGATGTTTACCTCATACAGGAACCTGGCATATGAAAATGGTGACATTATAGATAGATAAGAAAAAAGTGGAATATGCAAAAACTCGTAATGGATAAATTGGTTTTCATATAGAAAATAGTATTAAATTAGATCTCTATTTCACACTCTGCCCAAGCATCCCAAATGAAGATTTAAATGTGAAAAACTAAACACTAACGGTTTTATTAGAAACTAGAAGTTACTCTCTTTACTAAATCTAATAAGAAAGACAAAAAGCACCAGTTATATAGAAAAGGATTGTTAAATTTCACTAACAAAAGAAAACACAAATAATGTTTAAAAATAAACTGTAGACTTTAAGGAGATATTTGCAGTATATAAAAACAACAGACTGTTATTAAGAAATTTAAATAACTCCCTCAAATAAGTATGAAAAAAAATTTTTTAACACAAAAAATATGATTATATGATTGGGCAATTCTACTTCTAGGTACAAAGATGAATACTGGATTATTGTTGGTATTAAATAAAAATTAGAAAGAACAAAAATGTTCAAAGATAGAAATGGATAAATAATCCATTAAATGCATAAATAATCTACAGCATATCAGTACTTCCCTGGCGGTCCAGTGGTTAAAACTTTGCCTTGCAGTTCAGGGGCCGTGTGTTTGAACCTTGGTTGGGGAGCTAAGATTGCATGTATCTCCAGGCCAAAATATAAAAATCAAAATCAAAACATAAAACAGAAGTACTATTGTAACAAATGTAATAAAGACTTTAAAAATGGTCCACATTTAAAAAAAAGTCCTTTAAAAAATAAATAACCTACAGTATATCTCATACTAGAATTCTAAACCATGATTAAAATAAAGATCTAGATCCACTCATATCAATACAGAAAGGGGTTAGAAAACACAATACTGAATAAAAAAGCAGGTTGTAGAACGTGTATAGTAATCATGTCATTTATTCTCTGTATTCTGAATAACTCTGTGTATCTAGTATGTGGTTTGCTCATGCATACATATGCACCTAGCCCAATATAAAATCTTGAAAATTAAGAATATACGTTAACTTCAAGATAAGAGTGGACAACAGAGGATGAGATGGCTGGATGGCATCACCGACTCAACGGACATGAGTTTGGGTAAACTCTGGGAGTTGGTGATGGACAGGAAGACCTGGCGTGCTGCAGTTTCATGGGGTCACAAAGAGTTGGACACAACTGAGCGACTGAAATGAACTGAACTGAACTTGAGGCGAGAGAGGAATGGGCTTGGAAAAGTCCTTCCCAGCTCTATTCAGAGTGCTTTGTTCTCCCCACCACTTTCCCATAAAAGATTTGAACTAAACATGGCAAAATACCAGCATTTATTAAATCTCGATAGTAACAGTGTTTGTTATATTGCTGTCTATACTTTTTTGTATGTTAGATACATTTCTTAATAAGAAGGGAAAATAAAGGAAAGTAGAAAGCACTTAGACCTGATTTGTTAAATGTTTTCTATGTGATCAAAACAAAGCCCCCTAATTAGAACAAGTGCACAGATACTACATGCATAGGTTTTCACAAACACTGTATTTACTCATTAGAGACCAAGCTAAATTGGAAGTTTAAGAAGCCTAAGTTTGTCTCTCTGAGGTCAGGTCTTACTTTTCCCGTTGTCTTCCTTTTAAGGACACAGTAAATGTTGCAGTGTTTATCAGAACAGATCCTGCCTGGGCACTGGAAACCTTCAGAGGTGCATTTATGTTTTCAGGTCACAGGAATACAATCTAGTCCATAAAAACAATAATTTAAATAAAGGCACCCCAACGACCTTTGCAGTGTAAGCGATCTCACAAATAGTCCTGTTTTATGGTTATTAATATGCACATGTCATATTCCTGCCGCTAAGAGGCTTTGAATTCCTGAGAGGGAAAAATGATTATAAAATACTATCTAATATACTTTCCCCCCTATTTTTGGACATCAGTAGCATTTTAATAGCTACCATAATTTTGGTTACACTGTAAAGATACCCATATATCATTCACGAAGCTACCCAGACATCTGTTTCTTGCATTTAGGTAATTAGTTTAGACCAAGTTATGGTGAATGATGTATATTCATTTGACCATCTGCCTCCATAATATAGCTTACTTCCAGGACATGGCTCTTGTTCTACATCATATCCTCAGTACTCACTATACAGGTGCTTTGCCCAAAATTCTGCTTTTATTCTCTGACCATTTGTATCTTTACTCCTTCCATTAAGATTTACAGAGCAGACCCACAGTGAACACCAGGGAGATTTAGTTTCAGAAAGATTTAGGAGATGCAGTCAAATCCCTTTAAAGATAGACTGGTCAAATAGTTACAAATGGATGTTTTTATATGTGATGTGGTTTTTCCTAAATCAACAAAGCTTATTATATATTGTACATCACCGTAACAATGGCAACTAAGAGCGGGGCTCTGAAATGACTCAGGGCCAATGTCAGACATTTCTTTGGGGGAAGAACAACAGTTCTCAGGATAGTGCTGTGGGACCAGCTGTGAACTCGTCCTGAATTTCCTGTTATGTTCAAAACTCACATGTGTTGGTATAGCAGCCTTTCTTGCTCCTTGTTCTATTAGCCTTGGAAAAGTGGATTATCATGGTATTCACTAGCGGTTAGTTGGTTGGGAAAAAACAAAAACAAAAAAGAGAGGGAGGAGGAGGGAGTGAGTTTTATTTTCAGATTTGAATTATAAGATGCAGTGTGTGTGTGTGTTTTAATCTGAGACTTAATTTTCCATAATAATATTCAAACATCACTTTGCAGGGCATCATTTCTATTTTCAATTGCCATGCTGCTGTTCCCACCTCACAAGACTTATGGGTGAATAATTCATCCTAATTTTCACTTCTCTGTATTTTCTGCATTTTTTATAATAAGCACATATTAATTCTATAAGTAGGAGAAAGAAGCACTTTAATTCAAAAATGTTTTAGGATTTGCCAAAATATTGTGATTTCATCCCATAATTTTATTTCTTCCTTATCCGGTTCTACCACTCACAGATGTAATGTTATAGTAACTGGGAATTCCATTATATCCACTGCTTTATTGCAAATTTTAGGTAACTACATCATACTAGCTACAAATTCATTATTTTGTCCCTGTTGTTACTAAGAGATTACAATGCTCAATTGGCAAATGTTAACAAGTAGCAGAGCAAATGTAAACACCATTTGCTCTGCTGATATTTTAATAGGCTTTCTTTGCTATAAGGTCTCTTGACACCATAACATGATAGATATGCAAATATCACTTAAATAGCCAAATAACAATATAATATAAATGGATCAATAATTAGATCCCCACAAATTTAATATACTATAAGATTCAGCTAAAATAAAGAATGGAACAATAAAATGTGATTTTATCTACTAGATTAGACCAGGCTGAATAGATAAATACACATGTTTTAAAGGTCAATAACCATAGAATCACAAGCATTCTTAAGTGTGCTATATTTTTTTCTTCAAGGCCTTACTCAAATTTTACCTCTCCCCTGAGGCTCTTCCTATTATTTCTAGAATGGTCTCTCTTTCTCTGGCTTTTTCTATAATTGTGTCATTCTATTATAGCACTCACCACGGCCTCATACTGTATTGTCCCCGCACTGAGGGACATCATAATTATGCATATTTTAACATTTCTGAAATTGAGATGCCTACTATAATTTATACGTATATTTCATGTGCTGCTGTTTTTCCTTCTCTCCCTCCTGCTCCCTCCACTCAGCTCTCATTAAATCAGTGGAAGGATTTACAATTGATCAAGCCTGGGAACAGCCTTACAGTCCACTTACCTGGAAGACAAGGAACACATCTGTTGATTCTAGTATTCTGTAAGAACATAACTACAGTGCTTACAGGATAGTTGTTGTTCAGTTGCTCAGTCATGTCTGACTCTTTGTGACCCCCTGGACTGCAGCATACCAGACTTCCCTGTCCTTCACCATCTCCAGGAGCTTGTTCAAACTCATGTCCAACAGAAATTAATAACCTCAGGCTCTCCAAGATTAAGAAAAAAGGAAAATTTCAAAGAGGTGGCCACCGTCAGTTCAGTTCAGTTCAGTTCAGTTGCTCAGTCATGTCCAACTCTGCAACAACATGAACCACAGCACACCAGGCCTCTCTGTCCATCACCAACTCCCAGTGTCCACCCAAACCCAAGCCATTGAGTCGGTGATACCAACCAACCGTCTTATCCCCTGTCATCCCCTTCTCCTCCTGCCCTCAATCTTTCCCAGCATCAGGGTCTTTTCAAATGAGCCATGATCTTAGTTTTCTGAATGTTGAGCTTTAAGCCAGAGTTTTCACTCTCCTCTTTCACTTTCATCAAGAGGCTCTTTAGTTCTTCTTCACTTTCTGCCATAAGGGTGGTGTCATCTGCATATCTAGGTTATTGATATTGATCAGGTTATTTCTCCTGGTAGTCATGATTCCAGCTTGTGCTTCTTCCAGGCCAGCATTTCTCATGATATACTCTGCATATAAGTCAAATAAGCAGGGTGACAATATACAGCCTTGACGTACTCCTTTTCCTATTTGGAACCGGTCTGTTGTTCCATGTCCAGTTCTAACTGTTGCTTCCTGACCTGCATACACGTTTCTCAAGAGGCAGGTCAGATGGTCTGGTATTCCCATTTCTTTCAGAATTTTCCACAGTTTATTGTGATCCACACAGTCAAAGGCTTTGGCATAGTCATCATAAAGCAGAAATAGATGTTTTTCTGGAACTCTCTTGCTTTTTTGATGATACAGCAGATGTTAGCAATTTGCTTTCTGGTTCCTCTGACTTTTCTAAAACCAGCTTGAACATCTGGAAAGCAATTATCCTCCAATTAAAAATAAGCAATTTTTTTAAAAGAGTCTATCCAGAGATTACCATTACCCAAGAAACCTGATCAGTGACAGTTGATGTGTTAGGAATGGTCCAAAAAAGTGAGCCAAAGATTATATTTTGGAGCTGGACAAACCACAAACCAGTTAATAATAATCCTTATTAGTGATAGGAGGTGAAGCATGAATGAAACCTAGCATGTGGCAAAACTTTCACTGTTGGTGAACTGGGATGGCATACTAGCAAAATGGAATGTTAAGCCTGTCTAATAAATGAGGCACTTGCAAAATACAGAGAAGAGAGGAATAATAAGGGTTCATCACCAATTAAAGACTAAGTGCGAAGTCAAAGCCTGCTTTGCAAAATGACTCTCATCTCTTGCCACTGGAAGAGAGACAAGGCTGAGAATTAAGCCCACAACCTGTAAGAACAAGAGTAGCATCAGTTCAGTTCAGTTCAGTCGCTTAGTCATATCCGACTCTTTGCAACCCCATGAATTGCAGCACGCCAGGCCTCCCTGTCCATCACCAACTCCCAGAGTTCACTCAAACTCATGTCCATCGAGTCGGTGATACCATCCAGCCATCTCATCCTCTGTCATCCCCTTCTCCTCCTGCCCCCAATCCCTCCCAGCATCAGGGTCTTTTCCAATGAATCAACACTTAGCATGAGGTGGCCAAAGTATTGGAGTTTCAGCCTCAGCATCAGTCCTTCCAAAGAACATCCAGGACTAATCTCCTTTAGGATGGACTGGTTGGACCTCCTTGCAGTCCAAGGGACTCTCAAGAGTCTTCTCCAACACCACGGTTCAAAACCATCAATTCTTCGGCACTCAGCTTTCTTCACAGTCCAACTCTTACATCCATACATGACCACTGGAAAAACCACAGCCTTGACTAGATGGACCTTTGTTGGCAAAGTAATATCTCTGCTTTTGAATATGCTATCTAGGTTGGTCATAACTTTCCTTCCAAGGAGTAAGCGTCTTTTAATTTCATGGCTGCAATCACCATCTGCAGTGGTTTTGGAGCCCCCTAAAATAAAGTCTGACGCTGTTTCCACTGTTTCCCTGTCTATTTGCCATGAAGTGATGGGACCAGATGCCATGATCTTCGTTTTCTGGAGGTTGAGCTTTAAGCCAACTGTTTCACTCTCCTCTTTCACTTTCATCTAGAGGCTTTTTAATTCCTCTTCACTTTCTGCCATAAGGGTGGTGTCATCTGCATATCTGAGGTTATTGATATTTCTCCCGGCAACCTCGATTCCAGCTTGTGCTTCTTCCAGCCCAGCATTTCTCATGATGTATTCTGCATATAAATTAAATAAGCAGGGTGACAACACACAGCCTTGAGGTACTCCTTTTCCTATTTGGAACCAGTCTGTTGTTCCATGTCCAGTTCTAACTGTTGCTTCCTGACCTGCATAGAGACTTCTCAAGAGGCAGGTGGTCTGGTATTCCCATTTTTCATAATTTTCCACATTTTATTGTGATCCACACAGTCAAAGGCTTTGGCATACTCAATAAAGCAGAAATAGATGTTTTCCTGGAACTCTCTTGTTTTTTCCATGATTCAGCAGATGTTGGCAATTTGATCTCTGGTTCCTCTGCCTTTTCTAAAACCAGCTTGAACATCTGGAAGTTCATGGTTCACATATTGCTGAAGCCTGGCTTGGAGAATTTTGAGCATTACTTTACTAGCGTGTGAGATGAGTGTAATTGTGTGGTAGTTTTAGCATTCTTTGGCATTGCCTTTCTTTGGGATTGGAATGAAAACTGACCTTTTCCAGTCCTGTGGCCACTGCTGAGTTTTCCAAATTTGCTGGCATATTGAGTGCAGCACTTTCACAGCATCATCTTCCAGGATTTGAAATAGCTCAACTGGAATTCCATCACCTCCATTAGCTTTGTTTGTAGTGATGCTTTCTAAGGCCCACTTGACTTCACATTCCAGGATGTCTGGCTCTAGGTGAGTGATCACACCATCGTGATCATCTAGGTAGTGAAGCTTTTTTGTACAGTTCTTCTGTGTATTCTTGTCACCTCTTCTTAATATCTTCTGCTTCTGTTAGGTCCATACCATTTCTGTCCTTTATCGAGCCCATCTTTGCATGAAATGTTCCCTTGGTATCTCTAATTTTCTTGAAGAGATCTCTAGTCTTTCCCATTCTGTTGTTTTCCTCTATTTCTTTGCATTGATTGCTGAGAAAGGCTTTCTTGCCACTCTCTCCTTGCCACTCTTTCCCAATAATTCAACATCCCTGGCAGGTCTGATATGCCAAGGTCAAGACTCTAAGTAGGAAGAAATGGGACCTTGAGATCTGAGATAGGAATATCTGGGTTGGTACAGTCAACAGTCCTGAGACCCCAGATTCCCCTGAACCCTCTGTGGAAGTGACCTGCTTTTCCCTGTTAAAGGCTCATGATGGAAGACAAAGCAGAGGGAATCTACTTTTACAAGATAACATGGACTCTATTCAGCATCTTCCCTGACCTCCATTCTGGGCACTCAAATAACTAGAATTAAATCACAACAAAATTTGGCCTGGGAAGAGTTTGGCATGCTAAGGGAGGAAAGAGGTCATAGGCTGAAGAAGCTATGGGTCCTGGAGAAGTATGTACTAACAGAGACCCGGAGAGTATGTGTGAGACTGATTGCTAGGGATGCAAGAAGGGAGAGCAAAAAGCAGATAAGGGAGAATTTATAGGTATGAGAGTAGTATGGAATTTAACACTTGAACAGGACTCAGTTGGACAGATAATATATGTTACTAGGAGGTTTTTCAGGAAGCAAAGTCCTGCACTAAGTGATGTAGAAATACTGTGCTGTAAAGTTAAAGGAAGGATTAAGAGCATCAGAAAAGTGGGCAATAATGGGTATACCAGATAAAACTAGAAAATCCTCCAGATGACTCTGATCCACAAGAAGGCCTAGAAGGCATACTACTTAACAAGAATGAATTCACGGTGCAAAGGGCAGTAAAATTGTTAAGAAGCTCCATGGTGACCAACCTCTATAGATCTCACCTGACAACAGGAGTATCATTACAAAATTGACCTCCTCAATAGTTATGGGGATCATTGGATACCCAAAAATAAAGAAGAGGGAGCAAGTGGCACTTAGTCATCTGAAGCAAAGTGGGTGCTATTACTGCAATGAGTAGCAAGGTCAGAGAGGCAGCCAAGGGGTGGAGGTGGCCCTTCAAAAAGGACAAGGATGCTTAAAAGAACAAGGCCTCCCTAGAAATAATAGATAAAAGTAGGGGCTACAGTTTACTCCAATTAAACTTCTATTTGTAAGCGTCTCCTGCAGGAAGAGGGACATGGAATCTCAAATGAGTGTTCCCAGGACATCCATTAATCAGGTAGACCTGAATGTCCTGAGAGGAAGGTTCTAGCAGACACTGTGTGCTGACCCCAGGTCCTCCTTCCAGGACTGAAGAACTCAGTCCCCCAGATGCTAAGAGAGTTTGCAACTGCCAGCTCATAACTGAGTCCCTCCCTGGAGACTGTCCTCTACCAAGAGTACCACCACACCCGATATAACACCCCACCCTGACCCCGGGCGTAGCCACATTCCTTTACTCATCAGCAAGGAAATAGGCAAGCCCATCTTCTTTACCCTAATTTGGACAGCTATGCGGGGCTATTCTAGATCCAGAGGTCTCCTTGGAATCATCCGAGATCTTGGTGACTATCTCATAGCTCAAATTTTCTATCTGCTGTATCCTTCCTCCTTCACCTACCTACCACAAATGCTGGTCACAAGAGCATCTCCCAGTATTCTGTAGGCAAACCTTTGCCCCAAGTCTGCTTCATAGAGAGCCTGACATGCCACATCCCCTCCACCCCCCACCACAACTGACATCAGCAGCTTCTAACTATATGTCTTTGGACTTGCTGGAGCAGAAACTCCTTGAGAAAAAAAAAAGATATATGCATATTTCTCATTTTCCACCCCATACCGATAAAATCACAGTCTTCATGAATGGGCCCCAAGAGTGTGTATTTTTTAAAGCACTCTGGATGAATTCTGTTTTGTAGCTTAATTTAGGAACAACTTCTACATCAAGAAGTCAGCCTCAAATCAGCCTATAACGTAGATCTTATTCCATCTTCCTGTTTCGGCATATTACATAATAGAGAAGCAAAAATGGTCAAAAGTAGGGTACCATCTAAATAAAACATGCAAAACTAGTGTCAGTTCTCAAGAGAAGCTTCTATATTTTTGACTATTGGACACTATGACTATTGCAACTCATCCCATTTCCTCCTTGACTCAAAAAGTCAAAACAGGGTTTGTAGCCAACCTCAGGCTTTCAAGAGAACATTTTCATTTGTGTTTCCAAATGTTAACTTCACCCCTAGCTGTCTCTCCTTTTTGCAATCCAACTTTCCTTCCACCCCAATTTCCTCCTCTATTTCTTGTTATGTTTTATGTTTCACAAATTATTGTAGGCAACCTAAAATCCGTTTTTGATTCTTGTGAGGAACAAATGGAAAGTCGATTAAATGGAGAAGGAGAAAGAGAAAAAGGCTCAAGTTTGTGCTACCAGTAGAGGTAAGAGTGGGATATACAGGACTTCAATTATTCAGAGTATAGATGATCACATGCTGCTTTTATCAGACTTTTTTTAGAATGAGAACTTCACTGAGCATTTTCTTAACATTGGACAGTTAAATTTGCAATGTGTATACCAAGGTGAAAGGGTGAGAGGGAACAAGAAGATGTGCTTGGCCTTGGTTGGTGTGTACCCCATGGCTCTAACTGAAGCCATGTTTCAGTTTGTCTTTAGGCAAGACCACCCCCCCCCAAACCCCATCTGTCCTTCAGACCCAGAATACCTAACAACATCTGTACCCAGGAAGCTGGTGGGGTGGAGAAGGTGTAGGGGGCAGGGCTGAGGGATATATTTAGAAATCATCCTTACTTTGTCCACTGAGTCATATTCATTGTAATTGTAGATCCCTAAATTCCTGTCTGATTCCATTCTTTTTCTACCCAGTAGCCCTTGTGTGTTTTATATTAAGATTCCGTGTCATGGGAGGGAAAGTAAAAAGCTTTCTCTGGAACAAATTTGAAATAGAATCCTAAAAATGTTTTTTGTCTTTTTTTTTTTTTTCAGGCTGAATACATGTCCTAAATGAAAGTGCCAAAAAGTCTGACATTACATTTGTGATTATAAGTTTTTTCTCTCTTTCTGTAGTTGGTAATTACTTGGGAGAATAAAGCTATGTTTTCCCACCGTATCAGAATTTTAGAAAAAATGGCTTGCACACGTTAACTTTATTTTTTCCTCTCTGGAAGGTAAATGATCATGATTAATAGCAATTCCACTGGTGGGACTCCTGAGCCACCTGACCCCCTAAGGAAAAATGAGAAAATAAAATCAAGCTAAAATGCATTTGTCTTCATCTCAAGTATGTGTTATTCGCTTCTATTTATTTAATGGTGTGTTCTATCAGTCTTTGGCTGGGGTTACCTATAATATTCTTGCACCTCCTAGAAGATTTGCAATGGCCCAGCTTCATTTCAGAGCTTGCTCTGGGCCAAGCTTATCATCCAGCCTGGCCTCCCACCCTCAGGCACCCTCTGGTCCCTTCTCAGTCACTCAGTCATACCTGACTCTTTGCAAGCCCATGAACTTTAGCCTGCCAAGCTCTCCTGTCCATGAGATTTTCCAGGCAAGAATACTAGAGTGGATTGCCATTTCTTCCTCCAGGGGAATCTTCCTGACTCAGGGATTGAACCCAGGTCTCCTGTGTCTCCTGCACTGGAGACAGATTCCCACTGCACCGCCTGGGAAGCCCCAAAACCGTCCGGTCCCTGATAGACAGCCTATACAGGGAAGCAAGCACCAGTCCCTTGGTCCATACCAAACTGTGGGGTGAACTTCAAGGGTTCTTGCTAAAGTTCACTCAAGGGCTTGGCGATATGTAAATGCTACACTAGTCAGCTTACAAGAGCTAAGAAATCAGAACCCAGAGGGGTATTAAGGCATAAGATAAACTTCTTCCTGAAGCAGAAGTGATTTTTGAGAAAACTGACCAATATTTACCTGGCTTATCTGGAGAAAAAAATATAACCTTACCTTTGTATGGCATGCTATTATTCATAATGAACTTTCACAAAATCATTCATGGGGTTGAATGCTAAAACTGTGAGAAAGGCAGAACTGTTGCTATCAATTTCTTTACACAACCACCTTCTCTGCCTCAACCCCTGAACACTAAGGTCTCCCTTGCTCTGACATTTATAGATTTATTCAATATATTTAAGATATACAAAATAATTCACTAGTTTTATTGATCACCCTAGTAGATGATGCTGAAACATCATCTTCGCATCTCTTTGGACAGAATGACCACTTCAAGGTCTCAGCTTTCTCATCTTAAAATTGAGGGGTTGGTATATGATATCACTTCTATGTGGAATCTAAAATATGACACAAAAGAACATATCTACGAAACAGATTCATAGACATAGAGAACAGACTTGTGCTTGCCAGGTGCGGGGAGCAGCAGTGGAGGAAAGATGGACTGGGAGTCTGGGATCAGCAGACACAAGCTATTTCATATATGGAATGTATAAACAAGTTCCGACTGTGTAGCTCAGGGGACGATATTCAATATTCTGTGATAAACCATGAGGGAAAGGAATATATAAAAGAATATATATGTATGTATAACTGAATCACTTTGCAGTAAAGCAGAAATTAATACAACATTGTAAATCAACTATACTTGAACAAAATAAATTCTTTAAAAAATAAAGTATATACCCTTAGGAAACTCTCAAACATGGGCACAAAGGAAGGTGAACAAAGATGCCTATGAAAGCATTACCAGTAGTGATGGAAAAGTCAAACAACATGACTGTCCATTAATGGGGTAATTGATAAATAAGTTGTGATTTTTTTTTAACAGTGGTTGGTATTATAGGATTGCTTAGCATCCATCTAGCTCTAACACTCTATTGACCTATAAAAACTTCTAACCAGAGTACAGACATGAGCAGTCAACAGTGGAAAGCACATGACCATAATGGACATAAGACATAGGAAATTCTCCCATAAACAAAGAACTGTATTAACTTGACAGGTTATAGCCTGTAAAAGAAAATAAAAAATAAGCACCATGAAGCAGAGAGACAGCATGTGGTCAAGGCTGTTAGCGATGACACACAGCCCATCTGGTTTGGGTGATCTCTCCATAAAATTTGTAATAGTGATGGGTTAAATCGGGTATATCAGGATATGTAGGGAAAGCATCAGTGAATCCACTGGGGGGTGACTAAAGCAGATTATGCATTTCAAGAATGAACAGACATCCATACAGGAGAAGATCTGTTACTGATAATGAGATCTGGCTCCTGTGACAATGGTGGAAAATTCCATTTTTCCATTTACCTTGCTGGTCTCCCTTCTCAGACTCCTTTGCTGACTCTTCCTTCTCTATTACAAGCTCTAAGCACAGTTGTGCCCCAAGGCTCAGTCCTAGAGCCTTAATTATGTCATGTATCCATAAATTATCAGATCTAGACCCTTGCCTTTAAATAGCATCTATATGGTAAAGACTCCCATATTTTTTCTCTAGATCTGACTGCTCTATTGAGCTTCAGTTTCATATCCAATGGCTGATTAAGTGTCTCAAACGTATCATGACCAAAATAGACTCACAATCTCCTAACTCCAGACGCTACCAACCCAAATCTCCTTCCTCCCCCAATCTTCAAGTCTCAGCAAATGACATTATCTTCCATTAGCTGCTTAAACCTAAAAATCTGTGTATCATCTATGATTCTTATTCCCTCTACCTTGACAACCAGTTCACGAAACATCAGCCTCTGCATATCAACATATCCTGAATCCATCCATTTTTCTCCCTTTCCACTGCTATCATAATCCAAATTACCATCATCTCCCATCTAGAATACCATAACAACGGTCGTAGTACCTCTAGTTGCCAGACATAGTATCCAATCTCTAGGTGTAGATACTTGACCATAGCCAGGTCAATCAGATTCCTCTCCCAGGAATTTGAATCTTAATTGAGGGAACACACAGAAATCACCCTCTGTCATATTCCTATTTTAAGAAGTTAGCTAAAACAATGCTGACACCACAAGAAACACCACAAGGGTTCTTGACCCTGAGATTCTAGAGCTTTCTTGGCATTGTTCCTCTGAAGCATCATCATTTAGCTTTTGTTTTGGTTTGATAAGTCACCCAGTAGTATCCTTCTCTAGGGAATGATGCAGTGGAATGTTTCCTTTGGAGGCTCCCTGAGGAATTCACAGAGGAACTCTAGTTGTATGCCTGCTGTGACAGATGACCAAAAAATCTGATTAGAACAGCACCAGTCCTGATATCAGTGAGCAAGGACTTCTCTGTTTTAATTACTATCATATCCTTAAGGCCTAGTACAAAGCCTTACTAATACTATAGAAGCACTAAGAAAATGTGTGTGAAGTGAGTGAGTAAATGTTATCCAAGAAGGAGAACAGGGAGTTCCAGAGAGAAAAAGCATCTCATTGAGATAAGAGAAAGCATATGCTAAAGAAACTAAAAAGAGGTCAGTCTGGATGTGTCCTAGAAACCCAGAGAGGGGGCGGTCAGAGATAAAGCTAGGGAGATAAACAGTCAGGAGTCATATATGGCTATAAGCCTTGTGAAAGTGTGAACTTCATAGAGGAAAGGGCATATATTTTTAAAATTTTAGGCAGGGGAGAAAATGATAAAACTTTGCATTCAGAAAGGACACTCTGGCTGCAGTTTGGAGGCTTGGGTTAGAGAGTTGATCGACTGCAAATACAGAAACCAATTTAGGTACTTCCAGGCAGTTCAGTGGTTAAGACTCTGGGCTTCCACTGCAGGTGGCATGGGTTCGATCCCTGGTTGGGGAACTAAGATCCTGTATGCCATGTGGCATGGCCAAAAAATAAATGTTAATTTTTTGTAAGTATAAAAGAAGTAATATAGGCAAGGGGACTTGGTGGTGAGCCTATGGTAGTAGTAGTATATAGCTGCATTTTGAGAGAGATTTTGAAGAAGTACAATGATGGTGATGGAGAACTAACAGGTAAGGATAATGTCCTGATATTTGACTTATCTGCCAAATGGGTGGAGATGCCACTGACTAAACTAGAGAACATAGAGGGAGGAGCAGGTATCAAGGGGATGGCAATGAGTTGAGTTGTGGATGTTTAGGTTTCTATAGAATGTGAACTATAGA
Source organism: Bison bison bison (assembly GCF_000754665.1). Classification (NCBI taxonomy): domain Eukaryota; kingdom Metazoa; phylum Chordata; class Mammalia; order Artiodactyla; family Bovidae; genus Bison; species Bison bison. The sequence goes on along the minus strand of NW_011495032.1, from coordinate 29,326,302 downwards.
GTCCAGGAAGTATCTGGGGGTACATGGATCTAGAGCTAATGGAAAATACGGGAGCTGAAGATGTGAGTTAGGCAGTCATTAGCATTAAGATATAATGCAGACATAGGAGCAAGTAAGATTAAGCAGCAAGATAGTGTAAGGAATAGAAGCCCCAGGACAAAACCCTGGGGAGAGGTACATCAACATTTAGAAACAGGTAGAAGAAGAGTAACCCCAGGTGGTAAAAGTGGTAAAGAACCTGCTTCCCAATGCAGGAGACATAAGAGAAGCAGTTTCCATCCCTGGGTTGAGAAGATCCCCTGAAGAAGGAAATAGCAATCCACTCCTGTATTCTTGCTTGAGAATCCCATGGACAGAGGAGCCTGGTGGGCTACTGTCCATGAGGTTATAAGAGTCGGACACAACTGAAGAGACTTAGCAATATTGAAAAGGAGTGGCTAAAAAAAAATTAGGAGACAAAAAACATTTTAAAATCAATAAAAGGGACTATTTCAAGAAGGAAGGAGCAGTTAAAAGCTACTCTGTAAATAAATGAATAAGGACCTCAAGTCTGCATCACATTTAGCAACAAGGGTATTACTAGGATTCTTCGAGAATGATTCCAAGGAAGGAAATGGAAAGGAGTCAGTGGGGGTGGGATAAAAGGGAGGTGCTAGAGAATTGAGGGGAGCACCTCTCCTAGGAGTCTGTCCTTGAAGAGAAGGAAGGGAAAGGCAATTGTTAGAGAGGGATTTGAGGCTGTAGGAGGGTTTTATATGCTAAAGGTGCACGCCTGTGAGCGTCTTTAGACAGTGACGGGGAAGAGACAATAGGGGGAAAAGAGGGTCGTAAATAGATGGGACTGAAGTGAAAGAGATTCTAAATGCTGACAGGCAACCCCCTCTACTTTCCCATCAGCCATCTCTCATGTTTTCCAAGTAACCATTTCTCAGTCTCCTAAAACTCTTGACCTCCCTGCCCCCAGCCACTCTCAGCTGAAGACAGATAGCTTCCCACAACTCATAGAGAACACAGAGCCTTCAGACAGGAACTCCCAGACTTTTTTATCCAGGCCAATCTACTCCTCCCTTTACCTGATGTGCTGAGAGAGGTTACAACTCCTGCTTAGGGCTACAGCCCCACTTCTTTCTCTCTCATCCTCACTCTGCCTTTTTAACAGCCCATATTTCTGCTTTATTGCCTATGCCAAAGCCTTTGACTGTGTGGATCACAATAAACTGTGGGAAATTCTGAAAGAGATGGGAATACCAGACCACCTGATCTGCCTCTTGAGAAATTTGTATGCAGGTCAGGAAGCAACAGTTAGAACTGGACATGGAACAACAGACTGGTTCCAAATAGGAAAAGGAGTTCATCAAGGCTGTATATTGTCACCCTGTTTATTTAACTTATATGCAGAGTACATCATGAGAAACGCTGGACTGGAAGAAACACAAGCTGGAATCAAGATTGCCGGGAGAAATATCAATAACCTCAGATATGCAGATGATACCACCCTTATGGCAGAAAGTAAAGAGGAACTCTAAAAGCTTCTTGATGAAAGTGAAAGTGGAGAGTGAAAAAGTTGGCTTAAAGTTCAACATTCAGAAAACAAAGATCATGGCATCCGGTCCCACCACTTCATGGCAAATAGATGGGGAAACAGTGGAAACAGTGTCCGACTTTATTTTTCTGGGCTCCAAAATCACTACAGATGGTGACTGCAGCCATGAAATTAAAAGACACTTACTCCTTGGAAGGAAAGTTATGACCAACCTAGATAGCATATTGAAAAGCAGAGACATTACTTTGCCAACAAAGATTCATCTAGTCAAGGCTATGGTTTTTCCTGTGGTCATGTATGGATGTGAGAGTTGGACTGTGAAGAAGGCTGAGCGCCGAAGAATTGATGGTTTTGAACTGTGGTGTTGGAGAAGACTCTTGAGAGTCCCTTGAACTGCAAGGACATCCAACCAGTCCATTCTGAAGGAGATCAGCCCTGGGATTTCTTTGGAAGGAATGATGCTAAAGCTGAAACGCCAGCACTTTGGCCACCTCATGCCAAGAGTTGACTCACTGGAAAAGACTCTGATGCTGGGAGGGATTGGGGGCAGGAGGAGAAGGGGACGACAGAGGATGAGATGGCTGGATGGCATCACTGACTCGATGGACATGAGTCTGAGTGAACTCTGGGAGTTGGTGATGGACAGGGAGGCCTGGCATGCTGCGATTCATGGGGTCGCAAGGAGTCGGACACGACTGAGTGACTGATCTGATCTGATACACTAAGCTCAGGAGTCACAAAGTTGGAGATGATAAAGTTCTTCCACAAGGAGTTCAGAGTCTATCGGAGGGAAAGATAAGTGATGTTACTTATTCCTTAGAGGAAAAGCTATGACAAAACTAGACAGTTTATTAAAAAGCAGAAACTAGGAATAAAACCACCATATAACCCAGCAATCCCACTCCTAGGCACATACCCTGAGGAAACCAAAATTGAAGGAGACACATGTACTCCATTTTTCATTGCAGCACTATTTACAATGGCTGGAAGTAACCTAGATGTCCATTGACAGATAAATGGATAAAGAAGTTCGGGTACATATATACAATGGAATGTTACTCAGCCATAAAAAGGAACACATTTGAGTCAGTTTTAATGAGGTGGATGAAGCTAGAACCTATTACACAGAGTTAAGTAAGTCAGACAGAGAAAGATAAATATCGTATTCGTATTCTAACACATATATACAGAATCTAGAAAAATGGTACTAAAGAATTTATTTACAGGGCAACAGTGGAGAAACAGACATAGAGAATAGACTTATGGACATGGGGAGAGGGGAGGAGAGGGTGAGATGTATGGAAAGAGTAACATGGAAACTTATATTACCATATGTAAAATAGATAGCCAACGGGAATTTGCTGTATGGCTCAGCAAACTCAAACAGGGGCTCTGTATCAACCTAGAGATGTGGGATGGGGAGGGAAACGGGAGGGAGGTTCAAAAGGGAGGAGATATATGTATACCTTATGGCAGAAAGTGAAGAGGAACTAAAGAGCCTCTTGATGAAAGTGAAAGAGGAGAGTGAAAAAGTTGGCTTAAAGCTCAACATTCAGAAAACGAAGATCATGGCATCCGGTCCCATCACTTCATCTCAAATAGATGGGGAAACACTGGAAACAGTGTCAGACTATTTTTTGGGGCTCCAAAATCACTGCAGATGGTGATTGCAGCCATGAGGTTAAAAGACACTTACTCCTTGGAAGGAAAGTTATGACCAACCTAGATAGCATATTCAAAAGCAGAGACATTACTTTGCCAACAAAGGTTCATCTAGTCAAGGCTATGGTTTTTCCTGTGGTCATGTATGGATGTGAGAGTTGGACTGTGAAGAAGGCTGAGCGCTGAAGAATTGATGCCTTTGAACTGTGGTGTTGGAGAAGACTCTTGAGAGTCCCTTGGACTGCAAGGAGATCCAACCAGTCCATTCTAAAGGAGATCAGTCCTGGGTGTTCATTGGAAGGACTGATGCTGAGGCTGAAACTCCAATACTTTGGCCACCTCATGTGAAGAGTTGACCCATTGGAAAAGACCCTGATGCTGGGAGGGATTGGGGGCAGGAGGAGAAGGGGACGACAGAGGATGAGATGGCTGGATGGCATCACTGACTCGATGGACATGAGTTTGAGTGAACTCTGGGAGTTGGTGATGGACAGGGAGGCCTGGCGTGCTGGGATTCATGGGGTCGCAAAGAGTCAGACATGACTGAGTGACTGAACTGAACTGAACTGATAGCTGATTCATGTTGAGGTTTGACAGAAAACAGCAAACTTCTGTAAAGCAATTATCCTTCAATAAAAAACAAATAAGTTTAAAAAAAATATTCAAAGAAAGAAAAGAAAAAAAGCAGAGACATCACTTTACTGACAAAGGTCCATATAGTCAAAGCTATGGTTTTTGCACTAGTCACACAAGGATGTGAGATTTGGACCATAAAAGAGGCTGAGCACTGAAGAATTGATGTTTACAAATGGTAGTGCTAGAGAAGACTTGAGAGTCCCTTGGACAGCAAGGAGATCAAACCAGTCCATCTTAAAGGAAATCAATCCTGAATATTCATTGAAGGACTGATGCCCAAACCGAAGTTCCAGTACTTTGACCACCTGATAAAAAGATTCAACTCATTGGAAAAGACCCTGATTCTGGTAATGATTGAGGGCAGGAGGAGAATGGGGTGAGAGAGGATGAGGTGGTTGGATGGCATCATCGACTCAATGAACAAAAGTTTGAGAAAACTCTGGGAGATAGTGAAGGATAGGGAAGCCTGGCATGCTGCAGTCCACGGGATCTCAAAGAGCTGGACATGACTGAGTGACTAACCGACAACTATAAAGCGGATAATAGTGCTATGAGAAAAGTTTGAATGACCCCAAATGGTTATTTTTGGACTCTCAGGTAATCCTCCTAAACTTCCAAAGACTAGGCCCTCTCAATTTACCAGCCCCAACTCATCAAGGATCGTCACAATAGCCCTACAGAAAAATGCCATTTTAACATTGTAGAAGAAAACAAAATTCCAGATTCTCTCAGGTGTATTTCACAGCACAGAAACAAAACTTTCTGTTTTGAGATACAAATGTATTCCTAGTATATTTTCTTTAGGATGTAAATAAACAATGCACAACATTCAGTTTCAAATGTTGTCATTTATTTTTTGGTAGCAAATCTTAATTGCCACATTCCAGCGACAGGTTTATGGAACAAGACAGGAAAATCCTTAACAAATATTCAGGTTTCCCTTGGATTTAGTTTAAGAAAGCATGGTAAATATGATAGACAATGTAATTATCACCATGTTGAGCTTGCTACATTAAGACTGAAGTGTATTCATGTATGAATAACTGAAATGTATGAAATATTCAAATTGTATCAGTTTGAACATGACATTTGAAATATGTAGTTTCCAATGGCTTCTCTCTCAGCAATGAACAGTCACCATCTGGGCATCATCAATAAGATGTAAGGGCCCCTGCCCAAACACCCCATAAAATGAAACTGATTCCAGAGAAAGAGCAATCACTAAAGCAGATCCAAAAGACTGTGTGGCAGAGACTACCATATGCCCTCCCCAACATCGCCATTTTCCCCATCTTCCTGTTAGTACTACAAAATCTGAGTTTTAGCTGAGCACTTGACTGCCCAAATAGAGGCTTTATTTTCCAGATTCCCTTGAAGGTAGGTGTGATCACATGATGCTATTCTGACCAATGGGATGAGCAACTTCTGTGTTATACCTTTTCAAAGGGAGCTCAATCCCTCCTTCCCTCTTCCATGGGCTGGAAAGAGGATATGATGCTTATGGCCTGGCTTAGATCAGCCAACTGAAGACATTAGTCCAAGGGAAGGCAAAGTAACAAGTTAGAAGAAAAATTAGACCCTACAGAACTGGTGGAGCAGAATCATCTACCTACCCCAGCCTTATCTTTACCTCTGAACTGTTACGTAAAAGAGAAGTAAACTTCTAGCTTACGTGAGGCATTATATATTGGGGTCTCTCCGAGTGATAATGGAACTTGGTTCTAGATAACCATCTTCAAAATGAGGAACCCCTGCAGGTGCCTGCTCATAGCCAGTGGAGGATAACCACAAAACCCACTATAGCCCAGGGACCACCAAGACCCTCTAGAGTCTAGAGGATCACCGGCGCCCAACCTGAAGATTGAAAAAGAACCTGAGACAAGGACAAGTGAGTATGACATATTCATCTATAGCATACTGGTCTTGTGGGTTTCTGTTACATCCAATACCAGAATATCAGTGAATTTTTTTTTCATCAAGGTGTTTGAGGCAAAAAAAAAGAACCAGGTAGACAAGGTGAAGGTATACTTTTCCCCTTGCTGCCACATTCCAGCAGCCCAGCAATAAAGACAGCAATCTGACAGTGAAGGATTTTATAACCAATAATTTCACAGAACAATTAGAAAAAAATAGTCCTTTGTGTACACTGAATGGTCAGCAATATGGTATTATTTGTTCTAAGAGCTATTAACACTGCATTCCCACACATGGTCACAGTTTGCTATTGTTCTCTCCACATTTTTTTTCTATTATCCATTGGATGTTATACTAAATACATATTAAAATGTAATTTTTTTCTGGAACAGAAACTTCTATTGCTGAATTGGTACATGAAAACATTTTCATTTTTCATAAGAGTTAGGGTTCACTGTTGATTATAAACCCCATAAACAAACATCCTTTTATTGCCTCATTGACAATTACACAATATCTCTACCCTCTTACCTACTGAGTTTTATGGAAACTATTTCAACAACGCAGACATTTATCATTACAGGAGAAACTCCCATTTAGACATTAACTACCCTAGCTTTATTAGAAACTCATTTTCCACAGATGTCCAGGCATGATTTGCTCCTTTTTATCAGGAAATAAATAATATCAGGTAATAGCTTCCTGTGGCAAGAGGTTACGTCTTTATTATACCCAGGGATATAGATATCAACCAGTCAGAGAACAGCCAGATGGCTTACCCTTCTTATCAATAAAATTTAATTTTCACTAAGCCAATTGCAACCAAGCTCATTTTTAAATAGGAAGCAGACATTTAGGATTCTTACAAGAAGCAGCAAATATGCCATCCATGAGATTTGCAGATTTGCTCTAACACAGATCCCAAACCAGAAACCCAGGCACCCTCCTTGGCACTAGGCCAATCATTCATCAGATCCTGTTGGTTCTAACTCATGTGGTTCCCTGAATCTATCTACTCTCCATATTTCTAATCCCACCCCTCAGTGTAACTATCATCTCTCACTTGGTTCACTGAAACAACCGACTGAAGCCTGCCCCATCCTTTCTTCTCCTTGCCGTCACAACTGTCTTTCAAAAATGGAAGCTCATTCCTTTTAGGATAGAGCAAAATGCCTAAATGTGATTTTAAATGTCCACCTGGTCAGCTCCCTGACCTGGTTTCTGGCCCTGTCTGCTACCTCCCTCCACTCCCTATCCCTTATCTCTGACTCTAGGTTTCATTTATACACTGCTTGCAGTTCCCTCAATGACCAAGTTCACTTCTGCCCACTTGCAAATGCTGTTCCTTTTTCCCAGGATGCCTTTCCTTCTGACGTCACCCTCCCTTCCATTTCAACCTCAGTAGCTAGCTGCTGCTTTCCTTGAGTTTTCAGCACACACACCATCTCCTTAATGAAGGCATTCCTGGTTCTTTAAGACTAAACAGGGTGCCCTCCCTATATGCTTTCCCTGCATCTAAGTGAACATGCGATAAGTCTTACTGACAAACAGTAGTATTGTCAACATCAACTGGTTAGTCTTGTGAAATCTTGCATAGACAATCAGCTTAGTGGGGTTGGCGGTGGGTGGGGGGGTGTTACTCAAACATGATTATTACTGTGGTTTCTGATTCTGACATCACCACCCTCAGCCCAATGAACTTCACAATCCCACCAATATTGCTAGGTGTCTCAGTCAGTATCTACAATAAACTGCTCATATCAGAGAACAGACATAACAGAGGCTTAAACGAGGTATGTTACTACACTCAAACAAAAAGGGAAGTCTAAAGCTGGATGGTCCGGGGTTGGTACTGCAACCCCATAGTCATCAGGCACTGCAACTCCTTCTTCAGCTGCTCCACTATCTTTAGCATAATGACTTCCATTATCAAAGCCACAAAATGTCTCTGGGTTTCTAGATACTCAATCTTTATCCCAAACAAGAAAAAGGGAAGAGTAAGTACTAAAGAGGGACTTTTTTTTTTTTTTTTGCCACACCACATATGGAAATTCCCCAACCGGGGATTGAACCCATGCCCCCTGCATTAGAAGAGTAGAGTCTTAACTACCGGACCACCAGGGAAGTGCAAGATGGACCCTTCTTGATGCCTTACCTATTGCCTTCAGCTTGTATCACATTGGCCACTTGTATCACAATGAAGCTTCTCAGTGATGCACACTGACATCTCAGCATCTTATTAAGAAAGAAGGAAAAAGTGAATAATGGGTAGGCAACTAGCAGTTTAGTTCACATTCAGCCTAGTTCTAGAATCCATTCCCGAAGAAAATAATTACCTGCTTTATAAATTCAAATTTCACGTAATCTAAGAAACAATTGTTTAGTAAGAAGAATCACAGCAGGGACTTGTAAAATTTATAAAGTAGCACACTTCAAATATGAAGGAGTCTTAAAAATTCAAATCACTTACAGTCTTTTAGGAACACATCTCATGTGTATGGGGAGGGACACCCTCATGCAGAAATCTCACTTATTCACTCCTGTATTATCCACAATGAACTATTCATAACTAACATTGAATGTATTACCTTCTTTGCTCCTTATCTTATGAAGCAGAATTATTATTCCCACTTTGTAGATGAGAACATCGAGACAAAGAGAAGTGACTTGCATAGAATTACGTTGCTGACAATAGCACCAGTATTTGAACCCACTTCGGTCTGGTTCTCTCTACTCTTTTATGAAAGCTCTCCACTAATTCCCCCTGCCCTACCTTCATTTTGACCAACGATTCTGTCACTCCAAGGATGAATTTCCACCATGCTGCTTGCCCCATAAAGACTGAAGTATATTCAAGTATGAATAACTGAAATGTATGAAATCTTCAAATTGTATCAGTTTAAATATGACAAAAATAACTGAGCCCAGGCTGGCCAGTCTTTAATGGAAAATATTGGCCACTTTATTGTGTTTAAATATACAGTGAGTAATTTACTCAGGTTATGGCGGGGGAGGGTTTCTTAAAGCTAAAAATGTCTATACAGATAATCTAGAACACTTTACTCATTTTTGAGATGAGAAAATAGAAACTGGCTAAGTTCATTGGTGAGAGTCACACAACCAATGAATTGAACTGTGAAGGAGAGGATTCAGGCCTCTAGACTCTAATTTTTTCGAGGCTGCCTTCTTCCTGAGCTTTATCTTTCCCAAAATCTTACAGCCACTGATCGAAGCCCTCTGCCACAACTCGATATTCTTTATTTTATAGAAGTATCAAAAAATTTCAAAGTCCAGCTTAAATTCCATGGTATCCTTAAGGCACTCCATGATTTTCCTAATGAGAATTAATTATTACTCATTCTTCACTTAGGCTATACTTTGAACTTCAGTTTGAGCACTTAATTCCTTCTGATTTGTATTAATTTTGTGTACTGGTATCCTGTTTTAGATATTATAATAAACTCTTTAAAAACCTACTTCTTTATAACCTCCAACCATTTTGCCTACTATTTTGTCTATCCTGGGTGTTCAACATGTGTTTATTGAATGAATGAATGAATAATCTAATAGTATTTTAGTATTTACAGTGTCTTCCATTAAAGCAAGAAGTTTGCACTCATAGGCTTATTTATATTTCTCCTTTAAATTCCCCAGTGCCTATCACTATGTCTGATAGAGTCAGCACCCAAATAGCTGATAAATGACAAAGAAGTGAATGAATCTCTTCCTCTGTTTCACAGACATGCACAAAATTTTTAGAATTTCAATCCAAGTCTTTCAGAAGCATGAACTCATTGGAAGCAAATACCTCAAAACAGCTATTGCCTTCTTGCAAAAAAATTATTGTGGAATCTGTGAGAATATCCAATTGGCAGATACACGACCAACCGCAACACATCAATGGCATACAACAATAAGTGATTCTTACTCACTCCTCTGAGATGGTTGATTTGGCAACTCTGCTAATCTTGACTGAGCTTGACTGAGTGGTTCTTTTGGTTTCACTTGGATAATTTCACATGTATAGGGAGATCTATTGTTGTGTGGGGTTCTGTTCAGTTTCAGCCAATATAGTATGCTCTTGGCTGGAATGACTGGGCCAATTCATCTTTGTCTCAAATGTCTCTAATCATCCAATGAACTAGTACAGACTTTATTAAAGTGACAAAGAGGGTAAGAATGAAGACAAGCCTGATTGCACAACTGTTTTCAACCTTTGCTTATGTTATGCTTATCAACAACTCATTGGCCAAAGCAAGTCTCATGGCTGGGATCAGAGTCAACATGAAAAGGAACTTTAAAGTAATATAGCTAAGAGGGATGAGTGGGGGAATTGGAACCATTTTTGCAAACCTACCACAAAAGTAAAGCCTAAATATGGCTTACTTAAGTCTTTTGACCCTAGTACATAATAGTAGGCTCAACAAAGACTTGTTGAACAGAAGCACTGATCAATGGATACATAGATGAATAGATGAATTAATGAAGCTAGTTTATGAAGCTCTTAACAAAGATTAGTCATCAATAATTCATATTAACTTGATGACAGCAAGAAAACATTTGTCCAGAGGTTTCTACAAGATCCAATATAATATCTTACAAAAATAGAAACAAGGACACACTTATTGGATCCATCAAGCAACTCTGGGGATGGGCTCTCAGAATCCTTCTCTAATGAACTTGAAATACTTTCCAAGGCATCTACCCTTCTTTGTTATCTTCCCATGCAATTAAGCTGGGTTTGTTTTTTTTTTTTATCAAAGTTGTATTAAAAACATTTTGATATTGCCAATTCTTGTTTTCTTACTAAACAAAGCTAAAGCATCAGAGGTGTATTTTTGATCTTAAATATAAGCATTTTTATTGTAAGAATAGAAACATTAAAAGACTCCTGAACCCATAGCTAGCTACTGACAAGGCCATGCAAAATTTCCTGGAGTTTCTAGATCTCTACTTGGGAAACTGTAATAGAGGAGAAATTTTTCCACTGGTGATTAAATTACAATAGAACATTCTAAACTGCAACTCATAATTGCTATGCCTTCCTCTATATTCTTTGTATCTAACCCAAGAAGAGTAAGTAGCATTCTAGTGAAATGGGTTTAATAAAAATAAATTAATTCATCCAAGTCAAGGGGTTAGGATGGTGAGACTTCTATATCGTACTTAAAGGAAACAGGGAAAAAAGCACCCTTGTTCCAAGAAATAATAGATCTCTTAGTGAGTTCCATATGATAAGTGAGAAATAGTAATTATTGATAGTATTAAACATTCCACATTTCCTGAGAAACATGAAAAGTTGTATACGTATAGTTAGTTCAGTAACTAACATTTACTGACTTTTAGCATCTAGGTCCTGTGCTAAGCACTCTTTATTCATTGCCTCATTGAATCCTTACAACGTCTTATGTGATGGATGTTTTTCAAATTCTTACATTTTTCCTACACATTTTACAGAGGAAAGAGCTTATACAGCTAACAATAAGATGACCATGAATCCAGGTTTGGCCAAGACTATCCTGATTTACCCTTGTTGCCCTGGCATAATGATTGACGATACTCCCCTTCAACTCTTCAAAGTACACTGGTTTGGATAATTGTTATGATCATCTTGTTTAAGAAATTTTCCCACAAAGTGAATAAATGGCAGAGCTAAGACTAGAAGGTAGGTCAGTCCAACACCAAAGTCAGCAATTTCACACTAAACTCCTCATTGCCTTGCAAGTTCAACCAGAATGATTGCAGTCACAAATCCATTCCTCTACTATCTGCCATCTTAAGTCCAGAAACTGGGAGCATGAAATGCTCAAATGTAATAAGATTAGAAAGTAGAACTTGAGGAAATTCTAGCTGTATTTCAAAAAGACTGGAAAGAACAAATTGCCAGGAAAAGGAGGAAGGAATACAGACTTTCCAAGGCCAAGTCCCTGAAATGACTCCTGTGGATAGAAATTAAAACATTATTTTATGTACTTAAATATCAACATATATGGGCTTCCCAGTTGGCACTAGTGGTAAAGAACCCACTTGCCAATGCAGAAGACATTAAGAGAAGCGGGTTCAATCCTTGGGTTGGGAATATCCCTTGGAGAAGGGCATGGCAACTCACTCCAATATTCTTGCCTGGAGAAGAGGCATCCTGGTGGACTACAATCCACAGAGTTGCAGAGTCAGACACAACTGAAGCAACTTAGCACAGCACATCAGTGTATTTATTGAACTGCCATTGCTTATTGAATATGCACATTGAAGAGGTCTCTGTCAGCTACTGTCCCTGCTCTCAAGTAGAAGAGAGAGGACAAATTTACAGTTGGGATATTCTTCCCCTTTCTCCTTTATCTTGTTACCAGTAGAGCAGCAAATTTTATCTTCTGTGGTGCAACAGGAGTGACAGTTTGTATTTCCAAAGAGGGTCAGTTTGGTTACAATGTAAATCAACAACATCATTAATTTCTTCTTTCCACCCTCCCTTCCACCAATAGCAGGCATTAGCAACACAGAAATGTAGAGGAACTAAGGAGGAAAACTGTGGGAAAATGTAAATAAAAACAGTTCTTATATTTACTAATGGGTAGATTTCTTGAGAAAAGAGACAATTATCTGAGTTTTTTGGATCCTGTGGATTGCTTTTTGCTACATGCCTTATGCAAAATTCAAGCAGATTCTCCTTATGCAAATCAAACTGGAAAAATATTAACCTGGAGGGGTTGTTTTTGCTCTTATAAAAGAATTGTCATTAAATTATTTTGAGAAAATATATTGACTAACTCAAAGGATGAAGAAATAACTAGTCCAGAAAAAAAGATAGTCATAGAAGTCAGTTCAAATTATAAGAACAGAAGCCAAAAACAAGTGAGGGGAAATAAAAGCAGTAAGAATGAGCACATGTAGATATGAGAGAAAAGAAGCTGAAATCAGGCCTTCCTTATAGAATAATTAGAAAGAGTGCTGGTAACATTAATAAATTGCTTTCCCCAAATACAATATGAAGCTAGAGCATCTCTGGTTCATGGGGGATAAATCCATTTTTGACAGTGATAACAGATGTTTTCAGCCGCTTGAGTGCTCTGGAGAGACCTATGGGAACAACAATGCAAACCCCACCTAGGAGATAGACAGAGGAGAGGAAATTCACTGATTCATAAAGGAAGAAAGGAGTTGGGTGGCCACTCAGCCATCTGCCTGTCATCATGCAAAGCCACACCTAAACCATCCCGAGCTGATGAGACCTCCAGAGACGTAGCTGCACAATCTCCTTGGTCACAGTGTTCCAGGGTGGAATGTTGGTCAGAATGCTTTCCTTATTACTGGTCAACACCCAGTACATAGCATTATTCTCTTTCATTCCATTTGCAGTGGAGACAGAGCAGGCGAGCCCCTCACTGCCTTGTTTTCCGATAGGGCCGAAGGGCACTGGCATTATTTGTAGTTGTGGAGATACCATCTTCTGGAAGAGCATTACCAAGAACTCCCTTTGTCATCTCTAGGCACTTTTATCAGGATCATCAAAATCATCTAACATTAAAATAGGGAGACTGGGGACTTTGCTGGCAGTCCAGTGGTTAAGACCACATGTTCCAAGGCAGCAGGTACAGGTCTGATCCCTGTTCGGGGAGCTAAGACCCCACGTGCCTGGTGGCCAAAAATAAAAACATAAAGTAGAAGCAGTATTGTGACAAATTCAATAAAGGCTTTTTAAAGATCCAACCAGTCCATTCTAAAAGAGATCAGCCCTGGGTGTTCTTTGGAAGGAATGATGCTAAGGCTGAAACTCCAGTACTTTGGCCACCTCATGCGAAGAGTTGACTCATTGGAAAAGACTCTGATGCTGGGAGGGATTGGGGGCAGGAGGAGAAAGGGATGACAGAGGATGAGATGGCTGGATGGCATCACCGACTCAATGGACGTGAGTCTGAGTGAACTCCGGGAGTTGGTGATGGACAGGGAGGCCTGGCGTGCTGCAATTCATGGGGTCGCAAAGAGTCGGACATGACTGAGCGACTGAACCGAACTGAACTGAACTGAACTGAAAGATGGTCCACATTAAAAAAAAAATTTTTTTTTTAAATAGGGAAGTTATCCTGGATTATCTGAGTGGGCACAATGCAATCAAAGATCCTTAAGCAGAAGAGGGAGGTAGAAAAATCAGCATCACCCAGTCATTGCTAGCTTGGAAGATGGAAGAAGAACCTAGGACAAAAGAATGCATGTAGCCTCTAGAGGTAAAAAAAAAAA
>NW_011495032.1:29289726-29312212 GCF_000754665.1 Bison bison bison | reverse complement strand
TAAAAAAAAAAAAAAAAAACAGCAAAGCAAACAAAAATCCAGATTCTCTTTTAGAGACCCTAGAAAGGAAGGCAGTCCTGTTGACACATTAATGTTATCCTAGTAAGACTTAGTTGAGTTGGACACGAGTTTGCTCAAACTCGTGTGCAACTCAATAGACTCAACAGACATGAGTTTGAAGAAGCTCCAGGAGATGGTGAAGGGGAGGGAAGTCTGGCGTGCTGCCGTCCATGGGATTACAAAGAGTCAGACAGGACTGAACAACGACAAAGAGCAGGACTGAACAACAACAAGGACTTAGTTTGGACTTCTGTCCTCCGGCACTAAGAAATGTATGTTGTTTTAAACCACTAAGTTTATGGTAGCTTGTTCCAGCAACAAAAGGCAACTAATACACTGTGCAAAATGTATCACAGCCGATTATCTCTAACTCTTACAAACACTCTAAAAGGCATGATCACTGCCTTCATACAAACGAAGAAACTGAGGTTCTAGAGGTTAAGTGACTTGCCTAAGGCCTCAACCAGTAAAATGCTGAGCTAGAGCTTAATCCAGGTGCATTTGACTCCAAAGCCCATTTTTCTTCTCTATTTGAAACTAGCCCATGAGAAAGCAAACCCTAGATGACCTTAGCTTGGTGTCCAGACACGCACTGCTCTGCCTCAGCTGTTAGATGGGCTCCATAGAAGCTGAACAAAGCACACACACACAAAAAGTCAATTACCATTTAAAAATAGCTCCCTCTCCAAAGAGCCAAATGAAAGTATTATTTTGGTCTAATTGGTCTTCATTTATTCACTATGTAGGACTCTTCTGAGAAAAAGGAGAGGAGACAAGGGTGACTTGCGAATGTAACCTAAAAGCTTGGCTGAAAGCACTTTGAATCAATAAGCAAGCCCACGCTTTGGTCTGGGAAATTTACTATAGTCAGATTCAAAATTCTTTCTTGTTTTCACTTTTATAATCACCATAGATAATGCTTTCTGTTAATATTTTTATAATTAATTACCAAATGGTGCTAGTAGCCAGCAACTTTTCATACACTGCTTCAACATACAGAGATAAGAAATCAGAAGCATAACTAGAGTGCACGTTCATGGATTACTAAAATACTCACATAAGAATTACACACTAATTCAACTACAATAAAAAAAATTACACTTGAAAAGCTTATTATATACTATTCCTTCCCCTCTGAGAAACATTTGAGCAGAAGCCTAGCATGGTTACTATGGCAACTATAATGCAAAATTGGCAGTAACTTTATGAATTGCAAATTCCTCTAAGGGTGTTGGGGATTTTTTTTTTTTTCTACTTCCATTTTTAACCATCTCATATGCATTATTCCAGCAATATGTTAAACAAGGTTTTTGGGAACTCATGCATCATTTCGAAACAAGCTATGTTTTAAACCCTCAAATTTCATTATTCTAACAAGTGCAGGCTAAACAGGGAACACCTAATTTAATGACTTTTAAATTGTCCATTGTTTTTAACACGTTTATTACCCTCACCTTTTCTGAAAGAGTTGAATAAAGGGAATCCTGATCCTTTTTAATGTTTTCTAAACCTCTCTGAGAATGGAGAAAAGGGATAATCCCAGTTTCAAAAACAGAACAATATAAAATAAAAATTCACACTCTCACAATGTGTTTTTCCCTCAAGGTAACTTCAACTGCACTGTGCCAAAACTTTAGTCAAATGACTGGTCAACATTCATTGTTTTCCTTTCTCAAACCATCTTCTCTTACAGCTGCTTCTCTCTCATTAGACCATGAAAATGACTCAGAGAAGTCCTTTGAGTAGCCAGTTACCAAATATGGACCATTTGCTTTGGAAGATTAAAGACTTACAAAGGTTGCCAAAAATATTGTGCTACAATGTGTGTGCCTTCTCAGTTACGAATGCTCACAATGGGAAGTAGGATTACCCCACAATCATAGCGGGTTTGGGTATTAGCACAGCCACCTTCCAGCTGTGTGACTTTGGATGAGTCATTCATGCTTTCTTAGCTTCAGCTTCTTCATCTATATAACAGGCATTTTCATTTTTACCTGGTCCATTTCACCAGACTGTTGGAGGATCACATTTTTAAAAAATGTATTCAAAATGACCATATCCTATTAAATATCACTATCAAGTCTTTTTAAATTTTATTTCAGATAACCAATGCTAGGAGGCTCCAAAATATAAATATCCTTTATCTTCAGAATCTGATATCAAGAAGACAGGTGCTGATTCATGGTGTCGGTGTCTTGGGATTTAGGAGATGAATCGAAATAAAGGTAAGAACAAAAAGATCAGAATTAAATCATATTTTTACATTTATATGTATGACTTAGTCCATTCACTGTTCACCTGAAACTATCACAACATTGTTAATTGGCTATACCCCAATACAAAATAAAACTTTTTTTTTTTTTATTAAATTCTATTTTATTAAGGAAGACCTAAATGACTGCCTGGCCAGTTCCTAAGTTGGAACACCTACTGATTTGCCAGACTGTCCACAGGAAGTGACTGCAATCGAGGCACATCTCTAAGACCAATGTCCATCTACTTGCTTCATGAGCTCAGGGAGCAAAAGCATTCTATAAAGACAAGCATGCCTACTGGTTTGTTCCTTTCTGTGCTGTTCTATAGCAACTTCCCAGGGTCAGAAGAGCATTAGCTGTTTCCCTACCCTGGAACAGTAGCCTTCAAAAAGGATGTTAGAGGGCATGAAAACCTGATAGACATAAATTATCATGAACAAGATAACCAAAGAAATATGGGGAAAGTTTCAAAGCTGAAATACTGCTTGATTTCCAAGGACTTTCCATTCCTTTGTTCATTGGTTCACTCAATAAACATTTACTGAGAGTCAGTTATACTCTGGGATTCCTAGATGGCACAAGTGGTAAAGAACCAGCCTGCAGGAGACATAAGAGATGCAGGCTTGATCCCTAGGTCAGGAAGATCCCCTGGAGGAAGGCATGAAAACCCACTCCAGTACTCTTGCCTGGAAAACCCCATGGACAGAGGAGCCTGGCAGGCTACAGTCCATAGGGTCATAAAGAGTCACAATCAGACACAACTGAAGTGACTTCACACACACACACACACACACACAGAGTTATATAAAGGGAATAGTAAGATATACTCTCACTCACGAAGAGCTCTCCAGTATGGAAGGCAATTATACACCTCTCCTTTCTCACCCCAACTGCATCTAAGGACTATGGAACACAGAAATGGCACAGATGAATCACAAATGGGGAGGCAACGAGTGAGCCGATACATTACACACAGGGTATGTGTTGCTCAAACTGCATCAATCACAAGCTTTCCAGGTGGAGACAGGATGGGAGGGATGCTGCAGAGGAGAAAGCAGGTGGAAAGACTCAGGGAGATGAGACTGGAATGTGGCTAGAACACAGGATGCCAAGGATGGCGAATAATGACCCAGGAATCTGAAAAAGCAAGTCCAGGCTTCACTAGACAGTGTGCATTGCATGCATGAAGCCATGAGTCTGGCATTTTTTGAAAAAGAAAGAGAAACATCCCTGTCAGACCTGGACTTTAGACAAGCCCCTTGAGGAGTGGCAGAGTTGACCAAAACGAGTACAAGTGGTCTAAAGTCGCTGACCTGTCCAACGAGAGAGCTTGCTTTCAACAGGACAGACCTGAACCCTCACAGCCTCAGGGGTATAGGCGCCTGGGAGAGCAGCAGGAAGGAAGCTCTTCTCTGCCTCCTGAGAAGTGAGGACAAGCTTGGAAACCTGTCGGCATGATCTCAGAAGGTGAGCACAGATTACACAGTATTTCTACCTTCCCGAGCTTGGCAACCAGACAAAAACGCAGTTGACTCCCTTCACTCTGAGTAACTCACACCAGATGCTGATGCCCTTGGACTCTTCCAGTTCCAGCTACAGTTTCCCAAATCACTTCTTCCCAGAGGTCAGGCATATGGAGCTCATTAAGTCCCATTCACCAGCATTTCAACTGTGTACAACTTTTTGTTTGCAGTGCAATTTAATGTTGAATTTGATTTAGGAAGCACCGGGCACTCTTAGTCCCAGATGACAGCCTGTTCTTCTTCTAGGAGCTTAAATTGTGGCTGGAGGCAATGGGGAAGACCTTTGACCAAAAGCTAGATTTGGAAATCTGGGCTTATGCTAATGATTTGTAAAGAAGAGAGAGCGGCATGTCCTAGAGACGTTTTCTCTGACTTCCTTGTCATACAGACAAGTACACCAAGCCCCAGAGAAGCTCAATGACAGGGTTGGAGGCTGGCACCCAGGTCTTTTGATCCTCAGTCCAGGGGACTTTCCTCTTACCCCCACTCTTATCCCCACCCTACTCCACGCAGTTAAAAAAAAAAAAAAAAGGTGGGGAAAGGGTCTTTTTAAATCATGAAGAAATTTATTCAAAAGTGGGGAAAAAAACCCATGATAATGAATTGTTACCTTCAAATTCTAGTATAAAAATGAGAGAAACAGGATGCTATTTGTTTGAAAATGACTTACTGTCATGCAGGAGACCCAGGTTCGACCCCTGGATGGGGAAGATCCCCTCAAGAAGGAAATGGCAACCATTCTAGTCCTCATGTCTGGAGAATCCTGTGGACAGAGTATCCTGGCAGGCCACAATCCATGGGGTAGAAAAAAGTTGGACACAGCTGAGTGACTAACACACACACACTTTGTCTGATTAGTATGAAGTTATGTAATGTGTCCATATGGCTCTGGAATCAAATCTGGAAGATTAAATAACTTGTTCAAAATCACGTGGCTAAGTCTAGGGTCCTTCATCTGTGAAATGGGCATAATAATATATACCTCAAATTTAGAGGCTTTAATTTAATTAACCTTTGAGAAAAATGCGAAGAGACAGTGGCTATTATTACACTTGATATATTATAGTTGTGGGTCTGGGCTTAAAATAGTTTCCCTGGGAGACTTACCCTATATGCATTCCCATGATGCTGACATTCTTCAAAATATCAGCTGCCTTTCCCTTTTGGAACTGCTTCCAGAGCTAGGGTTTACATCTTAGCAGAAAATTCTCTCTTTATGCCTACATTTCACCAAAAAGATTTTAACTCAGTTTATCAACCTCATTCACCAAAGTTAGCTGTGAGGCATGTTTAACCATTTGTGAAAACCACAGCTAAATGCAAAGGATGAAAATTTGAAGATTTGCCATAACTGAAGATATTTGGAAGAATTTGCTTCTTCCAGTGGAGGGGATAGATATCCTGTTTGCCAGACCAGGTCCCCAAACCTTGGGAAAATCATAAACCATGGCATCAAACAGTGTTTCAGAGTCGAGAAAATGGAAAGCAGGGGTGCTGATCCTCAAGGTCAGCCCTGGGGAAGCTAGAATTTTCTGAACTTCTAAGAGAGAAATACTTAAGCTATGGTTTTTCCAGTAGTCATGTATGGATGTGAGAGTTGGACTATAAAGAAAGCTGAGTGCCAAAGAACTGATGCTTTTGAACTGTGGTGTTGGAGAAGACTCTTGAGAGTTCCTTGGACTGTAAGGAGATCCAACCAGTCCATCCTAAAGGAGATCAGTCCTGAGTGTTCATTGGAAGGACTGATGTTGAAGCTGGAACTCCAATTCTTTGGCCACCTGATGCTAGGAACTGACTCTTTGGGAAACACCCTAGTGGTGGGAAAGATTGAAGGTGGGAGGAGAAGGGAATGACAGATAAGGAGATGGTTGAATGGCATCACTGACTTGATGGACATGAGTTTAAGTAAACTCCCGGAGTTAGTGATGGACAGGGAAGCCTGGTTTGCTGCAGTCTATGGGGTTGCAAAGAGTCAGACATGACTGAACGACTGAACTGAACTGAAGAGAGAAATACAGCCTCTCTGAAACAGTTACATGTGGACTTTCACAAGCAGGAAAGATCACTGTAGTTCTGGTAATGATTATTCCTCATTCGGTGTGAGGGACTGAAGGAAGGAAAGGGCTTGTGGGAGCCCTAAGCACTCTTGACCTTGAATGCAAAGCAGCCTTTGGAATAGAGAAGGGGAGCACCCAGGCCACTTCTGCCCCACCCATAGTCACATATGCAGGGTAATCTTATCCCTTTCTTTCTCCTCTTTCCTCAGAGAAACACACACACACGTGCACACACACACACACACACACACACACACACGGAATAGACTCCTTGCCTCTGAGACTTTCAGGTTCTAGGATTAGCACCTTGCCAGCAATTTATACCTCAAACATTTTTACATGTCATGTTGTTATCATTATAACCCTATCCTTACAGTGCTGGTTAATCATGAATAAAACAATAAACATTGCTGTATGGCTGAGGAAACTCAAACAGGGGCTCTGTATCAACCTAGAGGGGTGGGATGGGGAGGGAGATGGAAGGGAGGTTCTAGAGGGAGGGCATATATGTATACCTATGACTGATTCAAGTTGAGGTTTGACAGAAAACAACAAAATTCTGTAAAGCAATTATCCTTCAATAAAAAAATAAATAAAATTTTTAAAAATCTGAAAAAAAAATAAACAAAAAAAAATCCTTTCCCTGGCAAGCACAAATAATTGCAGACGAGTTCCTCTTCTTGGAGCCCCACACCGCATACTGTTGTGGGCTATTATAAGCAGTAGTAGAGGATAATTTATTGCAAGAGATAATTTTTTTCTAATTGTAATGTTGACTCTCTTCAGAGTCTAACCTTACCCCAAGGGCCCAACAAAGTCACCTAGAGGGAGTTAGCAGCTCTTGCCTGCGATTTATGGAAAAAGTAGTCTCTTTCCTTGGTAATAAGTTCAAAATGGGAAACCAAGCAGAAGAGAGTGGGGGATGCTTCACCAACCAGAAGTTAAGAGAAGATTCTAGAAGCAGTCTAGCTGCTGGGGGTGAAGGAGCAAGGGAGGGAAAGCCAGTGGTTCCTTTGAAAATATCCTGGAAGGTTTTTCAAAAGTGAAACCAGCCTAATGTGTGGGCTGGATCAGTACTTAGACTGCTGCTGCTCAGTAGTCGTCCTGATGCTCAGTCGTGTCCGACTCTTTGCAACCTCAGGGACTGCAGCCCACCAGTATCTTCTATCCATGGAATTTTCCAGGCAACAATACTGGAATGGGTGGGGTGCCATTTCCTACTCCAGGGGATCTTCCCGACCCATAGATCGAACCTGCCTCTCTTATATCTCCTGCATCGGCGGGCAGATTCCTAACCATTAGCGCCCCCTGGGAAGCCCTTTACTTAGACTAGGAACAGCTCAGTTTTCTCCCATCCCCTGCCTGTCATGCCTGCTCAGCCAGCTTTCCTTCCTCCCCCAGTGAGACCTCAAGCCTATACTAGAACATTTTGAGGCTACACTTGAATATTAGATCAGTCTCACTGTTAGGTATTAAAAAGTCCATCTACTGATTGATTCTCCAAATACTAATCTCTCATCTAATTTAATGTGGAGTCCCATGCTGAGGTCATAGGGCAATATTTCCAGAATTAGCCAAGCTCTATGGCAACCATGGTCATGAGCCATCCTGTTTGTCGTGAGCCAGCCTGGCCCTAATCAGCCAGCTCCTGTCTCCATATTAGGCAAGGTGGGCACCAAAGGCCACTGACCGATGACCTAATGCCACCCTTCCCCATAGGAATTTTGTCTTAAGACTATAGAGGTTGCCCCAAGCCCATGAAAGGGGTCAGCTCTCCCTGGTCTGTCAGGAAGTGGGTCCACTATCTTTGCAGCGACCCTCACTACCTCAGGACTTTGTTCTCAATAAATTCTCTCTTCTAAAATGCTCTGTGTCTGAAAATTCTTCTCCAACCTGAGCTCAGACTGCCTCTACATTTAAGGTTCCCTCCTGCTCAGTTAGGAGCAGCGTCTCTTCTTTCGCTGTTTGTCCACCTTGTTCTTTCTTTCCCTCCTCCTGCCCCCCTCACTGTGATCCCTATGGCTCCTGCAGGGTCAGAATGGAGAGGAAAGACAAGAGGTATAGCATCAAGGTCTTTATATTTACCTGTGACTTGTGAAGGTGTCTTTTTTGTGTGTTGGATGTGCAAATGCTAGTTCTTCCCCTTTGGGGGCCCTTAAGAGACACTTGACCACCAACACGCCCCTTTCCACTGGCTGCAGCCCTTTGACACCACAGGGCCCCTGCCCCGACCCTACAGTGGGCTCAGGCTGACTGTGAAAAGCTCACACAGCCTCCTTTTGCTGGATTTGCTGCACCCTAGCAGGAAGTCCTCTGCTTTTGTTTAGTCGCTGAGTCGTGTCCGACTCTGTGAACCCATGGACTGTAGCCCACCCGGCTCCTCTGTCCATGGGATTTCTCAGGCAAGAATACTGGAGTGGGTTGCTATTTCCTTCTCCAGGGGATCTTCCCGACCCAGGGATTGAACCTGCATTTCCTGTAACACAGGCAGATTCTTTACCATTGAGCCACCAGGGTGATGCTTTTCAAGATGACTCAATCCTGCCATCTTCCTTGGCATCTGTTTAATCGATGGAAAAGATCATGCCTTCCTCCCCTCAGTAAAGCTTGGAAGCCTACAACCCTCTCCCGCTGCCCTCTGCTTTTGCTCTGCCATCTAGCAACTCCAGGCCTTTGAGCTGTTTCAGGCAAAAGTCATGATCCTACCTTCAAGCCCCCAAGTGCTCAAAGGACTCATTTCAAGCTTTCAAAGGAATTCTGAGTCGAGGTTTCCAAACATTCCTCTCTGAGTCGTGGCTCTATTTCACTGAGTGAACAATGGGTCCAAGCCAGCAAACATGCCCTTCAGGACAAGGGCCACCCCTCTTCCTCTCTGCACTCTGAGTTCCCTGCATGGCAGATGGCTCTAGCTGGAGTCACAGATCATGTTTTTTTGAGTCTCCATCAGCCTTTGACTTTACTAAAAATTTTAAGCATAACATCCTTCCCTGTGATCATTTTAGGCAATTTATAAACATGATATCATATCTATAGCACATATAGCATGCATTTTTAGACTAATTAGAATATATAATTCCCACATATACAAGCTTATACTCATACACAGTATTTCCACAACAGTCAAGTCAAAGATGGTCCTATTATTATAGTATAGTAGAACACATCTCTGATGAATTAAACTTGGTCTTGAAAACCTTGTCAACCACGCATAATACATGGTACCTAATACATTCATAAATTCTTATGAAATGGATGAGTAGGTGAATGGATGGATAAGTGGAAGGGCTTTTCTAAAGCACCAAATCTAGGAAGGCACCATGAAATTAGAGGTGGGTGTGGTTCCTTTTCTTCAGTAGAGTCATTGAGACCTTGGGAAATGTCATTTAACCTCTTAATGTCTCAATTCCCTCATCTGTAAGTAGATACACCATGAAGACCAGCTGCAAGCAGATGAGATCATTTTGAGAGTACTAAAGCCATATATGACAGAAAGGTATTGGTGGGGACAGAGGTTTTGAGCTCTGCTGTTGCCTTGAACAATTTCCATGTTTCTGTGACTCATTTTCACCACCTGCAAAATGGACATGACAAGACCTCTCTCCAGCTTTCCTTAGAAGGCAGTGTCTTTACAGCACATCGGAGGCCCTTTGATATCAGGGTCCAGAAGACCTAACTAGCTGCACAACCATAGACTAATCATCAGAATCTTTCTGCTCCAGTTCTCTCAACCGTTTGAAAGAATAATGATGACTACTGCATAGCATGGTTGTAAGAATCAAATGTCTTCAAGTCATACAGTGCCTTGTTCATAGGTAACAATATTCACTCTGTACAATTATTAGAATCACCAGTGTCCTGTGAGTTACCAGTAAAAAATACCATGGGGTTACCTCTCCCTTTATTGCCTAGATTCAGTCATTTTTGAATAAGCTTAGTTGCTATGGTTACCTTCCAAAGACACCACATTTGAAAATGTGTTGAGAGATGGGGATTGATGGCAGAAGGCTTTAGTGGGGGACACAAAGCAACTTCGGCAATTGAGACATTTTAATCCATGTGAACTCTTTCCCTTGGAAACCAAAGTCACATTTTGCCAAAATGCAAATGAACTCAGGAAGCAGAGTTTCAGAAGTTCTGCCTCACATTTGGCCAGTCTCCTTCCCCCAATCACTGGGACCTCAAGGACAGGTATACCTGGCCCTGAACCAACTCCTGAGCATCTCAGTTTCCTCCCCCAGGATCTGGCAGTCTGAAAGATGTTGGTTGCCAGACAGAATTCATCAGACTCACTTCCCAGATGCTATCGCTTCTGATGCCGAAAGAAAAATAGGTTGCCCAGAAATTGAGGTTGGAGGGGACGAGTGTAGCTGAGAAATGCACAGTGATACACACAGAACAGTAAAGGGCGATTCTTGTTAGAATTCATTAGCATATTCTATATGGATATTCCAGTGGTCCTCCCGCCCTCACATCCCATACTGAGTCCCCAGAGGGGCAAGCACTAACATCCCAGGCTAAAGTATCCCCCACAGCAGAGTTATAAATGGTTCTCAACCTGTCAAAATCAGGCAGGGCTCCAACAGAGAATAAATAAAAGTTGGCCTGACCCCGCTTCCTGTTTCCAGCTACAGCCAACTCAACACCCGAAGGGGCCTCACCGGCAAGAGTATTGTATACTCAATCCTACTAAAAAGACTCTTTCTTCCTGGTCAGTTTTTCCCAGACATCTCAGGGAGCTGTCCTGCTCTCATTTGAAATTCAAACCAGAAGGAAGTCACCTCTAAAAATACCAAATTTCCCACTTGCACTTTCACGATGATGCAGCGCCACCTAGGGGACATTTGTATTCACTTCCTACTCTTTCCACTGTGACGTGCCTTCCAAAATATTGCGGCCCCCTGCCACTCTCTCCCCCTCCACCAGCTCACCGTATCTACAGGAGATAGGTATAGAAGCTTTTCCGTACACGTTTTTCAAGATTTCAGCTCCAGGCTTAATTCAGCCGGAAACCCTGGATGACTAGCTCATTATATAAGGATCACTGCCAAGGGCTGCAGTTCACTCTTATAGTTCAGTTCAATTCAGTTCAGTCACTCAGTCCTATCCGACTCTTCGCGACCCCATGAATCGCAGCACGCCAGGCCTTCCTGTCCATCACCAACTCCCGGCGTTTACCCAAACTCATGTCCATTGAGTCGGTGATGTCGTCCAACCATCTCATCCTCTGTTGTCCCCTTCTCCTCCTGCCCTCAATCTTTCCCAGCATCAGGGTCTTTTCAAATGAGTCAGCTCTTCGCATCAGGTGGCCAAAGTATCGAAGTTTCAGCTTCAACATCAGTCCTTCCAATGAACACCCAGGACTGATCTCCTTTAGGATGGACTGGTTGGATCTCCTTGCAGTCCAAAGGACTGTCAAGAGTTTTGTCCAACACCACAGTCCAAAAGCATCAATTCTTCGGTGCTCAGCTTTTTTTTATAGTTCAACTCTCACATCTATACATGACCACTGGAAAAACCGTAGCCTTGACTAGATGGACCTTTGTTGACAAAGTAATAATCACTATAGAAATTTTGCTTAATTATAATATTATTATCAATATATTATATTAATATATATTATGTTATATATAATAGATCATAGATTTTATAATATAGAATATATAATATTCTACTATACAAATATATATCATATATAATAGAATGTAATACATATAATGTTAAACATTATATAAATATTATACATTCATATAAAATATATGTAATATTGTATAGATAGCTCAGTTGGTAAAGAATCTGGCTGCAATGTAGGAGACCCTGGTTCGATTCCTGGGTCAGGAAGATCCTCTGGAGAAGGGATAGGCTACCTACCCACTCCAGTATTCTTGGGCTTCCCTTGTAGTTCAGCTGGTAAAGAATCCGCTTGCAATGTGGGAGACCTGGGCTCCATCCCTGGGTTGGGAAGATCCCCTAGAGAAGGGAAAGGCTACCCACTCCAGTAT
The DNA here is from genome assembly GCF_000754665.1 of Bison bison bison. Taxonomy (NCBI): domain Eukaryota; kingdom Metazoa; phylum Chordata; class Mammalia; order Artiodactyla; family Bovidae; genus Bison; species Bison bison. Next base: position 29,300,318 of record NW_011495032.1, on the reverse strand, counting down.
TCTGGCCTGGAGAATTCCAGGGATTGAATAGTCCATGGGCTCGCAAGGAGTCCCAAGCAACTGAGTGACTTTCACTTTCAATATATGAAAATGGGCTTGCTTCCCAGGTGGCACTAGCAGTAAAAAACCTGCCTGCCAATGCAGAAATGTAAGAGACTCCAGTTTGATCCCTGGGTTGGGAGGATCCTCTGGAGGAGGGCACAGCAACCCATTTCAGTGTTCTTGCCTGGAGAATCCCATGAATAGATGAGCCTGGCAGGCTACAGTCCATGGGGTCACACAGAGTCGGACACAACAGAAGCAACTTAGCACACACACAAAATATATTAAAATAATATAAATATGTATTATTTATTATTATAAGAATTAGCAATTAAGCATCTGCTACATGACAAGGAATATTTCTAATATGTACAACAGTCCTTCAAATGGGTATTAGCATTGTTGTTTTTACAGATGAAGAAACCAAGGCTCTGAAAGTTAAAAGATTTATCCAGGATCCCAGATCAGGGCTATCTTAGTCTTTCCATTATAAAATGCCATGAGTTGTGCCTACATACCAGTGAGTCTGCTCATCTTAGTGACAATAAAGCAGAACATTCAAATATCACCTTCCAAAGAAGTCATCCTGAAGCCGGTACTATCATTCCAATAACTAATGCTTGTAACATTTCTAGTATGTGTTGTGGAAAGTGCCCCAGAACTGTGAGCCGCATAACACAATCTCTTTATTTTAAATGCATGTCACACATTTAATAAAAACACAGTGGAGATACCCTGACTTCAAGCAGTGTGATTTTTTTCAGGCCCCTCCTCTGTATACTTTGATTGGGTATATCTGGGCTAGAGCCCAGGAATTCGTACTTTCACCAAGTATGCAAGTGACTGTAATCATTAAGAAAGTTTTAGAGATAGTGGTGTAAAGATGCATGAGTTTTGGATCAGAAGGACTCAGGCTACAGATGATCTAGGTCTGTCTTTTTTCTAATTGTACACTCCTGGGAAACCCATTTAAAGCTTAAAGCCCCTGAGCATCAGTTTCCTCATCTATAAAATGAATATTAATGTTTATCAACAGCTGCCAAACAGACTGTGATAAGGATGAATGAGATTATGGGTGTGAAATGCTAGTACAGTGCCCGGCACAGAGTAGGCGCTTAATAAATGCCATTTCTATTGTTACTTAGTCACCCACTCTCAATTTTGTCCTCAAATTTGTCCTCTGTGGTTTTTTGTTATTTCCAAAAATTAAGTCCACAATAAAAGAATATGAGGATACATAAAAAATAATATGGTAACGTGTACTTAATTTAAAAATAAACAACTAAAGATTTTCTTAGGAAAAATGATAGATGATTGATAAATGATAGAGACAAGGATATATAATCTTTTTTTGGTGATTGTACTTACTTTTAAAATATCATTATTAGAATATAATTACAATGTTGTGTTAGTTTCTGCTGTACAACAAAGTGAAACAGTTATATATATACATATATTCCCTCCCTTTTGAGCTTCTCTCCCACCCCCCACCCCCATCCCACCCCTCTAGGGCATCGGATAGCACCAAGCTGAGCTCCCTGTGGTATACAGCAGCTTCCCACTAGCTGTCTAATTTACACATGGTAGTGTATATATGGGGCTTCCCTGGTGGCTCAGAGGGTAAAGTGTCTGCCTGCAATGCAGGAGACCCAGGTTCGATCCCTGGGTTGGGAAGATCCCGTGGAGAAGGAAATGGCAACCCACTCCAGTACTCTTGCCTGGAAAATCCCATGGACGGAGAAGCCTGGTGGGCTACAGTCCATGGGGTCTCAAAGAGTCGGACACGACTGAGCGACTGAGCGAGCGAGTGTATATATGTCAGTGCTCCGTGATATATAATCTTTAGGATTAGAAAATGCTCTAGAAATATGAAACCAAGATTTAAAACAGTTTGACACTCAAGAGAATAACAAGTTTCTGGGGGCAGGGTGGGGAACACCACCTTCTACAAAAGATAGAAGCAACCCAAGTGTTCAAGGATGGAAGGGTAAACAAAATGCAGTGTATATATACAATATACAATATTGTGTATATATACAAGAGGATATCATTTATTCTTAAAAAGGAAGGATATTCTGATACATACTGCAGTGAGGATGCACACGGTGGATATTACGCTAAATGAAATAAGCCACCACACAAAAGGACAAATATTGTATAATTCCATTCATATGAGGTATGTGTCAGATTCATAGACAGAAAGTGGTGATTGCTGGGAGTCACAGTTGAATAGTTGCAGTTTCAGTTTTACAAGCTGAATGGCGTTCTAGAGATGGATGGTGGTGACGGCTGCACAATAAAGTAAGAAGACTTACTGACTGCCCTTGTGCTGTACACTGTAAAATGGCCAAAAGAGATGGCATATTTTGTATATTTTACACAATTTCTTAAAAACTTAAAAACCCAGATTGATATCAAAATCACAGTGGAGGTGAAATTGAGGAAAGTCTTATTTTCTGTTTGTTGTTGCTCCATCACGTCCCGTTCTTCGTGATCCTTTGGACTGTAGCCCACCAGGCTTCCCCGTCCATGGGATTTTTCAGGCAAGAATACTGGAGTGGATTGGCATTTCCTCCTCCACATCTCCTGCCTCTCTTGCATTGCAGGTAGATTCTTTACTGCTGAGCCACTGGGGAAGTGTCTTGCTTGGTTTGTTTTTCTAGGACAAAGAGTGCCATGTGAGATTCTGTGGCTTAGAAAAGCATTTGGTGCAAACTTTTTAAAAGGATCAAGTAAGTTCTCAAAAGGGTGACCTTCTTTGGTTGCCTCTGTTTTTCTTTTTAAAGCTTTGTGTTTACCCAAGATATATTGTTGGGCAAGATAGGAGGTTAAGACTAGAATACTTGTTCTGATTTTACTACCTCAGCCCAGGAGAGTGCTTTGAGAAGAATGGCTGTGGATCAGAGCACACCCTAAGGAAAACTTGGAGCAAGTGGCATCTGCAATCTTAAAATGCAGGGATCTGTGCAGAGTTCAGCATGGCAGGGATGGGGGAGGGTGTCCATGCAGCTAAATACAGGGCAGGTGCATCAGGGGCACAGGCTGTGGATTGCTCTGCGTGGGACCCTGTTTTCACCATGGCCTACAGCAGCAGTGGAGGCTACTTCATGTGAACCTCAAGCTGGAGAACAGGGCATTGCCCCTCCCTTTCAATTATCTTCAGCTGATTTTCTTCAAGACTAGCATTTAACATGGTAGATGAAATATGTTTTGATGAGTGTGACATTGAAGCAATTCAAAGATCCCAAAGTATGATAGCATTGGCTTATTGCCTAACTTAAAAGCTGTGACAAGATGAAAGTCTCCCTTCACTGCGTTTTTTTTTTTTTTTTTTTTTAGTAAAAACATGAACAAATTTCCCAAGACAATTAGGCAAAAGTTTGAGGCTATTCTTCTTTCTCTCTTTCTACACTAAGATTGTGGGTTCTAGTGTAAAGAAACTGCCCGAGATGGAACTGGCAGGGTTGCAAAATGGGGAAGTACGGGGAAAATTGGGTAGAAGGAGAAAAAAGTAGAAAACAAAGTCAAGTTGGCTGATTTTGCCATTCACCTGCCAGTGAAATTTTATTGCTTCCTGGAAGAACCTCCTGAGGGTGACATACATGTAAAACCAGCTGACAGTATATGTGGATATTCCTAGTGGGTCTTAGTTACATGATATATGTCTGTTACCTTGAGTGAAACTCTTTTGGGCAAAATTCAGAAAACGTTAAAAAATGGTATCCCATTATGTGTGTGTACATACACCAAATGCATTATATATAGTACATGAATACTATATGTATATGTACATAAAATATACATATATACTGTAATATATATTACAGTCTCTTTATCAGTGTTCAGTTGCTGATAATAGAAACCACCAGTTCAAACACAACATACTTGGATGTCAACTTCTGGGCTTTCACAGAAGCCTCTTCGGCTTATGAGATGTTTGGACGAGCTGAAGAAGCAGCCTTTAATCTGACTTCCAGGAAAGCCTCTCAGAATGCCACCATAGAATGGGCTGTCCAGAGAGCTGCTCTCTCTGCTTACAGCCCCAAAGGTAGGAAAGCATGAAGATGCTGCCTTGCTGGGGGTTCCAGATCCACATTACCTGAGCCACTGTGCCCCCAGCAAAATGGAAGTCCCACACCCTGCTGCTCCACAGCCTGGGATCTCTGCTATTGTTATTCCAGAAAAACCCAACGTCACTGACTGATGGCAGAAATACAGCCTCCCTCTCATCTGGCCTTCTTAATCTCAGGCAGGCACATATGTTTGGGAGGTTAGGTCACATCTGGAATTCAAGCTGTAAGGCAGGGGTTGGAAAATGTATAGATTTCAGTGTTGCGGGCCCACCAGTAAGCCTCACACACACATGTGGCACAAATGAGTCATAAGTGTATCAAGAAATAGCTATATCCTCAGCCTTCTGGGTAGCCACAAAAGGCTGGGTAGCCAAAGGCCAATTGGCCAGTAACCTCCTCACCTAGTGCTCACTAGAAGGTAGCCTGAACAAAGTGGGGACAGGAGACTGATGGTTCTCTTCTCAGTTCCTATGGATAAATACAAGAAGCATCTGGCCCATGATGCTCTGCTGTGATATGTGAAGCCAAGCATGTGTCCAGTTACCTAGGCTTCTTAAGAAGCCTACTGCTGACTGAGACACTGACCCTCGTGGACAAAAAACACTCTAGCTGGTGAGTAATTTCATGGTAAGGCGCAGTCAGGGGCTGAGAAAGGCCAGCTTCTCATAAGTACAGCTCTGGGTAGATGTTCCCAATCTCTGTCTTATGTTTACTTATATTTGTTCGCTTAGAGATGTCTGAACTAGTTGCAGAGTGACTGCTCTGTCAACACACACACACTGTGCAAATTAGAACTCCATTATTATTTGTAAATATTTGATATGAAGAAATTTAACTGCATTTATCTATTTGTATTATCACAAAAAATATTGTCACATTTGTCAATGACAGAACAAGAAAGCAGTTAGGCTCTAAATACAATTTTTAATTTTTGAATGCTTTCAAAAAATTTAAAATTATTTCATCAGTTATTTATGTAAAGTGTCCTGTCAACAGTGATAACCAAGAATTGATAAAATATCTTGATCAAAAAATTGCATATAGCCATTTCAAACATACAACTTGATATTTAATAGTTATGTCTAGAAAGCAAGATCAAGCTTCTCATTAAGGAACTTGGAAAAATTAGTGTGTTTGGGAATTTTATACAAAGTCAATACTTAAAGTCTTCCTTAATAATACTTGGAATTTTACTGATTTTAGTTCTTGTTATATCATACATAATTTTGTTCTACAAGGCTCCAAATAAACACCAAAATACTCTCCCACTTGGTGCTATAAGAACTGCCATTTCCTGTGTGCACCATGACCTAAAAAAGATAAACCATGGGATAGGGTAGAATGAACCAATGTGCAAAATAGGCTGCACTGTCACAGACACAAGGTTTCACAGGAAACATAAGAAAATTATTTACTTGCAACATTAACATTCTAAGGATACTGCTCCTGGCTCCTCTCCCTTTTAAAATTCAGATGTCAGAATTAACACATGTACCACCATCAATATTGTTCCATCTCAAAAACCCTGGGAGAAATAATTTTCAGATCATATATGGTCTCCCTTTGCTGCCAAATCTTGTTGACCCTCCTCTGTTTAGCTGAGTACAGCCCTGAAAACCCAACCCAGTGACCCCCTTCCTGCCCCGCCCCCAACTTCCTCTTATCTTCTGCTTCGGACCTTGTCATACATCAGTTTATCTTTCAACATACAATAATGGCATCTTATGAGCAACTTGAGAGGCTCTCTATTTTCATTTCTTTCTATCCCCCACAGTTTTGGGTATATATTAAGCTCTTAGTGGTTACCACTAATTGCCAAAATGCTGTTTGGGAAATCAAATATTAGAAATGGATTAAGATCAGCTAGTATGTGGCTCAGATGGTAAAGAATCTGTGGGAGACCCAAGTTATATCCCTAGGTTGGGAAGATCCCCTGGAGAAGGGAATGCTACCCATTTCCGTATTCTTACCTGGAGAATTCCATGGACAGAGGACCCTGGCAGGCTACAGTCCATGGGGCTGCAAAGAGTTGGACACAACTGAGAAATTAACACTTTCACTTTCTTTTCACTTTTAATCATTTTTCTTTCTATTTTAAGTATAATACATATTCATTCTTGAAATATGAAAAATAAAACATAAAGAATTAAAATTACTCAATTCTACTATTGAGAAATACCACTTTCTACATTTTTATCCCTTTTCTTCTTTTTATACACCTCTTGCCATTATTTAAAACATAATTTGGAAAAAAACATGAAAACAAAATTTGGAAAGAAAAGCAGGAGAATAAAATTTGAATCCTCTACATATAGTCAAGTGTTTGTTTTTCCATTTAATAGAAGTGTTAAAGTTTTTCCCACATCAAGTAAATTATGGTATATCTAGGTATTTTACAAATATTAAAATGATGTCTTAGAACAGCGCTTCCCACATTTTCATGAGCACACAAATCACTTGGGATATTGTAAAAATACAGGTTCCGGTTCAATAGTTCTGAGATGGGTTCCAAGAGTCTGCATTCCTAACAACCTCCCAGAAGATGCTGATCCTGCTAGTCTGTGGACCACATTCTGAGTAGCAAGGGCTTAGAAGATATATATTCCATTAACGAGGAACACTTAAGTACTTCCCGGTGTTAGGCTATATGCAGTAAAATATGAAATCAATGGAGTGATAAGAATCCTTACATACAGTGTGGGAATAATACAAATATTTATCATGTGCATACCAAGGGTGCATACAGACACAAAGATAATTAAAAATCTAACTCCTAGTCCACGTCAATAGGTATCAATGTTTTCAAGACACTAGAGCATTCTATAGCGGTAGAAAGCCCATCACTGGTTTCCAGGGAACCAAAGGAAAGGCAAAAAGGGAGGAAACTTTCAGGGGTGGTGAATGTTCATAACCTTGATTGTGGTGGCATTTTCATGGATATTTTACTTATATGTGAAATCTGTTAAAACAACAGATTGTGCACTTTAAATATATGCAGTTTGCTGTTCGTCAATTATACTTCCATAAAGCTATTTTTTAAAGTATAGGGGAAGAAGTCACAAAATGCATTCCAGAAAGGTTGTATTAATTTACATCCTACCAGCAGCATACACAAGTGCCTGCCTCATTACCTGTCGGCACTGATTCCTAAAGGAAAAAAAAAAGTGCTAATTTAGAAAGGCAAAACCTCTCATTTGTTTGAATGTGTATGTCTCTGATTACTAACAGACTGAAATATTTTTATGTTGATCAGCTCATCACTCATTTTTATTTTGTAATGTGCTCTTTACTTAGATATGTCATAAATATATTACCCATTTTTTTTCTCGACTAAATGTTTACATTTGTGTGACATAACACAAATGGACATATTAAAAAGGTTTAAGAATCAAAAAATAAAAACAAAAGCCAATCCTAACACTGCTCAAAACACAACCAAAAAAAGGTCAAGACTCAAAATTAAACATAAAAAAAAAAATCAGTCTTTTACATTTATTTCTTTCACAAGGTGGCTGACTTATTAGCGTAAGACTGCATCAGAAGCAAGCCATATACATAAATGTATCCAACTTTGTATCTTTCATATTCACTCTTTCAGTTGGCTAATAAAGTAGGTTATTTTATCCCCTTTAGAGTTTGGTACTGAAATATTAACATATTTTGTGATTTAATCAAGAAGAGTCAGAATTTAGATTTATAAACTCCCCCATCTTTTATTTATTGATCCTAATTGTGTGAGAAATGGGTCCATGAAATCAAACTGGAGTTAAGTGGTTTTTGTTTTGAATCAACTGAATAAATACCAGAAAAGGAAAATATTTATATATTTTCCTGGAGTGGAAAGTAAATCTTAATCCTGAGAAGACTTATATATTATTAAATTGTTTTCCTTCCCTCTATACCTTCAGTCTCACAAGATTTTCTATACAGCAATGAAGAATGCTAATACTAGTAATACCAGTGAAAGAGGAATGCTAGTTCCTCCAAAGAATCCATAAATTTGTCCAATCCTTTGAAAATGAGTCATAATTAGCCATTAGAAAAAACTTACGTATGTATTTACTATTTAAAGAATGAAAATTTTAGTTCCCTAATATTTTCAACTCTTGTTCTGAAGCTTGTAAGATTAAATCATTTGGTCAAGTACATAAAACTAGATGATGTCCAATCTGGAATAAAAGTTCAGATTTCTTGATACACAAGCTGCAAAGCAGCAGAAAAGGAAATAATGTGGAAATCAATGATGTGGCTTAAACTCCAGAAAAATCAAATTCTTGAACCTTTACTTCCTCATCCATAAAATGAGGGAGGTGGATTAAATGATTGATGCATTTCCTTTCAGCTCTAACCTTTTCTAAATGCAGGGAGGATAAGCTGATAAAACCTGTGACAGATGCAGTCATATTGCTAGAGATTTTTTATTGCCAACTTGGGGTTTCTCAACTACTTTTCTTGTAAGTCCGTATGAGCTCAGGTTCAAATTCCAGCCCTATCCTATTTATATAGCCTTTATAAATAATTTATCCTCTTATTAGATAAGAGGAAATAAGGGTCCCAAGAGATTAATAGCAGCTATATGTCAAACAGTTAAGATAATGGAGAATATACCCAAATACTTAGCAGTGCCCAGCACAGAGTAAGATGTTCAGTGCATGTCTGTGTATCTGGGGTATTTCAGTCCATCCCAGCTGACATTAACAGAATGCCATAGACTGAGTAGCTTATAAACAACAGAAATTTATTTCTCACAAATAACTGTGGGAGAGGTTTGGAAGTCCAAGATCAAGGCTTTGGCAGGTTCTGTCTGGTGAGCGCCCCTCTCCTGGTTCACAGATGGTCATCTTCTCATTGACTTCACAGGGAGAAGTGATAGGGAGCTCTCTGAGGCCTCTTTCATAAGAACTAATCCAACTCATGAGACCTCCACCCTCATGATCTAGTCATCTCCCAAAGCTCTACCTCCAAATACAATCACAGTGGGGGTTAGGTTTCAATAAATGAATTTCAGGGATGGTGAGGGGGTGAGGCACAAACATTCAGACTTTTGGATGGGGGTAAAATAATACCAACATACACATGGTAAAACCTGCTATATCCCCAGCAATTCAAATATTAGACAGACAGGCATATGACAAACGTGAACAACTATTTCCACAAAAGAATTACACACATAACTGAAAAATAGCCCCCAGGTCTGGCTCACAAGAGTTCAGCTATATATATTTAGTTTAAAAGACTGTGAAATGGTGAGCGCAGAGGGGAAGAGGGAGAAAGGAAGAAAGGGAGAAAGAAATGACCTCAACAAAGAGGCAACCCACAGCCTATAAATCTTAAGGTATTTGGACTCCTTGCTATCTCTGTGTTATCTCGTCTCTGTTTCTCTTAGTTTGGTCCACAAACCACTTCCATCTAGAATGCTTGTTACAACTGCAGATGCCCGATACTCACTCATTTTTAACATGCTACCTCCTTAATTTTTATACATTTTTAACTTGCCTTTGACTGTGTGGATCACAATAAACTGGAAAATTCTGAAAGAGATGGGAATACCAGACCACCTGACCTACCTCTTGAGAAACCTATATGCAGGTCAGGAAGCAACAGTTAGAACTGGATATGGAACAAACTGGTTCCAAATAGAAGGAGTACTCAAGGCTGTATACTGTCACCCTGCTTATTTAACTTATATGCAGAGTACATAATGAGAAACACTGGGCTGGAAGAAGCACAAGCGGGAAAAAAGATTGCCAGGAAAAATATCAATAACCTTAGATATGCAGATGACACCACCTTTACGGCAGAAAGTGAAGAGGAACTAAAAAGCCTCTTGATGAAAGTGAAAGAGGAGAGTGAAAAACTTAGCTTAAAGCTCAACATTCAGAAAATTAAGATCATGACATCTGGTCCCATCACTTCATGGGAAATAGATGGGGAAACAGTGGCTGACTTTATTTTTGGGGGGCTCCAAAATCACTGCAGATGGTGATTGCAGCCATGAAATTAAAAGATGCTTACTCCTTGGAAGGAAAGTTATGACCAACCTAGATAGCATATTGAAAAGCAGAGACATTACTTTGCCAACAAAAGTCCGTCTAGTAAAGGCTATGGTTTTTCCAATGGTCATGTATAGATGTGAGAGTTGGACTGTGAAGAAAGCTGAGCGTCAAAGAATTGATGGTTTTGAACTGTGGTGTTGGAGAAGACTCTTGAGAGTCCCTTGGACTGCAAGGAGATCCAACCAGTCCATTCTAAAGGAGATCAGCCCTGGGTGTTCTTTGGAAGGACTGATGCTAAAGCTGAAACTCCAGTACTTTGGCCACCTCATGCAAAGAGTTGACTCATTGGAAAAGACCCTGATGCTGGGAGGGATTGGGGGCAGAGGGAGAAGGGGACGACAGAGGATGAGATGGCTGGATGGCATCACCGACTCGATGGACATGAGTCTGAGTGAACTCCGGGAGTTGGTGATGGACAGGG
>NW_011495032.1:29284262-29289626 GCF_000754665.1 Bison bison bison | reverse complement strand
ACGACTGAGCGACTGAACTAAACTGAACTGAATTTGAGAACCTAGTCCAACTGCTTTGTGGCCAGTGCTTGAAAATGTTGTCCATAACTGAGTCCTAAAATAGCTTAGATTCCAAGCCAAGGACTGCCCACACCAAATTACCTGCAAACCATCACAACTAAGAAACCCGTTTTTAATGCATCAAAGCTAATGAGAAACAGTAAAATCTACAGCTCATGAATTTGTCAGGTATTTGGGTACCGGAAGGAATAGGTACTACTGCAAAGATGAGCCTTCTGGAATTTTCTCAGCATATTCTAAAGTGCCAGTAACAACATTTCTTTCATTCTTAACACTAATTTTTAACAGTGAACTGAAATAACACTTTGTATTATAGTGAGCGGTCAGGTAAATTACATAGACAACTGAATTATAGTATTTATTAAAGTTATTTTTACAAATTCAGGTCTCCAAACATTAAAAGGTTGTTTTTCACTTTAACATGTGCTTTGCAAATGTATATCAGCAGAAGACAGTACTTTGGGTGAATAGATTTTAGTCTTCAAAAATGCGACTGCATCCTTCATCTCTAGTTTTTCCACCTCCCAATTATTGACCTTACCAAAGAAAGAAGAAAATAATCAGTTTGCAAGAAGATGATGACATATAAAAGCTAGTTTTGACACCCAAGGATATTGAAATAACATCAAGCCAACCACTTACAATTTATGCACATTTTAAAAAGTTTAGTTATGACTATATATACTAGGGTTGAAGAAAGCTCTCACAGTGAAAATTACAGAAACTTTAAAGGTCCTCTAAAGGGTGCAAACATTTCTTTTTTGGGATAATCTTCCTTAGAATATACATAATAGCCAATACGAAAAAAAAAAGTGTTACAGATTAGCTCATTAGAGAAATGGGCCATCTTAGCCTTGATAATCCAGGCATGATCCAGTTTTAGATACTGAAGTATCATAACGAAGATTCAAATGTTTACAGTTCATATTATATGCAGGACCAAATGACTGGCATTTAGATCGATCCTAACATTAATATAAACTTCTTTGTATGGTCCTCACTCCATATAGATACCTTGAGGTTGCTCAAGTTGTAGTGTTCAGAATCAAATGAAGTACAGAGAGGGAAGAACTATCCTCTTAAAACCCTCCAGCATTTTCTAGTGAGAAATATCCTTAATGGCCTCACAATGACCCATGAAAACAAAGCTTTAATCAACATCTTTTCTTCTCCTGTTTAAGATAACCTAGAAACTGAATATGGTTTCATGTTCTTAAATAGGAAAATATATTATTTACATTTTTCCACTTAACAAAAAAGATTAAATTATAAAACCCTGAGTAAATGACTAGTAATCAACTGAGCAGGAACAAAATCATATACCAGAAATGTTCTTTTTCAAAGAAAACAATAAGCAAAACAATTATTCCAATACTGCTGGCAGTTTTTCTAGTCCTAGTAACCAACTTCAACCATAACATTCCTGGCAAAATGAACATCAGTAATTGAAGATGATTTCATTTGCAATTTTTCTTACCAAGATTACATGAAAACCCATTATTTTCAAATGCCGCATTTTCATAGCAAGGTATCCTTTGGGGTGCGTTGAATCCAAACAGTAAGCAGATTTAGGAACACAGAGTACAGCTACTCTGAAAACAAAAATACAGACTAGTTACTAATGAGATGACTGTGTACAACCTTGCTGTATTCTTGTTCTTTGGAGATTTCAAAGCTGAGCCCTCCACTGACCACATTCCTCGCCGTTCCCTCCTGTTCTAGCCCTTCACTTCCTCATTATCTGGCCTGTGCAGACATTCCAGTATGTGAAGGCCACTTAGGAACAAAAAGCTTATAAAGATGTTTTATACAAACAGTATCTCTTAACCATCTTTAAGAATGGCTACATTCTTCATGAGGAAAATTTTCAGATATGAAAGCACCCATTTTAGGGCTTTCTTATAGAGGTAATCGCTGATCTAAATATAATTATTTATGCCATTAGAAGTATTGGTGTAGATAACACTAAATGGAAAATGCTCTGTTTGTACATATTGTCTCCCCAAGAGAGAAGCATTTAAAAACCAGGATGGGGAGACCAAAAACAAAGAAGAGATAGACAAGACTGTTGAAAAGATAATATCTGTATGTGTAAAAAAAACTGAAGGTGTAATTTTTTTTTCATTGTTCACGGCCTTTTGGAAAGATTAAGTTCATTGGGGGGAAAAAGACATTTGTATCCTTACTGTCTCCTGAGATAAAGAGAAAGAAATTTTATATCTTTAAAGGAACACTGATTTCTCATTTCTTCTCAGTACTTTAGGCTGAGAGCTATTACATTAATTATGCCAGAACAGTTGAATTCCAGAAAAAAGAAAAACGATCTTTCAATGCGGCCAGAAAGGCTTTCCTTAAGGGGAGATAGGCGCTACGTATAGGGAAGATAGTGGCTGAAAAAGATGGCCAGGGAGCAATCTAGATGGATTTGGAAAGGAGCAAAAGTTACAGAGCTGTGAGTGGGAAGTGATGGGCAGATAAAGAGTCTGAATCCCCACAGACTTTTTTCTGTACCTCTCTCTACGTATTCATGTCCTACAAAGCAGTAGGGGATGTAAGTCGCCTGGGGTCAGGATCCATGTCTGACTCAGCTCTGTGTGCCCTGCAGGCCCTAGCAAAGCCGTGAACACGGGGTGTGAACACAGGGTATGTGAAACACGACCTGATCCAGCTGCTTACAAGGCAGAGTGTGCTCTTGGGGAGCAGCATCAATTTATCCCAGAGACACCTTCTGTACTGTCTGAGTCAAGGCAACTACTTCTAATTAACCTCACTATGGCTCGATCCATATACAATATACCTTAATTAAAAAACTAAAGTTTTTCTACCTTTTGAAAGGTTTGACTGGTAGAACAAAATATTTATACTGGGTATTTTATTTGGGTAGAAGTCTTAATTCTTTAGGATCGCTATTTCATTATCTTGTCAAAAATTCACACTGTGCTGATGGTTTCAATTATGTCAATGTTGTTTGATCACACTGTTTAGCTTTAAATCCTAATTTTTTAAAACTGCCTGTTTCATTAAATGGCCAACTCCAACCCCACGGTCTTCAACCACAGTGCCTACATGTATACCTAAGGAGTAGACTAATGGATGAGACGTCCCTAGGTGCATAACAAGCTCCATACAAATACAAAGTCTGTGTATTGTTACTGCTATTTAATATGAAGTCTTTGAGAATTAAGATTTAAATACAGGGCTTCCCTTGTGGCTTAGCTGGTAAAGAAGCTGCCTGCAATGTGGGAGACCTGGGTTTGATCCCTGGGTTGGGAAGATCCCCTGGAGAAGGGAAAGGCTACCCACTCCAGTATTCTGGCCTGGAAAATTCCACGGACTATCCATGGGGTCCCAAAGAGCTGGAGACGACTGAGTGACTTTCACTTTCCAAAAAAAATAAAAAATAAAAATAAATACAGACAGCTCAGCAAATGAGTATGTGTAAACAAACCTCTGAATATCTGTAGAAGTTACCACGTCCACATCAGAAAATGGAAGCACTTGGCTCCGGTTAGCATCCATTCTGATTTCAAAATCTGGAAGAAAAAAAAAAGTTGATACTAATTTTTCAAACAGTACTCAGTGATTTTTTTGTTTAAAAATTACTACTACTATTACTACCAATAATGACAATGGCAACAGCTAAGGTATACCGAGCTTACTTACTTGTGTCAGATACTAGTCTGGATTTTACATGTACTGTCTCATTTGTAGGTCACAGGAACCCTATGAGGTGGGTACTATTATTACTGCCATTTTACACATAAGGAAAGAGGCTGGCGAGTGCTGAAAGCATGGCACTAGTAGGCCGGGGAGTGAAAATCCACACCCAGGTAGTCCACTCCAGGGCCCATGCTGCACCACACTAAGCTGCCGCAGTAAACTCCTAATCTTTTGTCAGAAAAAAAGAAATATAAAGTAAAACAGAAGAAACTCGTATAAAGTCCCATACCAATAAAATAATTATGTGGCAACTGTACACTTTGTGAGAAGCACCCTTCCCCCAGAAGGTCACTCAGCACTGCGGCGACCTTTGGCTGTGGACAGAAGGTCATGGGGGGCAACTGAGGCAGCACCAAGTCCAGGTCCTTGTGACAAGGAGCATCATCGAGTTTCAGACAAGTAGCCACAACATGAAGCCTGTGAACATTCCTCTCCACGTCACCTAAAAAAAAAAAAAAAATGTAGTTAAGAAAGATATTAACGTCACATTAAAGAAATTGTATTAATGTACCTATAATTCTGATTATTTGCTTCTTATCAGGAGGGATTTTTATGGGTCCCCCACGTTCCCACAGTGTGTAGATCGGTGCCTGTACCTGATAAGGTTTTAAGGTTTAAAATACCTTTCAAGGTGCTTTAGCCTCACTCTTCACTGAACTGATGGGGAAACCCTCCAGGATGCTAAAACGCATCCTGGTTAACTAAGGGCAAAGTTGGAGCTAAAATTCAAGTCTCCTGGGTTCACAGCTGCTTCCCCTATATTAGACTGCTTGAAAAATCAGCACATAGTATTCCTCTTCCACACTTCAACTCTGAAATTTCATTCCACTGTTTTTAAAAGGATTTCAAATAACTCTATTTCCCAGATATGGGCTTCCCAGATGGCACAATGGTAAAGAAGCCACCTGCCAATGTAGGAGATCCAAGAGATTTGGGTTCAATCCCTGAGTCGGGAAGATCCCCCGGAGCAGGAAATAGCAACCCACTCCAGTATTCTTGCCTGGAGAATCCCATGGACAAAGGAGCCTCCCAGGCTACACTCCATGGGGTTGCAAAGGAGTCAGACACGATGAAGCAAATGAACATGGGCATAAGCCTGATACAGCTTTTCCCTTTAAAAAAAAAAAAATAATAATATTTATTTATTTGGCTGTTCAGTTCAGTTCAGTTCAGTGGCTCAGTCGTGTCCGACTCTTTGCGACCCCATGAATCGCAGCATGCCAGGCCTCCCTGTCCATCACCAACTCCCGGAGTTCACTCAGACTCATGTCCATCGAGTCAGTGATGCAATCCAGCCATCTCATCCTCTGTCATCCCCTTCTCCTCCTGCCCCCAATCCCTCCCAGCATCAGAGTCTTTTCCAATGAGTCAACTCTTCACATGAGGTGGCCAAAGTACTGGAGTTTCAGCTTCAGCATCAGTCCTTCCAAAGAACACCCAGGGCTGATCTCCTTCAGAATGGACTGGTTGGATCTCCTTGCAGTCCAAGGGACTCTCAAGAGTCTTCTCCAACACCACAGTTCAAAAGCATCAATTCTTCGGCGCTCAGCCTTCTTCACAGTCCAACTCTCACATCCATACATG
>NW_011495032.1:29283373-29283632 GCF_000754665.1 Bison bison bison | reverse complement strand
TTCCCCATCTATTTTCCATGAAGTGATGGGACCATATGCCATGATCTTCGTTTTCTGAATGTTGAGCTTTAAGCCAACGTTTTCACTTTCCACTTTCACGTTCATCGAGAGGCTTTTGAGTTCCTCTTCACTTTCTGCCATAAGGGTGGTGTCATCTGCATATCTGAGGTTATTGATATTTCTCCCGGCAATCTTGATTCCAGCTTGTGCTTCTTCCAGTCCAGCGTTTCCCATGATGTACTCTGCATATAAGTCAAAT
>NW_011495032.1:29264939-29282859 GCF_000754665.1 Bison bison bison | reverse complement strand
ATTGATCGCTGAAGAAGGCTTTCTTATCTCTTCTTGCTATTCTTTGGAACTCTGCATTCAGATGTTTATATCTTTCCTTTTCTTCTTTGCTTTTCTCCTTTTCCTTTTCTCCTTTTTTATTTGGCTGTACCGGGTCTCAATTGCACATGCAGGATCTAGTTACCTGACCAGGGATCAAACCCAGGCCCCCTGCATTGGGGGCGTGGAGTCTTAGCCACTGAACCACCAGGGACGTCCCTGATTTTCCTTCTTTAATAGTAAAAACCAAAAGTAAACAATTAATTTTGGTTTCAAGAGTAAATAAATTCACTACTTTGCTAACTATTTGGTTTCTTAATCTAACAGCTGTGCCCTCATTACAGACCATGGGTGGCAAAGCTTTACAGCTGCAAAAGTTGACTTAACTTGGCTTCAAATGTGACATGTAAAGATTAGAAGTATAAACACCTCTGATAGGGGCATAAAGAGCAACTTGAGCATTTAGTCTTTGTATAGGTGCATAAAGTGTAAATAAAAAAAACAATGACGATGTGTTTCTTACTCCTGCCATCTGTGTGCAGGGTTTGTCATTAAAGGAGGCTCCACAGGGACTTCCCTCATAGCTCAATTGGTAAAGAATCTGCCTGCAATGCAGGAGACCTGGTTCAATTTCTGGGTTGGGAAGATCCGCTGGAGAAGGGATAGGCTACACACTCCAGTATTCTTGGGCTTCCCTTGTGGCTCAGCTGGTAAAGCTGCAATGCAGGAGACCTGGGTTCGATCCCTGGGTTGGGAAGATCCCCTGGAGAAAGAAAGGCTACCCACTCCAGTATTCTGGCCTGGAGAATTCCATGGACTGTAGAGTCCATGGGTCGCAAAGAGTAGGACACGACTGAGTGACTTGACTTACAGGTTTGCTGGCTTAACGCATGGCCCTTGGACTTCACCATCTTTGGTCCTTTCATTAGGAGCACCTGCTCCAGAAGGTCTAACTGACACCGCTGTAACTGAGCCCCTATTCAGAATCACCAGGTAGCCTGGCACTACTGCCTTATTTCAGTCACACTGCGCGCTGACATCCTACCTGACGTCAGCAGATCATCAATGATGTCCTTTTGAAGAAGCTGATTAATGAGGGCCAGAGGAAAATAGTTCATCCAGCAAAATGAACACACTGCATTTAACAGGTTTTCAGAAGATATATGGTGAAGACTACCAGTTAGAGCACTGGCCATAACTTCTAGGAACCTAGAGGGGCAGAAAGGAAACTTGGCTTACAAATATGAAGAGAAGACAAGATCATGATAGAGCTAGTGAGGTGTCACAGAACCAACGGCTTTCAGTGGATAAAACCATCAGGCTTGCATTTGCACTAGGTCTTCACACATCTTTCAGGTCAGCTGACTCTCGTAACAAATATATACATTCAATAAATGTGAGCTGCCATGGTATGTCTCACATAGGGCAAATATTTATAGGCTTTAACTCATTTAATTCCCATTCAAACTCTATGAGATAGGTGTCATTATCATCCTCATAATAAAAATGAGTAAATAGGCTCAGTGAGGTCGAGTAACTCGTCCAAGGGCACACAGCCAAGAAGCAGCAGGGACAGCCCTGAAATCCAAGCTGTCAGGCTCCAGAGCCTTTTAACCACTGTGCTAGGCTTTTATCTAGAGAACGCAATGGCACCCCACTCCAGTACTCCTGCCTGGAAAATCCCATGGACGGAGGAGCCTGGAAGGCTGCGGTCCATGGGGTCACTGAAGGTCGGACACAACTGAGCGACTTCCCTTTCACTTTTCACTTTTATGCATGGGAGAAGGAAATGGCAACCCACTCCAGTGTTCTTGCCTGGAGAATCCCAGGAACGGGGAGCCTGGTGGGCTGCTGTCTATGGGGTCACACAGAGTCGGACACGACTGAAGTGACTTAGCAGCAGCAGTAGCAGGCTTTTATTCTGAGTAAATCTACAAGGCCTGGAATGCCACTACAGGTTTATAAGCTATTAAAATTCTGTTGCTATTAATGCTGTGAGCTGAAAGAACCACAAGCCTAATTGTACCACCTCAGCTAAGGTTACATAGGATAACTGAGCACAGATGAAGAGAAGGGAAATCAAGGTTAGTTGAGGGTTGATTAGCAGTGTCAATAAACTAGCAGGCCGAGACACACTTTGAACCCAGGTCAGTTTGACTCTTAAGGCATAAGTTATATTTCATTATATCAGAAAAAAAAAAGTAGTGCATGCAAAGTACTGTGATAGTGTACCGGAAAGAACGTAGATGGGGTAGCTTTGGGGATAAGGAGAATTTCAGTAAGTAGAAAAGATGGCAAAAGCAAAGACCACTTGAAACTAAGCACAGAAATGGGAGCCCTGAAAGTGTATCCTGTTCCGCTGTGGTAAGTGAGGAACAGGCAGGGACACTCACAGCAGGGCACGTGTGCCCTGAAGGATGAGCCACAAAGGGAAATGTCTGAGATCGACTGGGAGATCCCATGGCGGGAGGAGACGGATGACGAGAAAGACTGTGATAGGTCCTAGAGACAACAGTGAGGCAAAGGGAAAGCCGACGGGAGTCTGGAGGAGGCAGCCAGAAGGGCTGATCTGGAGCCCGAGGGGTAATCACGTCTCCCACTCCTCGTGCCCTACTTCATCTTCCGCAACACTACAATCTGTGTCATTCCCTATATGTAGTCCGCTGTTTCTTTCCCTCCTGACTTGAATATAGAGTCCTTTCTACACCTGATGCTCCTTCCATGGCTAACTCCTTTGTATCCATCTTTTAAGATCTGCTCAGGTACCATCTCCTCCAGGGAGGACGCTTGACATCTACCCTGACCTTCTACTCCACCAGGCTAGAATCCTGGCACATTCCTCCTCTATCTCTAGGTAACCTGTATAGAACTCTGCCACTTCCATGTTCATGCTCTATTTAACTGCCAACTTATGTCTACATTACCCATTACATAGAATCATCTGGCAAAAAAGGATTATGTCTTACTCACTTTTGTCTTAAGTACCTGAGCACTTGGTACAAGTTTTCTGACTGAACAAATACAATTAGAGGACAAAGAGGATAATGTTATTGGAAAAGAAAGAGTCAAAAATAATGAGCTAAAAATTCACCAAGTTGTAAACATTGAATATGCACAGCTCTTTGCAGGCTGTTACTCATACCTCAATAAAGTGGAGCAGGAAATGGCAACCCACTCCAGTACTCTTGCCTGGAGAATCCCATAGACAGAGGAGTCCATGTGTTGTAAAGGGTCAGACACGAATGAGTGACCAAGCACAGAAAGTGGTTTAAAAGAAAAAACACTTGACATGGTACTTGATAAACAGTAAACAAAACAAACAAACAAAAAACCAAGAATGAGCTGACTTCCAGAATTATTGATCTTGAGACCCCTGTGGGATCTCCGGTGACCATATACAACCTGGAGTTCAGGAGCACACTGATGACCAGACATGCAATCCGGGATTATCTACAGAGTGGCAAGTACATATCAAAAAGTGAAGAAACCAAAGGACTGGAATGACAGAGTTGAAATGTTAAATGTTTTCTTCCTAGGGCTTCAAACCCAGGAAGATATTCTAGATTTAACACCTTCTCTTTACCAGAGGCCATAACATAAATAAAATGATTAAGGAACAGAATGTGGATATACAAAGTGCTAAGTCAAATTTTCTACAACTCTCCTACCTAATCCATCTCTTCCAGTCAACTCACTTCCCAAATGCTTCGAGTTACTGCTCCTAAAACCTTTGCCTTTCCACCCTAGGAGGCCATCTTCCTTTCTCCTTCCTCCATAAAGCATTCATTTGGTACGTATCGTATTGCCTTCCTCTCAATATACATGACTTGCCTCCTAAGAAGGATGGAGAACACAAACTTCTTTATAGTCCTCAAAATACCAACTTCAGGGAACTGCACATTCATGGACATTCAGGAATTTCTTATTGATTAATCTCAATCTATTAGCAACTCTTATCACTCCTACTTCTCCAAAGGAGAAATGCTGAGGTAGGAGGGTAGGGTTAGATCACACTTCCTCAGTCTCAGCACTGCTGACAATCTGGCCTGGATAATTCGTTACTGCAGTGCTGACTTGTGCACAGTAGGACGCTGGCGGCATCCCCAGCCTCCACCCACTAGAGAGTGTACAACAACCCTCTCCCCCCACCTCCCCCACCACACGAAACCTAACGTCCCCAGATACTGCCAAATGTCCCCAGGAGGCAAAATCACGGCCAATTGAGAACCAGTGAGTTAGACGAAAGCAGAGCAGACAGACAAGTACAACATTCATGACTCCCCCTCAGTATGACCTGTTCCTAGTCATGTTTTGTCGAATTTCCTAGCCTGTGTGTAGCTACTTAGGGTTACCTTGGTTATCCATCCTCTATTTCCAACATAACAATTTTACTGGACCAAATTATCTCCTGGGACACCTACAGTCAACTGAAAAACTCCCTAACTACTCAGTGTTTGTTCTCTGAATTCTACGGAATCCATGGGCCTGTTTCTGGAGTTTTAATTACTACTCAGCTTAACAATGCTACTTACTCCAGTATTCTTGCCTGGAGAATCCCATGGACAGAGGAGCCTGGCACGACCCCCAGTCCATGGGGTCGCCAAGAGTCAGGCACGACTGAGCGACTAACAATTTCACACTTTTCACTTTCACATCTTAACAGTATTTGTCAAGAAGGGGCAGGAGGAACACAGGAGCCAGCTTCATAATAAAACCAAGAGTGGGTAGTAGAGGAAGGCTGAATTTGGGGAGAATCTTTTCAACCTTTATTTTCTGTCTATTCTGTGCCAGGCTCTGTGCTACGTTTAGAAACACAGGCACCTGGGTCTGACACTAGAAAGCTCTGCAATTGTGGAGAGACGTTTATTGACAAAAAACTGCAGCTGTGTGCCAAGGTTCCACCAGAGATTCAGATAAGACACGGCAAGCACAGGAGCTCTGATGGAGATATAAGGGAAAGCACAGGACACATACAGGAAGTAAGTCTTTTTGGAACACTGGAGGGTACAGTGAGCAGCTGCTTTTCTTGGCCCAGCATTTCTTTCATCACCAGAGCCAAAGAAATGGGCATGTGACCCAAACTCGGTCAATCAGATTCTCTCTTCTGGAAATCTAGATCTTGAGAAAAAACCACAGGGACAAAAAGCTGATGGAGCCAAGCTGGGCATGCATGCTCAGTTGCTCAGCCATGTCCAACTCTTTGCAACCTCATGGACTGTAGCTCTCCAGGCTTCTCTGTCCATGGGATACTCCAGGCAAGAATACTAAAGCGGGTTGCCATTTCCTACTCCAGGGGATCTTCCCAACCCAGGAATTGAACCCGTGTCTCTTGCGTCTCCTGCATTGGCAGGTGGATTCTTAACCACTGCATAACCTGGGAGCCAAGCCACTTGGTGGCCAAGAAATGGCCTGTGAACCCTGACACTGAGACCCTCAGAAGTGCCACAGTTTATTCCTCCAAGGCCTTAATCTAATAATTACTGTGTATCCGGCACTGCCTTAAGATTCTGACACAGGTTAACTCACTTAATCCTCATAACAACAATTATTAAATTGTCCAGTATGATTAGAAATAAGTCATTATTCATGCCCATTTTACCAGATGAAGAAACTGAGGTACAGGTAAGTTACAGGTAAGGTAAAGTTAAGTAGGTAACGAATGGCAGGACTAAGATTCAAACCTAAGCCAGGTGTCTCCTGGGTCTGCACTTTTAGTCACTCTTCTAACAAATGACACGTTATATACATTTCTGGTTTTTAACAAACCCTTAACTGATCTAGAGAAGGAAAGACGTTCTGGGTGGAAAGAAGAGGTCTGAAAGAGCCCGGCACATCTGAGGAATTGCTGTGTTTATTAGTAGAAATGTAGGATTGCAGTTAAAATGAAAAGAACAGAAAGTGGTAGTTTGGGACCAGATAGAGAGCTAGGGTCAAAAGTGAGCTATAAACTAGGGTGCTAAGGGAGTAAGTTGGGCAAAAGTTTGAAACGAAGTCTCCTACACTGAATTATCAAATGCACTGCAAAGAACAACAACAAAAGAGCAAAAGCAAAGCGTGTATCTAAGATAAAACTGTTTACCTTCATAAAGAAAGAACAGTAAGTTTTATTTCTGGACATGGATGGGTTTGCTTGTGAGAATTCATTGAGCTTTGTAATCTTTTCTATAAATATGATATGTGGCAATAAAAAAAGTAAAAAGGAACAAGTACATACTCGTGGGTCTGGCATTTGTAGAAGTGATTGAGAGAAGAATAAACATTAAGAATACCGACAAGGCTTTTCACATTTAGGAAGCCAGGTTCATCTGCTGCTTTCTTTATAAATAAGTCCATCAAACCAACAGGTCGAAAGCCAAAGTTTTCAAATAAAATGAGGAGAAAAAGAACCTAAAAAAAAAAAAAAAAGAATTGAGGGAAAACGTCTTAAGAATTACAGTATGTTATCAGCAATCTTTCCAATTTCAAACAGTTTAAATAAGCAACAGAATTGTCCTGATTGAAAAATATTCCCTTAAAAGGAGTAATTATCTTTCCCTTGTAAAATATCAAGTTAATAAGCAACCTCTTTTTATCAGCCAAGAAGCAGAGCACACAATGGTTCTCATTTCCAATGTCATTTAAAATACATCCTTTCCTATATGCTTTTCATACAAAATCTCTGCAAATTACCTTTAAATATACCTCTTCTGAAGTTTTTCAAAATGACCAAGTCAATTTCAAACTGCTCTCCTTTCCAAACCTAGACACTTCCTATATTCTAATAGATAAAAGATAACTCAAAAATTTCTATGTTCAATATTAAATACTAGAAGTGAGAATAGAGCTGAAATACAATGATTAAAATAAATGTTCCACTTCACCTCTCATTTCCCTCTTTGTCATTCTTACAGTAAGGACTTTTCTTTCCAAAATCAATTTCCATAGTAAACACAATATTCACCTCAACCTCCAAAGTGAACTAAGCCAGTAATCTAACATGGTTACCTCGGCTTCACTATAAAAATAAGTTTTTACCAGTTGCTTCATTCAGACGTTTTAGTATTAACACAGGCCCTGAACTTAAAGGCTCTTACCCTTGAAGAACAAAGCAAACTTTCCATACATAGAAGACAGTAATGACATTTTATTCTTCAAAACGCTTAAGCCCGTCATATTACCTATCTTTATTATTCTAAATCTAACAAAGGAAACATAGAAAGGCACAAATAATCCTTAGTACCCAACCAAAGTATCATATAATATGAAAAACAGACTTTGGCAATACAGTTTTTGTTTTGGATAGAAAGATGATCAAGATATTGAACAGTATATAATAGGTAACACTCAGAAATTGTAAGGAGCTAATTTTTCAAACCAATTTAGAATTGGAATATTTTGGAATCTAAACCACTTTAAAATGATAGAGAATTATATCCACAAATAAATAAATAGATTTCTTGAAAGTTTCTGAGACTTATTCTAAACTTTAACATACTTACTTTTTTCAACTTCCAGATGTCAAAAGTTGTAGCCACATAATCTGCTATTCCTTTAAAAAGATCTATATTAATATATTGGAGGTCCCTGCAAGACTGCAATATGTTGATCAATATTTTAAAAGGACACCCATGGATGTTACCTTTAAGAATGAGTTAGAAAACAAAAATTACCAGATGATTTTGACTGTAAGATTCAAGATACTATATACCCAGCACTTTTCTTTAGAAAAACAGCACTGCATTTTGTAAAAACAAAAAATAATTATAGGTAAAAATAAACTTTAGATCTAACCATATCATCAGATATTTTTTCATATAACAGCAAACAAACAAAACAAATATAGCTCAGAACACATCAGATGCTATAAACCATGTAAGAAAAATTCCCCTTACTTGTGACTCTCTTACTGCACTCATTCAGAAGGATAATGGAACGGTGATTCATGGCGGCCAGTACCGCAAACATGTGCTGGCAATTCAAAACAGAAAATTGGTCTAATTCTTTCAAGGCTTTCATCTAAAGAAAAATAAATTTTAATTTATCATTTGTGGTAAAATAAATTAAAATCTTATATTTAAATAAAAAAGGATAAAGTTTGAGTAAAATGACTCAGACATATACAGATAAATGTATGTAAATACATACACACATAAATATCTCTATTATTCCACTTAAGCAAAGTTATACCCAAAAGCACAACAATGTCCTCCTAATAAACTGACTTTAGGAGATGATAGCAAATCACAGGAAATATCTTTTTCAAATTTTACCCAATAGAGAAAAGTCAGAAAGTATTTACCTCCAATTTCCTTTTAAGACCAATCGGAGCATCTTTTCCAATACTTCTCATTACAGTTTGTAATGTGAAGACATGTTTTATTTTGCAAACTTGCTCATCAACTAGCATCCTGTCATCACACACAACAAATACCACAGTCTTAGGATCTTAAAACCAGAAGAGAAATCTTAAAAGTCATTTGGTCCAGTTCCTACTTATAGGCAAGGAATATGAAGCCCAAAGAAATGAAATATCTGCCCACGAGAGTGTAAACAGTTAGTGAAAGCTCCAGGACCCGACTGGTATTCTTTTCTCTCACATTATTTTGCTATCTTTTTGCATAAACAAACATCAGGAGACTATATTAAGACATCCCAATGCATAGTCAATGAAAATGGGAATTAAAAATTATTATAAGATTAGGTGCATCAATTTTATAAAAACTTAACCTCCTTTGCAAGCTGGGCTACTGTCATGTGACTCCACACAGTGCCCAAATAACATTATGAACTGAGCATGTATCAGCCCATGTCAATACTATGTTTTAAGATAATTTTAATGTTACCCACACTTTTTTTTATAGTGAATCCTGAAAGAAGCATTATTTCTAGCTTCACCTGTTCCAAAGTCAGGATTTTAAGTTTAATAAGCTATTAAAGACCAGCTTCCCTTGTAGGTCAGTTGGTGAAGGATCTGCCTACAGTGCAGGAGACCTGGGTTTGATTCCCAGGTCAGGAAGATCCCCTGGAGAAGGAAATGGCAACCCACTCCAGTATTCTTGCCTGGAGAATCCCATGGACGGAGGAGCCTGGCAGGCTACAGTCCATGGGGTCGCAAGAGTCCGACACAACTTAGCAACCAAACCGCCACCGCCACCAACAAAGTCTTTCATCTTTGCTTTTGATTTGAGGTAAGAGAAGAAGAGAAAGCCACTTGAACAAAGTGTAAGAGAGTTCTCACCGCAATCCTGCCAGAAGAACATCCACATTCTTGCATGGCTCCATTGTGTTTAAGATAGTTGACAAAACTGAAAGACATTTCTCATCACACTCATTGATACGTTCCTATTGAAATGTAATCACAAAAACACTATAGGTAATGAGTTCATAGTAGATGACCTCACCCAAGCAAAACCACTGAACTGATGCTTTCAACTAAAGGATTAAGTATCAAACCAATTATTCAGAGTCAGTCCACAATAAACAGCAACTTTGGAAAACCAGACATTATATGTAAGTGAACTTTTCAAATAATTGATACACATTCTTTTTGTATCAACAATTTCTTTACACTTTCAATTACCACTGAAAATGATTTGACACTGATTATATTCCTCCACTTCTGAAATAACTTTCATCAAGCATTATTTTTACCCCTTTATGAAACCGAAGGCCATCATGGTGACAAGTGCAGTAACAAGCTATAGGGCAGTTTTCCCTCCCCTAATTAATCTTACATTGCTGTGCTTACAATTTCCCTATATTCTTTCCTGAGTATCAAACTGCAACCTCAGTTGTGAACTTTCTAATTCACATCTGCTGTCACATTTTACCACCACTATCTGGATCTCAAGAGGAACCCAGGCTCCCTGGATCCTTCTTTCAAACCCTTTGAATCAGGGTTATTAATTTAGTTCCAGAAATGGCCTAATTTAGAAAGTGAACAGTAATAGCACAGCTCACCTAGTGCTCTACAATTTAATCACAACTAGTCTATACACCTCACAAGAGTACTTGTAATCACACCTGAAAGATGTATGCTCTTTTGCTAAAATTACATGACCAACAAGCCACAAAGCCTCAAGTCTGAAGCAGATATTGATAAGAAATGAATACTGCTGGAAGGAAAAAAGGTCTCATTCCCATGAGAGGGTTTCCATTATAGCATTCCATCAATATCTCCTATAAAAGAAAAGACCACCTGGCTAGGTGTTTGAAGGGCAACCTTCACTGATGATATATTTCATACCTAGCTAAAACGTCTTTGCAACATTCCCACGTTAGTGAGATACAATTATATGTATAGATAATCTGACCCCAAATACCCATTGGTCATATTTCACCAATGCAGATACTATAATGATGGGAATACTGTCCAAAATTCATTTAGAGAATCACTGACCAGGTAAAGTGACTTACTGCAATTACTTTGAAGTAACTATATAGGGAACAGAGTCTACCAAAAAACACAGATATTCTGCAGTTTAAACAAACATACACAATACAAATTAGTTACTGGTTGAAAACATATAGAAATCACAGTAATGTTAAAAGTTAAAAACACTCAAGTATCTATAAACTCAATCCTTGAATTCTATAGTAAGATAGGATACATGTCAGATCATCCTTGGGAAATTTCTATCTTAAAAAAAAATTATTTAATTATGATCATTGAGTTTTGAAATCTGAAGAGCCCACTCTTAAGAGGTAAACAATTACTTAAAGGAACTATTCTTTTCCTTGGCCAACCTTGGTGTCATTTCAGTGACGTCGAAGAGGACACTGACTCCTTTGTTTGAAACTAAAAGTGATCCCCCCCATCCAATTTCATTTTTCCAATAAATTTTCCACTCACAGAGTGATCTAAATACTAACTGGAGCAGCTTGACCTTTGCTTAAAATACTCCAGTGGATCCCCACTGCCTATAGCATAAAGGCAAACCCCTTAGCCAGGCATAAAAGGCTCTTTATGATTCAGCCTTTTTCCTCCCCCCAACCTCATGCCTTGTCATGACACCAACCCCTCTCCCTTGACAACCATAGGCACAATTTCCTACCAATTCCCTCAAACTCATAACCCCAATAATCTGTACTTCTAGCCACAGTGAACTACTTTCAGTTCCCCAAACTTTTCTCCAGGATTTGAACAGTCTTCTCTACTTGAAACACCATCTCATTGGCTATCAACCTTCTCACTGACTGCTGGCCATCCCTTGCACTCAGCTTAGACATCATCTCCTACTGGGCTTGAATTTTAGCTCTACTATGACAAGGTGTTTGTTCGTTAAACCAGCAAGTATTTTATCAAATACCTACAAATGGTGACATTAACAAATATGTGGCCTTGGGCAAGCTATTTAACCTCTCTAAGCGAAAATTTCCTCATCAAGAAGAAGAAAGTAACAATGACTACTTTTAAAAGCTACATTGAGAATTATATGAGACAATCCTCCTTTCAAACCCTGTACATATCACTGCTTCAAACAGTAATCTTGTATCCTTCCCCCCGCGCCCCCCCCCCCATCACCTCTTCCCATCATGAAGGCATTCTCCCAACTAGGTTTGAAGGCCCTGGTTACACACTGTGTGTATTTTTCTTTCATCGCACTAAAAGCTCTATGTGGCCCTTATTTTGTAATTGTATTCCCAATGATCAGTGCTACAGTATCATAGCGCCTACAATGTCGTAAATGTACGAATGGATATTGGTTATTTTTGTAATTGCCTACAAAGCATCTGTTGTCCCCTCTACAAGGGCAGGAATTATGTTTTCCATATCTTTACATCCCTAGTAACAAGTGTAATAACTAATCCACAGTTGACAGCCAATGAACATTTACTGCGTGAATAAATAAATTCAGTAGTTGTGACTTTAGCCAAGTTGCTTAACATAACAAAATCTCTTTCTTCATCTGCTAGAGTAACACCAACCTCACACAGCTATTGTGAAGATTAAACAGGACAACACAAGTAAAAGGTATACAGGTAGTCAATAAATACTAGCTCCCTTCCCTTCTCTCCTTTCAACTACCCAAACTGTTCTTGTATATTTTGTATCTCTTCCCACTTCAGCTTATTCACTATTACTCAACTCCTGAGAAGAAAAATGGGGCAAGTGTTCATAAACTTCTAAAGCAAAAGAAAGATCTTGCTAACTTAAGGTATCTAAACCATAGAATATTAGTATCTATGCAGAAACAAATGTAAACTATCATTCCAATGATAAGTTTCATTCAAGGAGGCTATAGGTCTACTTCCTATCATTCTTTCAAGATTTGCTAAACCGAGTATATTTATACCTCCTTTTGATTTTACCTGGACCATCCTCAGCAAAGTCTGTACGAGCAGCGTGTTCTGAGGAATCCCAAGCTTCACTATAGCATGAAGACTAAACAGCAGGTCTCCGAAATACATGATCTTGGCTTCTCTCATAACATGTTCACACAGCTGGTTAAACGCAGGGTGGTTAAACATCAATTGTTTTTCAAAGCGCTTCTGATCTTCCGACATCCGTTTGGCAATTGTCCACATGGCTGAGAAATAGTTACTACTAGGAAATGTAGGTGCTTTTGAAAATATATCTAACACATCACTCAGAGAATTACACTCCTGAGACAGTTTTGTACTGCTGATCAGGGCTGGTTTTCTTCTCTTGGTGAGAACATCTTCATCAGAGGCCTCCTGATGAAAGCTTTTCTTCAGTTCATTAACAGAGACAAGAAAGTGCTTTGAATCAAAGGACAGTCTTCTAGGACAAAGTAGTTTGTCAACTGTAAAGACTGTTGCCGTGCTTATGCCCTTTGTTTGACAGTCATCACCTTCTGATTTAAAAATTAAAGCATCCTGAAAGAGATATCTAGTAGATGAATGCATTTTATTACGAAAGGTATTTAAGAGGTTTCTTCGGTTCCAGTTTGAATAAGCAATATTTGGTCTGCAAAATGCCAAAGGATATAGCCTCACAGTTCTGCCTGTTGGAACTAAAGTACTGAGTTGTCTGAGGTTCCATAAAAAGGAACCCGCTCTGTTATTCATTTTCTAGTTACTGAAGGACTTTCAAAAAACTTTAAAGTTATCAAGATGACACACACGTCGCTTCTACAAATGAAAAAAAACTCATGTCCGCCGTCATTTTCCTGCAGGGGAAGGGGTTATAACAGAAATAAAAATTAAGAATAAAATTTCTACTTAAAAATACAAAATCCATTTAACAGAGACTAAAGTGGGGACCTAGGGAGACATTAACATTTACCTTAAAAGGGTAAAACCATTTTATCACATAAGGGCTTCTTCCACTTCTACTACAATGTGTATGCTGCTGCTGTTGCTAAGTCGCTTCAGTCGTGTCAGACTTTTAGCGACCCCATGGACTGCAGCCTACCAGGCTCCTCCATCCCTGGGATTTTCCAGGCAAGAGTACTGGAGTGGGGTGCCATTGCCTTCTCTGTGCATACACAGTCTTAAAGGAGCAAGGTTAGTTTGGAAGTAGTGGATACATAAATAAGTCTTAAAAAAAAATAATTAGTGGGTTTCTGACGGGAAAGTTTTAGTATAAAGCTTTCTTTGCAGTAAGATTTTACGGAGATGTCGGCAATAAAAATTAAGGGCTTAACCTTGATGGATAATTTTTAACATGAGGATTTAACAACAGCTAAACACGAACTGTTAAAATAAGGCCTTGGACAAGCACAACGGTTCAGGGGAGGAGGCAGCAAACTAAAGTGATGCTTGCACGTGGCCTGCGTTTGGGAGGGAGATGCAACCAGTCTCACCAGGTCTCAGAACCGGTGAGAGGAGTCCGTGCTTCCCGAGCCGGGCCTCTTAGTATGAACCCACCTTCCTCAACTTACTTCCCGGGCAACTTCTGAGACCTTTCTCCGAAAGGCAAGAAGTCTAAAGCGTAGTACAACCAACTGTTCCGCTTAAGTTCGTCCTCCACTCACCTTAGAGTAGAAGCCTGTGATTGTAGACAGGCGCGGCCATGACAGTTTCCCCGCGAACTGAGCGACTCGCGAGATTTTACGGATCCCTCATAGGTCAAAAAGTGTTTGTTCGCGGGCGGACGGTAGGAAATATTTAGAGTGAAGAAAGCCTACCGAAAAGAATGACTACTTTTTCTTAGCTG
Organism: Bison bison bison; assembly: GCF_000754665.1. Classification (NCBI taxonomy): domain Eukaryota; kingdom Metazoa; phylum Chordata; class Mammalia; order Artiodactyla; family Bovidae; genus Bison; species Bison bison. The sequence goes on along the minus strand of NW_011495032.1, from coordinate 29,268,740 downwards.
CAGGGAACAGGCACGAGGGAGACCACAGAGCTTTTAATAGCAATGTATAACTGTGCATTCCAACATCTTTCCAGCTGGGCGCCAGAGTCCGCGCTCAGCTTGCGAGTGCGCCTGCGCCAAGTCCTGGTGTGGTTACCTGGAAACGGTGGCGCCGCGGTCCTAAGCTCTGGGTCCCGGCTACGCCATGGCCAAATTCGTGCTCGCGGGTGAGTGATACCCCCGTACGCCCGCAGATCGCTCAAAACACCGACGACTGCCCACCTCCTGTGGCCGCTCCAGCTTTTATATGGGGCACCCAGGGTTTATTATGCTTTCATTCAAAAAGGTAAATTGAGCAGTGTGTACAAACACTGCCGGAAGCAGGATACAGTGAAGGGAAAGACATCCTTGCCTTCGAGGTGCTTTTGGTCTCACGGGATCCAATAGCACGTAAACAAATAATTTTGATGGTGCTGTTAATGCAATGAGGGAAATGTGCACAGGACTCAGAGAAATGTGACACGAGCTGATTTATGAAAGTTTGGAGTAGGGAGGATATTCCAGATAAAGGGACAGAGGCTAGAAGTCCCTGGATATGGAGGAAGTGACTGGACCTGGGTCAAGAATGGGAGCAGGAGGACATGAATAGAAACACGAACATAGAGTACTGACTTGTGGACACACCGAGGGAAGAGAGAGTGGGACAAATTGAGAGGGTACCATTGAGGTATACACACTACCATGTGTGAAATAGATAGCTAGTGATTCTTTGTGAGGACCTAGAGGTGGGGATGGGGGGAGGCTCAAGAGGGAGGGGATACAGCTGATTCATGTTGTACAGCAGTAACCAACACAACATTGCAAAGGAATTATCCTCCAATTAAAAATAAAGAATAATTTTTTTTAAAAGGCTTAAAAAAAAAAAAAAGAATGGGAGAAAGAGTCAGATCTTTGCCTTTCAGGGACACCAAGTGAAGGTGTTTGAGCTGTATCTTGAAAACAATGAGGAGTCATTTAAAATTTGTAAGCAGCCTGGTATCTTAATGAGTTTGCATTTTAGGAAATCCACCTTGTCAGCAATGGAGGAGAAGGATTGGAGATGTGGACTGATATCCAGAAAACCACCAAAGAGGGTCTTACTGCAACAGGCTGTTGTACCTGTCTCCTTTCCTTCTCAGCAAGTTTCTCAAGAGTAGACTACTCTTCTATCTCCAGGTCTTAAATCTGGTTTCTACATCTGCTTCCTTTCCAAAATGGCCCTCACCAAAATCACCAATGACTTTTACAGGAGCTGCCTGTCATTGTCTTATTTGACCTCTTGGAAGCGTCCACACAATTGACATCTCCCATCTGCCTGAAACCTGTTTCCTTTGTTTCTTTTTTCATTCAGAATAATATTTTTGAGCAATGACTGACTGTATCCTGGGAAGACAGTGGTGAACAAATGTGCAAAGAAGCATTTGTGGCAATGGCCAGGCTGGGTCCTATCGGACCAGTAGCAGTGGCAGCGGATCTTATTTAGGCCGAGACTTCCTGGAGAAAGGGATTTTTTAATCAGAGTCCTAAAAGATGAGCGTAACCTGTCAGAAAGTGAAAGTGAAGTCGCTCAGTCGTGTGCGACTCTTTGCGACCCCATGGACACCAGGCTTCTCCGTCCATGGGATTTTCTAGGCAAGAGTACTGGAGTGGTTTGCCATTTCCTTCTCCAGAGAACTTCCCGACCCAGGGATCAAACCCAGGTCTCCCACATTGTAGACAGACGCTTTACCGTCTGAGCCACCGGGTGCTTAACCTGTCAGAGAGGAAGTTATAAGGAGGAGAGTAAATTAGGCACGGGTAGCCAGGAGTCCGGAGAAGGCCCTGGCAACCCACTCCAGTGTTCTTGCTTGGAGAATCCCAGGGACAGAGGAGCCTGATGGGCTGCCGTCTATGGGGTCACACAGAGTCAGACACGACTGAAGCGACTTAGCAGCAGCGACAGCAGCAGCCGGGAGTAGGGCTGGAATGAGGAGCACGAGTTGGGTAATGATGGAGAATATAAGCAGAAAATTGAAAGAGATTTAATAGGGTTGAAGCATAGAGTACAAGGAAGGGACTATTATCAGTTGAGGCCAGAGTTAGATAATATATCAAAAGATTCTTGTGAACCATGTTCAGTATTTTAAACTTTATCCAAAGTACATGGAAGGCTTTTGAAAGGAGGTACATAATCAGTGCAAAATACATTGATTCTGTGTTTTGTAAATACAGAATCAATGCAAAATACAAAAATACAAATACATAATTTGCATTTTATCTGAGTGTTATCACTACAATGTGAGAAGAAAAAGACTGGTTATCCAGAGCCCATTAGATACTGTAGTCCAGGAAGGAGATACTGGTGGCCTGGCCTGGAATGGTGGGCAGTGGAATTGGAAAGAACTGAATGGATTGGGGTGATGTTAAGGAGACAGAATCTATAGAACTGGACATTTAATTGGATGGAGGAAGGAAGAGTTAAAATTCTTTTCTAGCAGTAGTTTGCATAACTGGGTAGATGGGAAGTCATTGATAAAAAGCAGAAGAGCAGGCTTCATACTGTAGTACTCCTAATACCCTTAAATAACTGGGTGCATGCTTGTTAAGTCACTTCAGTCATGTCCGACTCCGTGTGACCCTATGAACTATAACCAGGCTCCTCTGTCCGTGGGATTCTCCAGGCAAAAATACTGGAGGGGGTTGCCATGCTCTCCTCCAGGGGATCTTCCCAACCCAAAGATTTAACCCATGTCTCCAGCATTGGCAGGTGGGTTCTTTACTACTAGTGCCACCTAGGAAGCCCAAATAACTGGGTAGATGGACGTAACATAAAAGAAGGAGCATATATAGTGGGGGAGTAGTGGCAAAACTCTCATAAACATGCTGAGTTTTCTGAGACATTCAGAAGGAGTTGGAAAAAATACAAGAGCATATAAAGATAGACAAGGAAATAGTTCTGAACTGGAAATACAGATTTCTACTTGAAACCAAGAGAATGGAGGAGATTATACAAGAAGAATCACAGAGAATGAAGATAAGATGCCTTGCAGAATGCTAATCTTTTAATGAATTGATAAATGAACCTAAAAGTGTAATGAGGAGGGGCCAGAGAAGCAGGAAAAAAAAACAAACAAACAAACCTGAAGAATGCCCCCACCATAGTGGGTATTTCGAGTAGAAGGGAGACAAATGCTACCAAGGGTCAATAAGAAAAGCGTCAGAAAGTATCCATCGGGTTTAGTGACATGAAGGTCCTTCAGATCAGATCAGTCGCTCAGTCGTGTCCGACTCTTTGCAACCCCATGAATCACAGCACATCAGGCCTCCCTGTCTATCACCAACTCCCGGAGTTCACTCAGACTCACGTCCATTGAGTCAGTGATGCCATCCAGCCATCTCATCCTCTGTCGTCCCCTTCTCCTCCTGCCCCCAATCCCTCCCAGCATCAGAGTCTTTTCCAGTGAGTCACCTCTTCGCATGAGGTGGCCAAAGTACTGGAGTTTCAGCTTTAGCATCATTCCTTCCAAAGAAATCCCAGGGCTGATCTCCTTCACAATGGACTGGTTGGATCTCCTTGCAGTCCAAGGGACTCTCAAGAGTCTTCTCCAACACCACAGTTCAAAAGCATCAATTCTTCAGCGCTCAGCCTTCTTCACAGCCCAACTCTCACATCCATACATGACCACAGGAAAAACCATAGCCTTGACTAGACAGACCTTTGTTGGCAAAGTAATGTCTCTGCTTTTGAATATGCTGTCTAGGTTGGTCATAACTTTCCTTCCAAGGAGTAAGCGTCTTTTAATT
>NW_011495032.1:29254744-29264839 GCF_000754665.1 Bison bison bison | reverse complement strand
CTGTTTCCACTGTTTCCCCATCTATTTCCCATGAAGTGGTGGGACCGGATGCCATGATCTTCGTTTTCTGAATGTTGAGCTTTAAGCCAACTTTTTCACTCTCCCCTTTCACTTTCAGCAAGAGGCTTTTTAGTTCCTCTTCACTTTCTGCCATAAGGGTGGTATCATCTGCATATCTGAGGTTATTGATATTTCTCCCGGCAGTCTTGATTCCAGCTTGTGTTTCTTCCAGTCCAGTGTTTCTCATGATGTACTCTGCATATAAGTTAAATAAACAGGGTGACAGTATACAGCCTTGACGTACTCCTTTTCCTATTTGGAACCAGTCTGTTGTTCCATGTCCAATTCTAACTGTTGCTTCCTGACCTGCATACAAATTTCTCAAGAGGCAGATCAGGTGTTCTGGTATTCCCATCTCTTTCAGTGACCTTCTAAAGAATTATAGGAAAAGCCAGATTTCAGTGGAATGAGAAACAGAAGTGAGGAACTGGGGGTGGCAAGTGTAAAGAACTGCTTCAAAAAGCTTTAATAGAAAAGGGCAGGTAGGAGGCAATAGCTAAGGGGAGTCACTGGCTTTTTATTTCTTAGGACAGGAGAAACTTAAATAGAATGAGTATATTTAAATATGATGGAAACAGGCCATTAGAAGCAGAACTAAGATGTTAGAGAGATAACCAATAGAAATGGAAAGGGGTGGTGTTCAGATCATAAGTGGTGAGTTTAGACCTGGACGGAAGGTAGAACCCCTCTTCCATCAAATAGAAGAAGGTAAGAATGAGTCTAAACACAGACAGGCTGATAGGTTTGATGGCAGGAGGTTGAGGGATTTCCCAACTGATGCCTTTTTGTATGATTTGGTTTAGTTTGTGTAAAGTAGAAAGCAGAATTTTCTATTGTCTTCTGATATCGCAGAAAAATACTGGAGAGAAGGAAGTAGGCCAAGTTTGTAATAGTAATTGTAGAGAACAGAAGAGAGTGCTGCTAAGGGAAACAGAGGGATCTCCAGAAAGAGTTGGGAGCCAACTGAGACTCAGTTCAGTTCAGTCGCTCAGTCGTGTGCGACTCTTTGTGACCTCATGGGCTGCAGCATGCCAGGCTTCCCTGTCCATCACCAACTCTTGGAGCTTGCTCAAACTCATGTCCATGAGTTGGTGATGCCAATTGAGACTGGTGACCATGAATTTATAATGACTCCTCTGCTTTGTTCTACCATGTTTATCCAGGGATGCCAAGTACATGGAACTCAGGCACAGAAAAGGCAGATTACTGGGCTCATCCAGGGTGAGGGCTAATTTGCCCGAAGCACAGTGAGGCAAGAGAATTTAAGACAAGAGCCAGAGAGTGGTCTGAATTAGTGAGCTTTGGATTTGAACTAGACAGGGAAGCTAATGGGGGAGTTTGAGAGGAATTGACGACTTAGAAGTCACCAGAAGGTTGAAGAACTGGTGACTGGGAGTAACCAGGGAAGAATGCCATAGAGAGAGTGCTGCCCTTGACCCCTGCCCCAGACATCCATTCAATCCCACCCACTTTAGTGGCTGTCACTTTCTCTATGTTGATGACTGCAAAATCTATATCCTAAGCCATTACATGAGGCCTTCTCTTCAGATTTGAATATGCAGCTGCCTGATGGTCATATCCACTCAGATATACTACAGACATTTCCAACTGCACTTGGCTATAATTGAACCTTAACACAAACAATTTCTCTAGTAAGGTCAGGATCACCTACCCACGCCAAAAACTTATCCCAGACTCTAGACTCTTCTCTCTCCCTCCACTTCCACTTTCCACAGCATTCCTGCCACACATATCAGATCCTCCAGTGATTTTACCACTCCTCCCTTTACACTTTGCCTTTTTGTTGCTGCTAATGAGTCATTCATTATTAGCAGTTCATGCTTAATTAGTAACCTGGCAGTCTCTTAGAGGATCTGAGGTCTAAAATAGAACTGGAGGACAATAAATATTCTTTAGTCTTTTTTTGCTTTCTACATTTTATTACTTATGATTCTGCTCTCCTATGAAATTCATTTTATTTTGCCAATATAAGAAAAATCAAAAGTTTATGTGGTGACAGTTTAAGCTATAACTCTATATAAATTATATTGTAACTGTGTGATTAATTCCGTAATTATATGACAAATGCTTGGGACTACATGATAATTTCCATGTAATGAAAGAAAATGTTGCTAATTTGAACTCTTTTAGGTAGAGCTGATTGCCCATATTATGCGAAAGCAGAACTTCTGGCAGATTATTTACAAAAGAATCTTCCTGATTTCCGAATACATAAAATTACACAACATCCTGATATTTGGGAGGTAAGAGGCCTTTATAGTTTGTTAAACTCACGTACACATAAAAGTGTGCTCTGGTTTTATTAAATATTAGCTAGTGTATCAGATAGCTTTCCAGTATTGAATGTTCAGGTACTATTGATATTTTGATACTAATAAATCCCTACTTCTCGGGGTGAAAACATTATTCATATTTCTTCCTAATGCCTAGTAGGACAAATGAGGCTCTAATCAGTAAGTAGAATAAATTTGGCTGTTCTTTCTCCTATAAGAATCCATGTAGCCTGTATGTACTCTTTAACTTTCAATTCTCCTTCATATTGATTTCTAATGGCATGAGGGACTTGTTTACTTGACATGACCTTCATTTGAATTGAGATGGAAATTTAGGTGAAGGAGTTTCCTTTACTGGGGTGTACTCTTGGGAACAGCATCCTGAGAAAGAACGAAGGTGGCAGGATTGTGCAGTGGGAGAAGTTAAACTGCCCTACAGCAGTAACGGGCTTCCCAGGTCACACTAGTGGTAAAGAACCTGCCTGCAAATTCTGGAGGCAAAAGACATGCAGGTTTGATCCCTGGGTCAGGAAGATCCCCTTGAAGAAGGCAGGGCAATCCATGCCAGTATTCTTGCCTGGAGAATCCCATGGACAGAGGAGCCTGTTGGACTATAGTCCATGGAGTCGCAAAGAGTCGAACAGGATGGAAGCAACTTAGCAGGCATGCACAGCACTGACAGGGAGCTCAGCTGGCCCTACAGGGAACTCTAAAGCTGGTATGACCCTTCAGAGATACCCCCCAGAATCAGCAAGGGGGCCAGGTTTCTATTCTCCAACAGCCAATGTGGGCTGCCCTGGGGAAGAGACTTAACCTTAGGCAAAGGAACATCCTTTGGTTGAGGTCAATTTCCAGAGAGATACTCAACACTGAAACATCAGTAGTCAATATACCGGGTGACAGAGGGCATGAGTGCCTTGGTCACGAAGGAGGAATAGGGACGACATGTGACAGGATTTGCTAGTTCAACAGTTGTACCTTTTTGGATCCACATGCTCCATATAGTAAGTTTCACACTATCTGGGAACAGCTCTTCCAGAATTCTGGTTAACTTTATAAGGAATTATTGTTGTTCAGTCGCTAAGTCATTTCTGACTCATTGCAACCCCAGGAACTGCAACACAGCATGCTCCCCTGTCCTTCACTGTCTCCCTGAGTTTGCTCAGACTTTTGTCCATTGAGTCGGTGATACCATCCAACCATCTCATCCTCTGTCGAAGTTTAGTTAAATGACAGTAGCCTCCACTGCACATCGTTTCAGCACCATAACTGATGCTCCTCACATTTCTCCTCTTCTAGCCTTTGTGGAGCCCCCTCACCCTCTGCAGATCCACGTGACTTAGTAGGTGTGGTGACTCAGACCTGTATCCTTAGCGGCCCAAGCCCTCGTGTCAATTCCTTTTTCAGGATGTGACTGCTGTGCTTGTCCATTTGCCAAAAAAACTGAGCAAGCCACTACCAAGGTGTGCAGGTATCAGTCTCTCAGCTGGTGCCTGCACCTTCGGTGGGTTGTTCCATCCCCTAATCGCACTGCTAGATGGTACCATACATGACAGGGCCAGTGGAGCCCCTGGTTACGTGCCCAAAGCCGTACATCCTTTCCTCTGCAGTGGGCTTCTTGGTTCAAAGTGATGTTATGCAGGAACCATGTGGTAGGTTCAATTCAGTCACTCAGTCATGTCTGACTCTTTGTGACCCCATGGACTGTAGCACGCCAGGCTTCCCTGTCTATCACCAACTACCGGAGCTTACCCAGACTCAGGTTAAACATTTTCAAAGGTGTTGAACAGGGTGCTGGCCAAAGTCTTATAAACAATAAAGGCAATTCTCTACCCAGAATATATGTTGATTAAAATCGAGATGAATCCCTTCTCTTTCCAGGGAAGAGGGATCCAATGTAATCAGACTACAACCACCTCTTGGGATAGTGCCATTAACAGGAAGTCAGCATTAATGGCAGTAGCAATGGCTGCATTAGCTCTGTTGAGTGATAACTTGTTTTCTTGGGCCGTTGCATAACTTTTTCATGTCTCCATTATGCCTTCAGCTGGGGTTGCTTAGTGCTTCTTTGACAGTAGACGTTCTCTGGTGGGCACTGTCCCGTCTTCTTTTATTTCAGAATTCTATCATCCCAGTTTCTAGGGGGTCCAGCTCTTCTATAACAGCGTAACCTTTAACAACCATGGCCCAGAAATGACAGCCACACGGGGTTTTCTCAGTGATGCTGAGACGCTTCTCATGGGTGCATTCCTTGTCACTCTGGTGAATGTAGTGTCCTCCAGGCCCTTCCAGAGGACACAGCGGGCTAGTGAGTTTCCAGCCCTCCATTGTAACATATCCACTGTAACGAGCCCATTTTTTTCTAAGCTTTTTCATCCCTTCTTCCATGATCTTTCCTGACAGTTCTGGCATTTCCGTTTTGTCTCATCCCTTCCTCAAAGCTTTGAAGAACCGTCCTAGCAACGTGTTAGCACACTCTTCTGAGTGTATCTTTGTCAGGGTGCACTCTTGCATAGAAGAGTGACTCGCTTCGGCAAACTCTCTCATCCAGGTTTATGTTCCACTCCTGATTCAGCTCCCTCAGGGGCCAGTGCTATACATACTCTCCCAGCTCTTGCCAGGACATCCCCATACCCGGCCTGCTGCTGAAGGCCTTTGAGGTAGAGTCCCTTTCTTCCAGATTCCCAGTACTTCACTGCTGAGCCTGGGTTGCAGCTGGAGGGACCATGGGGGACTCATCATGGTGAAAACGTCAACAAGGGAAATTCATTTCTAAGATGTTATTTATAAGGTAGCCTCATTACGTACACCTCCAAAGGCAAGAATATTGCCACATAGTTTATACCTGTAGCAATGTTGCGCTCTTTCTCTCTGCAGGTACTGTCATTGGAAGGCCTGGTGTGTGCAAACCAGATAATGATGATTTAAACTTTTTCTCAGTAAATATCAGAAATCCCCAGATAATTTTAGCTCATTAATTCAGTCTAAAAAATATAAACTATACTCACATATTTCAAAAGCAATATCAAATTTATGTGGCCCTAAGACCAGAGACAGCTCATACAAAAGACCATTTGAGTCAGAAAATTTAGCTTCTATTTTAAGCTAAACACTTGCACTTCAGGTCTGCTCAACTTTCAATACCCTTATTTGGTCAATGAATTTGAAGAATGTTCTTTCTTACTTATTAATTTGTTACTCAACTCATCACTATTTCTATATTTGTATTTTACAGTTTAAAGATATCTAAATTTTATTATGTATACACAGAGGTGGTAAAAAAAAAAAAATAGAACTTTACTGTGTGAACTCCTGAATTGAATTCTAAGACAGATGCAATGTGTGACTTCTCATGGACAATATCATTCCATAGGAGTGGCTGAAAGATTTGTGCAAAAAGAATAGGTGGAGTCACAACAAGTCCCCTATCATCTGGAGAGAGCTGTTGGATCGTGGAGGAAAGGGTTTGCTTTTGGGAGGATATAACGAGTTCCTAGAACATGCCCAGGTATAAAAATTAAGTTGACTTATCTGTCTAAAACATTATTGATTTATTATTGTATTTTTCAAACGTCTTTCTTTATAAGGTATCCTCTCAACTCTCTTTTTACTCTATTTGGGCTTGAAACAAGAACTTTCCATTATAGCCATTTTCAGCTATCCTGGTGTTGATTTTTTTCTTTCCCAATATTTAGCTTTACTATGGTGTCACCTCTAGCATGACAACTGAGCTGATGAAGAGAGTTGCTCAAGAAAACCTGGGGACACATATAGAAAAAGAGCTGGAAAAGGAATCCCTGAAAGGTCTTGTTAACCCCTTGCAGGTCTGGATCACCAGGTGGGACCGTCAAATCCCAGGATTTGTGAGACTGGCTTTTTATGTTAGAAAGGAAAAATGATGTGGAATTAATTATATGATGGAAGAATATCTGAATGTCAAGTGTGAGATTTGTATGTGGGTAGAGCACTATTACAGATACACAGTATATGCATATGCATGCTGCTGCTGCTAAGTCGCCTCAGTCGTGTCCGACTCTGTGCAACCCCATAGACGGCAGCCCAACAGGCTCCCCCGTCCCTGGAATTCCCCAGGCAAGAACACTGGAGTGGGTTGCCATTTCCTTCTCCAATGCATGAAAGTGAAAAGTGAAAGTGAAGTCGCTCAGTCCTGTCCGACTCTTCGCGGCCCCATGGACTGCTGCCTACCAGGCTCCTCCAGGCAAGAGTGTATATGCATACATATCACCTAATGTAGCCCCATATATGAGTTCTAGAGCTTCCCTGGTGGCTCAGTCAGTAAAGAATCCGCCTGCAATGCAGGAGCCCTGGGTTTGATCCCTGAGTCGGGAAGATCCCTTGGAGGAGGAAATGGCTACCGACTCCAGTATTCTTGCCTAGAGAATCCTGTGGACAGAGAAGCCTGGTGGGCTGCAGTCCATGGGGTTACACAGAGTCAGACATAATTCAGTGACTAAATCACCACCATGAGTTCTAGACTACATATAGTTTTAATGTGTATGTAATATGCATGTAATGCACATACATACCGAATCTAAAAGCAGCTTTATAGCAAAGATATTTACTTTGCGTAACTGTCTCCAGCCCTCCTGCCCTCTCTCTGTGTGTCTCTTGCTGTCTGTCCCCATACCATCCTTCCCTTCCCCTTCCTTTCTCCCCTCTCCCCCATCTTCCTGACTGCTGCCTTCTTCCTCTCCCACACGTGCTAGCACCGTCCTCATCCTTGGGTCTTCCCGATGCACTCATTCTCTGTAACCTCCCCTCCTCTCGCTCCTGCCCCTTCTTTCTTTTTCTCTTTCTCACTTTCATCACTCTTGCTGTCAGTGCTGGGTGGACACATTTAATGTTTGTCATTGCTTTTTCTCTCTTTCTCTGCACTCTGTCTCTCTCTGTTTCTTTTGCTGTCCATCTTACGATATCTCTCCCTGTCCTTTCCTCACTGCTTAATGTCTCTCACACTGCCCTTCTTACTGCTTATGTGTGTATCCTAATATACATACTCAGCTGAAAAATTATTTATTATGAAATATTCAAAATGCTAAAAGAACTGAAAATGATGTAATAACCATACATGAACCAAACACCCAGATTTAATATTTCATCTGCTTTAGATATTTTTAAAGGATTAAAATGGTACAGACGCTCTTGAAAACCCCATTGCAGCTCTCTCCAAATCCAGAATGAAAACCAAAAGTGCCCAGATGTGTTCCTGAAGTCCCCTAATGATAATGAGGTCGTTAGGGCTCTCATTATCAGCCGAGCTATAGAGTACTCAAATACTGGCTGAATTGTGGGTACAGATACATGACACCTTGCCTGTGTTCAACTGAATGACTAATACTTTCACACTTTCAAACATGAAATTACAGTAACATGACAGTTCTTTTAAATTTTGCTTTCTGCCTATTCTGTTTAATTGGAAAAGCCTTATAAACAAGTACACTTCTTACCTTGGGATTGTTTTCTGATAACCAAAACAAGAAGTTAGCAGTGAGAAATTTTTTGTTTTACTTTTGATTCCTGGCCTTAAAAAAATCTGTGCAGCTGTGTATGTCAATTTAAGATACTAATCAAGTATTAATCCACATGTAGAAAAATACCTGTTAAGAATAGAGCCTGAAAAGGAGCCCAAGATTTACCCATTCATAATCTGGTTTTCCATTTTTATTAGTGCATCATCTCTTGCCTGCTACCATCTAATTCCCATCTTGACAAGTGGTGAAGTGTTTGGACCACAAATGGAAATCAGCATAAACCTATTTGACAATAAGCACACAGAAGAAAAACTCATAAGCCACAAACAAGAGGCTGAGGACCTGGCGTCACCCTGCCTCCAGAGTGTGTCCATCTGCACCCAAGCGGAAGAGGCCTTCCATGGGGCCCACGTGATCATCATCCTGGATGACCACGTGGACAAGGAGATAAGCAGTCTGGAAGACTGCATTCGCAGCAGAGCTCCTCTGTGTCAGCTCTACGGATCCTTGATTGAGAAAAATGCTCACAATTTTGCCAAAATTATTGTGGGAGGGAAAACCTTTGTGAATCTCAAAACAGCTTTGCTTATGAAATATGCCCCAACCTTTGCCCGCAATATTATCGCAGTGGCCTTGGGTGTGGAAGGCCAAGCGAAGGCAGCACTGGCCAGGAAACTGAAAATTACTCCCTCATGTGAGTGAGCTCAAGTTTCCGTGTCTGGTTTTTAACAGATATCCCAGCAGCAGATTCCAGGAAGAACCTGTCCCCTTCTAAAATCAGTCAGGATATCAAAGTATGGAACAGATGCCAAGAATTTCTGATTGTGTGATTTCAGCACTGTGCAAACATTTTAATTTTTGTTGTTGTTCCGTCGCTCAGCTGTGTCCAGCTCTGTTGTGACCCCATGAAATGCACGCTTTTCTGTCCATCACTATCTCCTTGAGTTTTCTCAAACTCATGTCCATTGAGTCAGTGATGCCATCCAACCATCTCATCTTCTGTCACACCCTTCTCCTCTTGTCCTCAATCTTTCCCAGGGGGAAAGATCAGGGGCTTTTCCAATGAGTCACCTCTTTGCATCACGTGGCCAAAGTATTGAAACTTCAGCTTCAGCATCAGTCCTTCCAGTGAATATTCAGGGTTGATTTCCTTTAGGATTGACTGGTTTGATCTCTTTAGCTTTTATGACTAGCTGATCTTTTAACATCATTATAAAAGTTAAGAAACAAATATTTAATAAGATTCCTATTTTTCAAGTAGTAATTTGAAACTTAATATTCAATTTTTCCCCCATGAGAATAGTTATCTAAGGTCATCAGTGTTTTTTAAAACATATTCAGGGCTCTGTTAAAATGGTCCCACCCCACTTCCCAGCTGTGTGACTTAGGGCAATCACTTAACCTTACTGTACTTTATTTCCTCACCCATAAAATCAGGATGTGAGTACCACCTACCTCCTAGAATTGATGCCAAGACTCAAAGAGATAGCATTTTAGAAGGGCTTGGAGGAGTGTGTGGCACATGGTAATGGTTTGTAAGGATCAGTTCAGTTCAGTTCAGTCGCTCAGTCATGTCCGACTCTTTGCGACCCCATGAATTGCAGCACGCCAGGCCTCCCCGCCCATCACCAACTCCCGGAGTTCACTGAGACACATCCATCGAGTCAGTGATGCCATCCAGCCATCTCATCCTCTGTCGTCCCCTTCTCCTCCTGCCCCCAATCCCTCCCAGCATCAGAGTCTTTTCCAATGAGTCAACTCCTCACATGAGGTGGCCAAAGTACTGGAGTTTCAGCTTTAGCATCATTCCTTCCAAAGAAATCCCAGGGCTGATCTCCTTCACAATGGACTGGTTGGATCTCCTTGCAGTCCAAGGGACTCTCAAGAGTCTTATCCAACACCACAGTTCAAAAGCATCAATTCTTCAGCGCTCAGCCTTCTTCACAGTCCAACTCTCACATCCATACATGACCACAGGAAAAACCATAGCCTTGACTAGACGAACCTTTGTTGGCAAAGTAATGTCTTTGCTTTTGAATATGCTATCTAGGTTGATCATAACTTTCCTTCCAAGGAGTAAGTGTCTTTTAATTTCATGACTGCAGTCACCATCTGCAGTGACACTGGAGCCCAAAAAATGAAAGTCTGACACTGTTTGCACTGTCTCCCATCTATTTCCCATGAAGTGATGGGACCAGATGCCATGATCTTCGTTTTCTGAATGTTGAGCTTTAAGCCAACTTTTTCAC
>NW_011495032.1:29239401-29254494 GCF_000754665.1 Bison bison bison | reverse complement strand
CAGTATTTCTCCCGGCAATCTTGATTCCAGCTTGTGTTTCTTCCAGTCCAGCGTTTCTCATGATGTACTCTGCATATAAGTTAAATAAGCAGGGTGACAATATACAGCCTTGATATACTCCTTTTCCTATTTGGAACCAGTCTGTTGTTCCATGCCCAGTTCTAACTGTTGCTTCCTGACCTGCATACAGGTTTCTTAAGAAGCAGGTCAGGTGGTGTGGTATTCCCATCTCTTTCAGAATTTTCCAGTTTGTTGTGATCCACACAGTCAAAGGCTTCGGCATAGTCAATAAAGCAGAAATAGATGTTTTTCTGGAACTCTCTTGCTTTTTCCATGATCCACTGGATGTTGGCAATTTGATCTCTGGTTCCTCTGTCTTTTCTAAAACCAGCTTGAACATCTGGAAGTTCACAGTTCACGTAATGTTGAAGCCTGACTTGGAGAATTTTGAATATTACTTTACTAGTGTGTGAGATGAGTGCAATTGTGCAGTAGTTTGAACATTCTTTGGCATTGCCTTTCTTTAGGATTGGAATGAAAATTGACCTTTTCCAGTCCTGTGGTCACTGCTGTGTTTTCCAAATTTGCTGGCATATTGAGTGCAGCACTTTGACAGCATTATCTTTTAAGATTTGAAATAGCTCCACTGGAATTCTATCACCTCCACTAGCTTTGTTCATAGTGATGCTTCCTAAGGCCTACTTGACTTTGCATTCCAGGATATCTGGCTCTAGGTGAGTGGTCACACCATCATGATTATCTGTGTCATGAGATCTTTTTTGTATAATTCTTTGTATTCTTGCCACCTCTTCTTAATATCTTCTTCTTCTATTAGGTCCATACCATTTCTGTCCTTTATTGTGCCCATCTTTGCATGAAATATTCCCTTGGTATCTCTAATGTTCTTGAGGAGATCTCTAGTCTTTCCCATTCTATTGTTTTCCTCTATTGCTTTGCACTGATCACTGAGGAAGGCTTTCTTATCTCTCCTTGTTATTCTCTGAAACTCTATATTCAACTAAGTATATCTTTCCTTTTCTCCTTTGCCTTTCGCTTCGTACAAGTGACAGAAAGTCCACTCAAAGAGACAGAAGTCAGACAGAGGGTATTTTCCCACGTAACAGTGCAGGGGTAGTTCTTATTTAGGCATAGCCAGATGCTGGAATTCAAATGATGATGTCAAGCCTGGGTGTGCTCTCACTTGGCTCATCACTCAGCTTGGCTTTCCATAGCTTTGGTCTGATTCTCAGACTGACTTTCTCTAAAAAGTGGCAAAATGGCCCCTGGCATCATCGTTCAATAACCACATGGGGGGAAAAGATACTCTCTTAATTCTTTGTATAAAATCTAGCAGAATATTTTCTCATTGGCTGCACTTGGACCATGTGTTGTTGTTCAGTCGCTAAGTTGTGTCTGAGTCTTTGCAACCCCATGGACTATAGCGCACCAGACTTCCCTGTCCCTTACCATCTCCCAGAGTTTGCCCAAGTTCATGTCCATTGAATCCGTGATGCTATCTAACCATCTCATCCTCTGCCACCCTCTTCTCCTTTTGCCTTCAATCTTGGACCATGTGCCCATCTCCTGATTGGAGATCAGGAGATCTGTTCAACTCTTGTGATCAGAATAGGAGATTGGATCAACTGCTGTGATCCGAAATCTGGAATCTAGGTCTCGTACCCATTGATAGACTTGAGGTATGAGAACAGCTTTACCCAAACCAAATGGGCTGAAACTGGGGAGGGGTACCTTAAAGAAAAACTTGTATGCAGTTAAAGAAAAAAAAAAAAGAGATGTTAGGGGGAAAAAAAGCAGATGTCCACTGTAACTTTCTCTAGCGTAACTTAAGGCATTTAGAACCATAAAGGGCCTTAAAGCTTACAAGAAAGATTCTTTTTCCTACTGCCTGCCTTTGAACACAACTCTCAGAGTGTGGTAACTGAAACTGCTGGAGCCGTTTTTGGGCCATGAGGGGAGGGCCAAGACAATAACATCTTTGAGCTGCTGAACAAATACCAGTGTCACTGCCTACCTCGACTTATTAATTGAGATAAGTGAACTTCCAGTTAAACTAAGTCAGAAGGACATTCTGTTACTTGAAGCCAACAGCAAACTTAGCTCATACATATGGGAAGAATTCTATCGCCATACTAGCAAGTGGTATGAAATGATAAGAAATTAAGTTTTTAAGCAAATAAGTTGATAAGTAAATGCCTTCTTTCCCCTTGGATACATTTGTAAAAAATCCACAATTATTAGAATCGTATTAAATGCCAATCCCCATTTCTCTCTAACTGCATCCTCTTCTTTTTCTTCGAAGTACGTATCATGTTTTTAGTAGTTATTTTCTCACTCACTCCCCTCCACCCCCAGAATATTGCAGGAATTTGGGCTGATTTGTTTTCTTCTGAGCCTCCCATCTAAAAGTACCTCCTACATACAAGCTGATTCAGTAACTCTGTGGATTAAGGTGTTCCTCGGGGGTCCTCTTAGTTCAACACCCCCATATTGCAGGAAATGAACGCCATGCAGGGAGTCAAGTGACTTGCCCAAATTTTCATTCCAGTCTAGAATCAAGGACTCATTGTCAGAATCAAAGCAGATAAAAAAAAAATCCTCTTCATGGCAAGCAGAGCATGATGTTAGGATCACAGCAGGGGTTTCATTTTCAGTAGCAGTTTCACTCAGGGAACATTTCAGTATCTCCTGAATACAGTCATGTGCCCACACCACCCACAACCATTATTAAGAATGGCCAAACCCTGGCAATTAAGGAGATGATCCACATCATTTGCAGAGTTTTAGGGAGCATGAATCTGTCTGTTTTAAAAGGACCAATTGTAAAACAAGCACACAAACAAAGGCTGCAGGCCATTTTTTATGTTATATTATTTTTAAAATTTCTTCACAGGCATCAAAGATGTGATCATTTGGGGTAATATTAGTGGAAATAACTACGTTGATCTGAGAAAAGCCAAGGTTTACAGATATGAGAGCGCTATTTGGGGACCTCCGCACTATTCACGCCCTGTTTTAAGCCTGCTTTTTGACAGGTATGGTATCTCTTTAAGTGAAGTATTCTAACAAGATTGAATAAACATATAATAATTGTTATAATCTTTTAAAAATCATCTTAGAAATCTGTGTACAAAAATAACCTGATTGTTCATACTCAGCCTCATTTATGCTTTCTATTGAAGAAGCAAAGAAAATTCCACAGAATTTCAACCAGTCAGACCCCACCTCCAATTTATTTGATTTTGGAATTATGAATTTTTATATTTCAGATTATCCTTAAAGTGGTTCACATATTCCATTAACGTTATTGCTAAAGCAAACCTATATAAAGTGCTTAACGCAAAGACAGAGATATGTGTTCAAGTCAAAACTAGTTGAAACAAGCTTCGAGAATTAGGAATTCCGGTGAGCAGGTCCAGGCCAAGCTGGGTGCTCAGTCTCAGGAGAGACAGAATCGAGACGCACTAAGAAGCATTGTCTCTGGAGCCAAGCCACCTCGGTTGGAATTGTCATTCAGTCACTTATTAGCTGTGTGACTTTAGAGAAGTTACTTAGTGTCTCTGTGCCCTGATTTTTCTGTGTGCCAACTGGAAACAGTAACAGAGTACGGGCCTTACAGAGTTCCCGGAAAGACGAAATGGATTAAGACAGGCAAGGCCCTCAGAACTGTGCCTGTCACAATCAGCACCACCATCTCAAAAAGAGTATGGGAAGAAGCAGAGGGAGGGACGCATTTGGAACTTTTTTCTAAACTTTGCAGTACTTTCCCAGGGGTAGCACATGCATCTCATCACCCCTTTCTTCCCTTCCCTTCCTTCACCTGTGCCTAGAATTTGTGTCCTTGGGCTCACCTTCTTGGAGTACAGTTCCTGCGATTACACTGAATGGCTCCCTGGCAGGGCCAGCATCTCCTGGAGCTGTTGTGCTGGCTCAGCAAGGACGGCCTTTTCATGCTTGTTCTAGTCCAGCTGGACTATTCCCTGAGTTTTTAAACTTCAGATTATAAAAACTTAAGAATTCCTTACTTCCCAATATGAGGAAGTCAGCATTTCATGATATTTTATTTAAAATGAAAGATACCCCTGACTCTAAGATAGCCTCTACATAGAATACATTCTGTAGATGAAATTGCTCTTGCAGCCTTTGGCCACTGTTCTGTGTTCATATTTATTTTATCATGGTTTTAGCTTGAAACTTTAGGATTCCTTTCTGCCCTGTTTAATTACTTGACTCTTTATGGGATTGAAGAAGTTTGAAGAGGGATTCAGGAAGTCATATTTCTGTTTTGTGGAGGTGATTTCTTGTATTTAGACGCACTGACCCAGGGAACATTCTTTTTCATTCCTAGTCCTTTCTCCATTGTAAAATCGTTTCCTTCTCTCCTCACAGGGAGTGGGTAAACAGAGAGTTTGTGGTAAGTCTTAAAACACTGACTGCCACAGGAAGACAATTCGGAGGCATGTTAGCTGCGCACAGTATAGCCACTACGCTGAAATACTGGTGCCATGGCTCACCCCCGGGGGAGATTGTGTCTCTAGGGGTACTGAGTGAAGGTAAATCTGGTTTTTTTTTTTTGTATTTTATTATGATTAAAAACCTCAATGTATGCCTTGTGCTCCTACTTTTGTGTCCTCACCTGTCTACCTCTTTACAGGTTCTGTGAGCTATCTGGATTTTCACAATTCTGTAATCTTGCATGCATGCGTGCATTCCTTCACTCGTCCATTCAGCAATGCCGCAGTAGTTTGTGTGTATGTGCTGGGAACACACACAGGGAGAAGGCCTGGCTTCTGCCTTTTAGGAAACTCACAGCAGAGAAAAGGAGAGTCACATATGTCAATGAAATCATTCCATTAAGTTTTTCTCACTGTTTCCCAGCTGAAGAAGGGAAAGCAAGTTCAGTTTTCAGTAGGCAGCAGAAAGAATCAAGACAGGCATCATAAAGGAGGGGACACTTCAGAAGTGTCATCTGCAAGTTTGAGTCATGTTTCCCTGACAGACAAGTATGGGAAAAACACCTGGGTGCAGGAGCCGCAGGAGCAAAGACACAGATGCAAGATACAAAGGGCACAGGAATGTGGAAAGCTTGCTCTCCATCCGCAAAAGATGTGTATATATTTTTATATCCTTACTATTTTAATCTGCTAGAAACTATACAGAGCACTTCTGTGTTTAAAATATAGGAAAGAAAGAATAGCTGACGCTCTACCTAGAGCGTAGGCTCTACCTAGAGTATCTCTTACCTTACAGCTTTCCATTCTCCCTGAGCAAAGCCCATTCATTCCCAAAGCTCCAGGCCTGGGTCTCACTGCTGAGCCCTGCCCTATGAACCATTGCCACCTGGATGTCATGTTGTCACTTCAAACTGACATACTCCAAATTAAACCTATTGTCTTGCTCCCCGATGTGATCCACCTCTTGTATCCTTTATGTAACTAATGGAACCATGATTCTTCCCAGTGTTTCAGTGACTATGGTGCAGCTCAAGGAAGTCTCCCCAAATTCTGCAAGTCAGAATTCATGTCTGTCTCTCCTCTGTACTCACATAGCATGTGTTCCTCTATTGGAGAAGATATCACAGCCTTCCTTTACGGATGGGCTGTTAGCCTCATATGTCCTCTCCATTAGAGTTCATCCACTCTGAGGGCAGGGCCTTGGCTGGGTCTTCTTGTTGCTCCTTCATGGGTAGACGCTCAAAGAGTCTTGTTCATTTGAAGTGAAAATGCACGAACATCCCATCATGTGAATTCAAATCACTGTGTTACCTTTTTAGTGAATTAGGCATTTAAAACCTCACCTTTTTTTGGTAAAAAGTTTAATTAGGAAGTCCCTGGTGTAATTAGGGAAGTGGTTAGTACTCCATGCTTCCATTGCAGGGGGCGTGGGTTTGAACCCTGGTCAGGGAACTAAGATTCCACATGGCCAAAAGTTTAATCTCTATAGGAATTCATCAATAAGTGCTCAATGCTGAGGGCAAGTGAGGTGAGAAGCAAGTGATCATTGTGTCCCTGAGACGGTACCACATATATAAGCTCCCACTGCAGTATTCTTGGGCTTCCCTGGTGGCTCAGACAGTAAAGAATCCACCTGCAATGCGGGAGCCCTAGATTCGATCCCTGGATGGGGAAGATCCCCTGGAGGAGGGTATGGCAACCCACTGCAGTATTCTTGCCTGGAGAATCCCCATGGACAGAGGAGCCTGGCGGGCTACAGTCCATGGGGTCGCAAAGAGTTGGACATGACTAAGCGCAGCATAGCACAGTGTGTATATGTCAATCCCATCCTTCTAATTTATCCCTCCCTTCTTTCTCTTTGGTAACCATGAGTTGTTTTCTATGTATGTGGGTCTACTTCTGTTTTGTAAATAAGTTCATTTGTATCCATTTTTTTTATGTTTCACATATAAGTGATATCATATGGTATTTATCTTTGTCATACTTAGTATGATGATCTCTAGGTCCATCCATATTACTGCAAATGGAATTATTTCACTCTTTTTTATGGGTGAGTAGTATTTCGTTATAATACATTAACACATCTTCTTTATCCAGTCATCTATCAATGGATGTTTAGGTTACTCTTACATCTTGGCTATTATAAATAGTACTATGAATTTTGGAATGCATATATCTTTTCAAATTAGAGTTTTCTCCACAAACATGCCCAGGAGTGGGATTACAGGATCATATGGTAACTTTAGTTTTTTAAGGAACCTCCACACTGTTCTCCATAGTGACAACATTTTTGATGACTAGAATGGTGTGAATAATTTTCCTACTTGATTGAGGCATGAAAACAGGAGGCATTTTATCTGAAGGTTGCTCAGTTAGTAATAAACATTATCAATCTTTTTATTTGGAGCACATTCAAATTGGGAACTGGAATTGTGAGAAAATCACCAGCTCTCCTTCCCAGTGCCCGCTCCTTGGCTCTGTGATTGCAGTCATAGGTTGAAAGAGCAAAGGCCAGATTGGACAAGTGTCTAGGGCTCAGGGGCTACCTAGAGGCCCAAGGAAAAACTAACGAAGCAGACAAAAGGAATCCAGACAAGGTGGGAGAGAAGGACTGCATTAGTCCTAGAGGCAGGGGCAGGCCAAGTGAACCCAGCAGGGATGAAAGGGATAAAGAAGGAACAGTGAAAGTTTAGGTCCACTATTATCATTAAAAACCATGTCATTTAAAACCATGTCTGTCCTTCTCTACAGTGTCACCAGGAAGCTTTATTTATCCGAGTGCTTTTATCTTGCTTTGCTTTGTGTTTATTCCCTGCAGGCCAGTTTGGTATTCCTAAAGGGATTGTCTTTTCTATGCCTGTGAAATTTGAGAATGGAACTTGGGTGGTTCTTACAGATCTCAAAAATACAGAAATAAGTCAACAAGCAATGACCAGAATGGCAAATGATCTAATTCAGGTAATGTCAGAATAGCCACAAGGAAACTGACTTTAATAATGGCCTTAAAATGGATTCCCCTAGATCAAGGCATACGCTGTTTTACTGTGGTTTCAATTTGCATCTTATTCCTAGGAACAATAGAAGGTCATAAAAGTTTTGAGAAATCAGCAGAAGATCGCTACTTATTTGATTGTGTAATTTCTAGTATGTTAAAGATAGTAGTTGGTTACTTAAATATCCAGAATCAAAGTACATTTCTAGTAAAGAATGATTAGGTTACTAATGTGGTCATTTAATTCTCTGATTACAAAACTTTTTTGCAAAATTTTTCCACAGGAGCAACTTGTTGCAGTTGGAGAGTTGGCAAATTTTCAGCCATATCAATCAGGTAATCTATTAGATATGAAATTTTATAGGGCTGCTATTAAAATAGTATTAAAGTATGTGTTAAAACAAAATCACTATTTAAATAAATTTAATCCATATTTCATCACTTTTCAGGTAAATTATTGACAAAATAAACTATAGGTATAGTGTATCCTTTGAAGTATCTGATAAGAATGCTAAAGAAATCACACCTTTAAAACTTTTCTTCTTTTGCTTGTTTATTTTTGGCTATGCTGGGTCTTTGTGCTGTGTGTGGGCCACTCTCTAGATGCGGTCTGTAGGCTTCTCACTGCAGTGGCTTCTCTTGTTGCGGAGCACAGGCTCTAGGCTTGCAGGCTTCAGTGGTTGTGGCACATAAGCTCAGCAGTTATGATGCATGGGCTCAGTTGCCCACAGCATGTGCAATCTTCCTGGACCAGGGATCAAACCCATGTCCCCTGCATTGGCAGGCAGCTTCTTATCCACTGTGCCACCAAGGAAGTCCAAGAAATCACATCTTAATGCCACTACTCCCTATTCTCTTATAAACTTTGTGTATCATGGTTGTTCTTCAGTCACTAAGTCATGTGCATGTGACCCCATGGACTATAGCCCACCAGGCCCCTCTGTCCCTGGAATCTTACAGGCAAGAATACCAGAGTGGGTTGCCATTTCCTTCTCCAGGGGGTCTTCCCAACCCAGGGACCAAACCCAAGTCTCCTACGTTGGCAGGCGGATTCTAACCATATGTATTAGTTTCCTAGAGCTGCCGTAACAAAGTACCACACATGGGTGGCTTAAAACAACAGAACTTTATTCTCTCACAGTCCTAGAGACCAGGAGACCTAAATCAAGGTGTCAGCAAAGCCACACTCTCTCTCTGAAGGCTCTAGGAAAGAATTCTTCCATGCCTCTTTTACCTTCTGGTGGTGATGATTGGCATTCTTGGCTTGTAGCTGCTTCATACCAGTCTCATCCATTGTCTTCACAAGTCTGTCTTCCCTCTGTGTGTACCTGTTTCCAGATCTCTCTCGGGAAGAACACCAGTCATTGCCTTGGTTGTTGTTCAGTCCGTCAGTTGTGTCAGACTCTGAAATCCCATGAACTGCAGCATGCCAGGCTTCCCTGTCCTTCACCATCTCTAGGAGTTTGCTCAAATTCATGTCCATTGAGTCAGTGATGCCATCCAACCATCTCATCCTCTGTCACTCCCTTCTCCTCCTGCCTTCCTCCCAGCATTGCCTTGGGAGCCCACCTTAATCCAATTTGACCCCATCTTAACTTGATTATATCTGCTAAAACTGTATTTCCAAGGAAGGTCACATTTACTGATACCAGGGATCAGGAATTCAACATATCTTTTTGTATATTTGTGAAACTCACAATACTTACAATTACCTTTAGGTAACTTTAAAAAATAACTTTCAATAAGCTTAGTTTTCTTATTGATATTTTCTCTAATTGTGAACTCACAAGGAAGTGTTCTCATCTTTCTTTCCTTACAGAAAACCTCATCTGAAATATGCAAATACAAAAATAAATAAATAAATTCACTCAAAGAAAGAGCTTTCATCAAGTGTCTTTTGAGAGCTCAACATCCGTTCCTTCTACCATTGTTGATGGAATGTCGACCATCAGCCAGTGCTAGGAGTTAGAAATATGGGGGTGGATAAGATAGACCCATTCTTGCCTTTTGAAACCTACAGTTCATCAGGGATCATAAATTATACCAAGGGCTATAGCTGTAGTGAATCTCAGAATGAGAAGTACAGTGTGCTGTGAAGGCATTTGCCTGGGGATGTGATCAAAGAAGCTGACACAGGAAAGCATACATCATCGTGTTGGAAAAACTGCAAAAAATACCTTGTGTGGCCAAAGCCTAATGAGATGAAGCTGAGAGAGCGAGTGGAGAAGGGTAGATGAGAGTTGCACAGGCTTCTGGACGAAGAATGACCCAATCAGGTTGTGATCAGTTTGGAAAACAGATTGGAACCAAGGCGAGACTGTTTGCAGAAGACTGGTATCAGGAGGGTAGCAGAGTGACACAAGGAAGAGACGATTACAGCTAAGGCTGAAGGCTGTAGAATTTTGAAAGACATTTAGGAGGTAGAATTATCAAGACTTGACTATGGATTGGCTCTGGGGAATCTCAGAAGACTCTGACTTCTTTTGGTTAAGTAACTGGGTGGGTTTATCAATATGGGGGAAAAAATGGTAGAGGAACATTATTTGAGAAAGAGAGAGTGTGTGTGTGCCTGTGTATATTTGTGTGTGTGTGTGTGTTAGGTGGGAGAGGATGTGTGGTGCCAGGGTACAGGAGGAATAAGTTTAGTTGCTTAATTTTGTTTTTTATTTTAATTTTTGTATTAGTTGCTTACATTTTGATTCTGAAATACCTGTGGGGGTATCTCAAACAGATACAACAGATAAGATACAACATACTCTCTGGAGCTCATCAGGATCTGCTGCTACTGCTAAGTTGCTTCAGTCATGTCCGACTGTGTACGACCCCATAGACAGCAGCCCACCAGGCTCCCCTGTCCCTGGGATTCTCCAGGCAAGAATACTGGAGTGGGTTGCCATTTCCTTCTCCAACACATGAAAGTGAAAGTGAAGTTGCTGAGTCGTATCCGACTCTTAGCGACCTCATGGACTGTAGCCTACCAGGCTCCTCCATCCATGGGATTTTCCGGGCAACAGTATTGGAGTGGGGTGCCATTGCCTTCTCCCATCAGGATCTGAACTACATTTATCAAACTGGGAGTTGCTGACCTTATATATATTGGGTTGGCCAGAAAGTTCGGTCGAGTTTTTATAAGACTTTAAACTCGAACCAACTTTTTGGCCAATTCAATAGAAGTAAGGCCATAAGCATGATGGAGATTGGAGAGAGAGAGAAGGCCTGGAGGAACTTAGCCTTTAATGATTCAGTAGAACAGCTGACAGAGGACTGACTCTAAATGGGGTGATCAGAGAGCGGGACACACCCTGGAATCTGATGCCATGGAAGACCAAAAGGCATTGTTTTGGGAATGAAGGCTGGTCTGCACTGTGGGATGCTACCAGGGGATCAAATAAAATGAGACCTGTAAAGTTCCCAATTGAAGTAGGACACCGACGACATTCGTGACTTTGATGAGAGCCCAACAGTTTTGTGGAACAGAGAGGCAAAATTGAAACCAGTGTCGGCAGGGAGGACCAAGCCCCAGAAACTACAGACTTGCTGTGGAGCCAGGGTACTGAGTGCTGTGGGCCTGAGGACGTGTGTGCTGAGAACAGAAAAGGGCCCCCGTGAGGACAGGATGGAAGGTCTTTCTGGACAAGGTGGCATCTAAACGAAGTCATGAGAAAAAAGAAGGTGTTAGCTAAGATGGGGGTAAATGGAAGGGTTGGTCCATTCAGCGAGAGCAACAGGCATATACAAAGGCAGAAATATAAGGCAAAAATTTCTGAGAACTGCCAATTCATTTTATCTATAAAATAAAATTTGAGGTGAAAAGTGTTAGAAAGTGGAAAGGTTACCTAATCTTGTTAAAACCAGTGAAGGACTTTAGGTAGGAGAGGCACAGGAGCAAATTTAAAATTTGAAATGATCACTGTGTTCATAATAGGAAGAATGTATTGGATGGGAGAGAGCGGAAGTAGTAGTAAGACCAGTTTGGGGGCTTTTTTGGCAGGTAGAGTAATTATGAGGGCCCTAACCAAGAAGTGGCCATGAAATGTAGAGAAGGGGCTAGATTTGAAGATATAAAGTTAACAGAACTTGATCATCTGAGATATAGGGTAAGAGAGAGCTTGGGATGGGATGAAGAATGCCCCAACGTGTTTGGCATCTCGACATATGGTGGAGACATTCCTTAAGACAGAACTTCCCAAACCATCAGCCACACATGGGTTGGGACATGGAGCTAGTGATCTCCTTAGCTCCAGAGACTGAATCTGGAGCAACTGGAGTCCCCAGGCTGGTTGCCTCTATTGTCTTGGTCATTTTTTATGTGTGCTAAATAATGAAAATTATTGGGAAGCTGTGGTCAAGGCAAGGGCTATAGAAGAAGAAGCAGGTTTTCCAGAGGCATCTGTGTCCAGTGGGTAAGGGACCCATGGTCTCTGGAGGCCAGGAGAGAGATCTGGGCTGGAGATGAGGCTACAGAGTCATCAGTAACTAACTGGTAGTCTTTTAGAAGTTGATAACCATGGTGACCCTGTGGGGAAGGACCTGACTGTTTGAGGAAGGGAGACTTCTTCACTGCTTGGTCTCTCGTGCCTTTTAAATTTCATTCTGCGGGTATGTTTGACACATTCAAAAATATGTGTCAGAGAGATATCTGGATGGATGGGTGTTAACATTCAACTACCATTGGAGAAGGAGGAATGTGAGGAGAAAGATCCTCAAGATAGCAATAGAAAACAAGCTTCAGAGCACAGGGATCAGATACCAACAGGAAGCATCTCTTCTGCCGAGACCTCAGAGAAGGGAGAGGTGATGGATAGGATGCAGGGAATTTTGTGGAGGCGGGGGAGGGATTCAGAACAAAAATGGCAGTAAGGCTAGGTACCAGTGATCAAAGTCCAGGGGGAAGCTAGGGTTGTAAGGAAAGAGGTGAAGATTTGAAATAATTTGTTAAGAGGAAAGGAAAGAAGGACAATGGAAAAAGTCATAATTTTCTTTCAGATCTAAGGTCTCAGTGGAATTTAAAGACAGTAACATTTGTAATAACTCCAGTGTACATTTGTGTGATTGCTTGTAATGGTGCTCAGCTGCCTGGATGCAGGAAAGGAATTCCAGATGTATGATTTGCAGTAAGTTCTGAAATATCAGAGAGTGCTGCCACCCCTCCACTTAGAATACAAATAACATTTGGAATAAAGATAACACTATACAGTATTCCAACAAAATTCTGAGTATTTCCATGATGACTTTATGTGGAATATCAAATTATCTTCCCAAAGTTTTTATGTTTCTCCTATTTTTTTTTCTTGTATGTGTGTGTCTTGTTTGACTGGCACCCTAAATGGGTGCTCAGGTGATTTGGTCATTGGTATTAACATGGGAACAGAAAAATGAGTGCACTTTTGTTACTCTGCTTGGCATTTGGGTTGGAAGCAAGTGAGGCAGTGGAGAGAGGGTAATTGAAAGAAAGCTGATGAAGTAATGGACTACAGGGGGTCTCTACTGGATAAAGAAGGGAGGATAAGTAGAAATAACATTTAGAAAATCTAGGCAGGGGTAGGATAATATTGAAAACATTGAACAATCAGTGTGATACAGATTTCAACCAATTTAAGAAGTTGCTGCCCCTCAGAATTGATTAACTAGTAAAGAGAAGCTGGCAGGGTACCAAAGAGTGCCCTTGGTCATACCCAAGAAGGTTTAATGAGGTCAAAGTACCAGCAGTGCAGGAAGTGCAGAGAGACCACAAGGAAACGAGGTTATGCACAGAGGGTAGCTTTTGAGACTTGAGACCCAGTTCTGGCTGGTGGTCAAGTTGCCAGGAGTGGGCCAGACCAAACAAAGCCTCAAGACATCATGCAGGTGGGAGTGGGTACAGAAGTCCAATGAGGAGTTGCATTTACCTTGAACTTTTGTATGCTCAGAATGTAAGGCCTTCTTTTCTGGCCTGGCAGGCAAGAGTTGCAAACTCTTCTTATGATATTGACTGATAAGGCAGTCATTCTAAACTTGACTCCATTGACTGATTGTTAGTCCTAAATTTCTCATAACCCTTGCATTGTAGAAGGTTTTCTGAAAGAAAATGACCTGATTTTATGCTATGTTTTTATTAACAAGAGTTGTCATATACATACATGTATTAGTCATTCAGTCACGTCTGACTCTTTGCAACCCCATGAACTGTAGCCCGCCAGACTTCTCTGGCAAGAATGGAATTCTCCAGGCAAGAATGCTGGAGTGGGTAACCATTCCCTTTCTCCAGGGGATCTTCTAACCTGGGTCCCTGGGTCTCCTGCATTGTAGGCAGATTCTTTACCGTCTGAGCCAACAGGGAAGCCCCATACACACACACACACACACACACACACACACACGTATGTGTGTTCACTCATTTGATCATGACTCTCTCACCATTGGACCCTTGTACCTTGCCCAAAACACTGTTCCAAAGATTCCAAGATTAGCGCATTGAAAATAATCAGAACTTGGCAGATTGTGGAAATTTCTGCTTATTATCATATCAATGAGATAATTCATGTATGAGATTTGTTTAATCTTTTCAATTAATTTAATACTTAATTTCCCTACTTTTAGAAACTGACTTAAACCAAGAAGATGTAAAGACCACCTTACCCACCAAAAATGACCATCAGGAACGTCGAAAAGTGTCAGATGGTAGGTATATCATTTGGAAAAAAGAAATGCGCTTTTATCCAAAGCTTAACATGAAATTTCAGAGAAAGGATCATCTGTTAGCTATAAAATGGAAGTTAAATCTTTCATCTCCCTCATCCTATACCCAAAAATATCATTGTTAAAAATCTATTGAAATCTTTGAAGGAAAGTACCAGATATTCACTAAGTACCTTCTAGATACTGGTCACTGTGAAAGACACTGGGGCCCATAGTAAGGCAGCTGTGGCCACACAAACACAGGGAAAGGAGCCCTGGAGAATACAAAAAAGTGAACACCAAGATACACAGTGAATTAAAAAACGCAACGAAACAGGGCAAGATAGGACACAAAGGAACGAAGCAAGTAATCTAGAAACTCACAAGGAAAGAAAAGATCCTTGTAATGTGTGAAGGAGGAAATTTAATGATATTTTGAAATCTAGCTGAGACTTAAGATGGTAAAAATAATCAAATAAGCACTTATTTATTTATTCAGAAACTGTGCTGGTTTAGTCACACAGGATGAAAAAATTCTAGCAGACGGCCATACCATGAGGTACATATGTTTAACGGTTCTGTACTATAGATTTAAAATTTTGTGAAAAGGGTAAATTCCATGTTATATATTTTTATCACACACTCACATACACATTTTGAGAGGTGCTAGGAATGTCAACATAGATCAGATTTCTTCCTTGCCCTCAAAGTGCTCACCGTCTAGCATGGGAGACAGCAAAGCAGAGCAAAAACTACCCTGTTGAGAGATAAGTGTTATGATAGAGAGAGGCCCAGGGTATAGGGAAACCACATAAAGAGTGCTAGGAAAGGGGCTTTCAAGAAGAGATAAAATGGGAACTGAGCCTCAAAGGAGGAGTAAGAATCACTCCTGTAACTTGGTGAAAGGAGGTGTGCTCATGGAGGGGCAGGTAGGGAAGAGATTGTGAAAGGTGTCCCACCAGAAGGAAAAAC
>NW_011495032.1:29215525-29239301 GCF_000754665.1 Bison bison bison | reverse complement strand
AGTTCAGTCATTCAGTCAGTCGTGTCCAACTCTTTGCAATCTCATGGACTGCAGCACACCAGGCCTCCCTGTCTATCACCAACTCCTGGAGTTTACTGAAACTCATGTCCATTGAGTCAGTGATGCCATCCAACCATCTCATCCTGTGTCATCCCATTCTCCTCTCACCTTCAATCTTTCCCAGCATCAGGGTCTTTTCAAATGAGTCAGCTCTTCCCATCAGATAGCCAAAGTATTGCAGCTTCAGTTTCAGCATCAGTCCTTCCAATGAACATTCAGGACTGAACTCCTTTAGGATAGACTGATTGGATCTCCTTGCAGTCCAAGGGACTCTCAAGAGTCTTCACCAACACCACAGTCCGAAAGCATCAGTTCTTCAGCGCTCAGCTTTCTTTATAGTCCAACTCTCACATCCATACATGACTACTGGAAAAACCATAGCCTTGACTAGATGGACCTTTGTTGGCAAAGTAACGTCTGCTTTTGATATGCTGTCTAGGTTGGTCATATCTTTTCTTCCAAGGAGTAAGCATCTTTTAATTTCATGGCTGCAGTCACCATCTGCAGTGATTTTGGAATCCAAAAAATAAAATTTGCCACTGTTTCTCCATCTATTTGCCATGAAGTGATGGGATCAGGTGCCATGATCTTAGTTTTCTGAATGCTGAGCTTTAAGCCAACATTTTCACTCTCCTCTTTCACTTTCATCAAAAGGCTTTTCCATTCCTCTTCACTTTATGCCATAAGGGTGGTGTCATCTGCATATCTAAGGTTATTGATATTTCTCCCGGCAATCCTGATTCCAGCTTGTGCTTCATCCAGCCCAGTGTTTTCTCATGATGTACTCTACATATAAGTTAAATAAGCACGGTGACAATATACAGCCTTCACGTACTCCTTTTCCTATTTGAAACCAGTCTGATGTTCCATGTCCAGTTCTAACTGTTGCTTCTTGACTTGCATACAGATTTCTCAAGAGGCAGGTCAGGTGGTCTGGTATTCCCATCTCTTTCAGAATTTTCCACAGTTTATTGTGATCCACACAGTCAAAGCATCAAGTTGGTTCTTTGGCAGCATCAAATTGTATTCAGATGATAATCAGGGTAGCAGGGACAGAGCAGGGAATCCAGAAAGGATGGAGAGAGCCGAAAGACATAGGTATAGGCCATCAGCTGTTCAGCTGAATGGTTTATGGTGGGCTCCACAACATGCCTGGTGGGTGGCTGGACAAAGCATGAAATGGATGGGGGCAGACTTGATGAATGAATCTAGCTCCCTGTAGAAGTTGGTCAAGCTGACCAAATCACTGTCCAGAGGAGCATGGCAAATTCAGTTCCGCTCAGAATACGTGTCTTAAGAGGTTCAGTCAGACAGTGTCTCTACGTATCTGGGTAACACCCAGCTGGTGATAAGCAATGCCCATGGAAAGCGGGAGTCCACTGGGGCCCCTGTGGGAGGACTGAGCAAACACTATAAGGTCTGTCATGAAGGGGATGACTGGCAGCTTCCCAGGACAGAGGAGGAAAAGCCAAATTGTGGAGTCTTTGCACCAGAACCGTATAAGTTGTTCATTAAAATTTTAAACTCTTAGGCTTAACTAATTCATAAAAAATGTTAGTAGTGGTTAAGTGGGGAAAATGGGGTTGAATTTGGGTTGTTGTGGGGCTATTTGCTTAATGAGCACTGGAATCAGTTATAACAGTATGGTGCTTTCCGTATTGAAAGGTGAACTGTGAAAAAATTTAGTAGGTATAAAGTGGATGTAATAACTAGCTTTTTTTTTGAGCTAGAATAAAATAGATAATAAAAGGAAAGTAAGAAGAGCTGAAACTAAATATTCTATTTAGTTCATTTTTCCAGTAAACTAAATAGAATATTAATAGCAAGTAAAAGGTATGTAGAAAAGAGAAGGGTAAGAATAAATTAGAAAAGGGTATTTTCTCATGTAGCTTTTTGTTTCATTACATGCACACAAGTGCAGGTATTGATCTGGAATGTAAAAAAACAAAAATTTATAGTGGGTAATGGTCAACAAAGTTTGAAAAGCACTCACATAGAACATCTCGTGGGCTGTTAGTTACGTTCTAACCCCGCCATGTTTTACCTAATTTTTTTTCAGACTATAAAGACTTGTTTACTCATCTAATGCCAGATGATGAAAAAGATCTAATTTTGTCAGATGGTGAGTCTGTCGAGTGATAAACAATCTCCGCAGTGCTGATGATCATGACAGAAATCATCCAGTCTCAGAGAATGACCTTGTGGTCAGAAAACACAGTCCAGCAACTAAAGTAACTTTGAAAGGACTCTTTCTCATACTCATAGATGCTTTGAAGGAGAGATAAAAAAGATGGAAGGAAATTTAATTTTAAAACCAAAATTGCTTCCGTGTCATAATCACGTCATCTCTCCTCAGATACTCTAATTTCAGCTCCAGCTCCCATGGCTCATTCTTCTCACCTTTTCTTCTCAATTCCTCATTACAAAACTCAAAATAGCTGTCATGCCAAGTCAGGATCCTTCTCAGAATGTGGGTGAAAGGAAGACCCTGACAAGCCCAAGTTAGAAATCTCTTTATCAAGGGAAATCTGGAAAATTTTATACATACTTACATATATGTATCTTGTATATATTTGTATAGAGGCTTATATTTTTTAAAATCTGCCTAAGGAGTTGTATATCCAGAAGATAATAATAACCTATTCTGTTTCCATCTTGACTACTTCTTTATTAAAACTGTCTGTACAGGAGGGAGCCAGCAAATGCTGAAACATTGCCAGTGACCAAAGTTTCACAGGGAGCTTGGTAGACACTTCCCTGAGATGTTTGGCTAGAAACCCATTTGCCCCTGACAGTGGCTTATCCATGACACCATATAAAAGTGATCTGTAATCCCATGTGTAAAACAGATAGCTAGTGGGAAGCTGCTGTATAGCACAGGGAGGTGAGTTCAGTGTTATGAGATGACCTAGGGGGATGAGATGGGGAGGCTGGCTCGAGACGGAGGGGATATGTGTGTATATATAGCTGATCTAACACAGCAGAAACTAACACGACATTGCTAAGCAATTACATTCCAATAATAAACAAGCAACCTGACATCTTGCAGCTTTCAAAGAAGGCAAGGCATTCTGAGAACCTTGGAGTAGGAGGGAAAAGATAGGGGAAAATGAGAATAATAGCAAAAATGAATATACTTTAAATACTAAAAATGCCATTCTTCTAATTGTCTACTGCATTGGATTTTTTAGATCTGGTTCCTCAAACTGGCTCTGAAAAGCCACAAAGTCAAGAAGGCACAAATAGTAGGTGGTAGACAGACATTCACATTAAAAAGTGATCTTTTCTGTTATAAATAAACTGGGTAGAAGAGCTCAAGTGTCCCTGTGATACATGATCCCACATCCCTAGGACTCAGCCTTGTTTGCTGACTCTCTGGAGCCTAGCTTCCTACTTTAAAAGGCAGGGTTATGACAACAGAACCCTTCCCTCGGAATGCAGAAGTAAGGAAGCAGACACAAATACACCTGCAGATCCAGATTCTCAAAGTTCGTAACTGAGTTGTTAACAATATTTTACGCAAACAAGGCAGACATAGATTTCTTTGTGGTTAGCCAACTCAGAATATTCACTTATGGCCTCACATGCATGCATGCGTACTCAGTCGTGTCCGACTCTTTGTGACCCCATGGCCCCGCCAGGCTCCTCTGTCCATGGAATTTTCCAGGCAAGAATACTGGAGTGGATTTCCATTTCCTTCTCCAGGGGATCTTCCTGACCCAGGGATTGAACCCACATCTCTTGTGCCTCCCGCATTGGCAGGTAGGTTCTTTTCTAGCTGAAAATGTTAGAATGGGGAAATGTTAGCACTTCTATTTCTATACCCAATAAGATGAACAGATCCATTGCGACTTCCATTCTGAAAACGTGCAGTGTGGTAGGCTTTGGAGTGGCCATGGGGAATTAGAACTGATGCATAGAGGAAAAGCAGGGCCAAAAGGGGAAATGAAACTGACAATTTATCTGCAAGCAGAATTCAGAATGAGAAACAAAGGCGCCAAGAGGGACTGCACATAGAAATAGATTAAAGTCAGGAAAAGTGGCCAGACTTTAGTTTTGCTACGTGAAAATATCTAATGATGATCATTGGTTTGATTTCCTTCATAGGGTCCCTCTCACACATGCGGTTCCTCAGCTATTGAATCAGCTTGAGTATAGGAATCCAGTAAAGGAAAGGAACGGGGTAGCCAAAGAAAAGCCAATGAAAACATGTCGACCAATGTATTTTTAAGACAGTTACATCCTTTCAGGGATCCCCTGGTCAGTCAGTAAAGAGTCTGCCTGCAATGCAGGAGACCTGGATTCAATCCCTGGGTCAGGAAGATCCCCCGGAGGAGGAAATGGCAACCCACTCCAGTATTCTTGCCTGAAGAATTCCATGGACAGAGGAGCTTGGTGAGCTACAGTGCACGGGATCACAAAGAGTCGGACACAACTGAGTGACTAACACTTTGACTTTCATATCTTTTCATTACCTTCCTTTCACAGGTTCTGAAGGCAAGGCTACAGAACAGTAACAGATCAAATCAGGCCAATTACAAGATTATTTGGTAGTATAATAAATATGGAAAGACCATCAATATCTACATTTTGTTGTTGTGTAGTCGCCAAGTCCTGTCCAACTCTTTCCGACCCCGTGGACTGTAGCCCACCAGGCTCCTCTGTCCATGGCATTTCCCAGGCAAGAATTCTGGAGTGAGTTGCCATTTCCTTCTCCAGGGAATCTTCCTGGCCAGGGATCAAACCCATGTCTCCTGCATTGGCAGGCGGGTACTTTACCACTGAAGCACCAGGGAAGCCTGAATATCTATATTCAGGGAAGAATAATTTGAAAGATTTGCTTCAGTCTTTAGCTAATATTATGCTAGACAGTTCAATAACAGTGACAGCACACACACAAAGTCAGTTCAATCATTCTGTATTACCTGCATTCATTGATGTTTGCTTATTGCTGTCTCTGCTCTGCTCAGTCACTTCAATTATGTCTGACTCTTTATGACCCCACGGACTGTAGCCCACCAAGCTCCTCTGTCTGTGGGATTTTCATAGAAGAACACTGGAGTGGGTTGCCATTTCTGTACTTTCTCCAAGTAATTTGGTACCAACTGCTGTTTTTTGAACTACGCTAAAATAGAATTGTCAGTCATTGCATCCTTGCTTATACATCCTTCTGAAAGAACCTATTCCTCCCACAGACCAACCCTAAGACATGGGCCTAGGTGGCCACATTTGCTCAAATGTCCTTACCACATCAGCCTCGACTAATTGGGCCCAAATGGACACACCTGACTCGAGAAACAATCAGAGCTTTCTCTTGCTCTCTCAAGAAATTTGAACTCAGCAAAATGGATGAGTGAGTTGGTGTCTGAGTGATAGCAATGGTGGTGAGCAAAAGGAGGCCACAAGGTTCTGTGAGGTCTTTAGATCTGCTCAGGGTCACGACCTTCATAAGACCCAGCTGTGCATTGTTTCTCCTTAGTATAAGTGTCATTATAACAAACCACACTTTTAGTCTAAATTGAATGGATTCTGTTTCTTGACGCCCCATGTACCCCGGGTAAACTATATTTTGAAAGAAAAGCACAGTCTTACACCTGGGCTTCCCAGGTGACACAGGTGGTAAAGAACCCACCTGTCAATCAGGAGACCTAAGACATACGGGTTCAAACCCTGAATCAGGAAGATCCCCTGGAGGAGGGCATGGCGACCCACTCCAGTATTCTTGCCTGGAGAATCCCATGGACAGAGGAACATGGTGGGCTACAGTCCATAGAGTCGCAAAGAGTGGGACACGACGGAAGCGATTTAGCACACTTGCATACCTTATAATTCTATGGTTTAAGAAAAATTATAGTCTTTTATTAAAGTAGTAGTAGTCACACCAGTCTGCTCATATATTTCAAGCTTTTGTTGTTGTTTAGCTGCTAAGTGTCTGACTCTTTTGCGATTCCATGGAGTGTGGCCTGCAAGGCTTCTCTGTCCATGAGATTTCCCAGGCAAGAAGGCTGGAGTGGGTTGCCATTTCCTCCTCCAGGGGATCTTTCCAACCCATTGATTTAACTTGCATCTCCTGTGTCTCCTTCATTGACAGGAGGATTCTTTAAGTTTTGAAAGACCAAGAGTCATGTTAAAAACTGCTGGTACTTGTGCTTTCTCTATAGTTTTCAATGGTGCTTACGGTACAAATTACTTTCTGAAAATTCAGGGAGATTTCAGACGCTTCTACATTGCTTCTGTACTGTCATAATAAAATGTATGATTTTAAAGCCATGGCTAACTTTGGCTTTTTTTTTTTTTTTAAGTCAGCACCTTATTTATAGTGAAGAAAACTTAATGTTAAGGACTTCAAGTGAGGTCTCGTGCCCTAATCCTACCACTCCACCTGCCTCTTCTCATGGGGTTCTCAACCAAAGCAGTGAGACCACCAAGGACAGTAGCTGGAGGAGGACTTGCCTGTCCTCAACACACAGCGGGGCATGTGACAGTTGCCCCCCAACATGCAGGGTTTCTTCATGGTGAAACTGAACTAGACTGGAACGTGTAACTCAGAAACTGCAGCAAAGCGTCCTGTTCTATTCACCTGGAGGCAGTTTTGCCCATCAGTTATCAGCCAGAACTAGGAGGGAAAGTCAGTGAATACAACCATGGACGCAACACCACCTTTCAAGCCAGCGGCCCTGCCCTTCAGTGAGACTCTTCCCAGTGGGTGTCAAGCGCTGACCGGTCAGATGATCAGCTGCTTCTCCAATAGGTGGACATCTAGGAAGGGGTTAGAGAGAGCCCTGGGCAGAGCTTCTCCTCTCCGGGGACACTCTAGGAAACATTCAGCCCCATCTCCAGCAGGCTGTATTTCCCAGTATGAATCAGAACTCTCACTTGTTCGAACCACTATGGGGTGACAGGATGCTCTACAATAGACTCCCATAGGTGAAGAGAACGAAGTGATTTTAACCACTATACCTAGCACCACACATCTGTTGAAAATTAATATAAGATACAGAATGATGGGAGGAGGAAAGTATCTGTGTTTGCTATTGGTTTAAAAGTAAAGATTGTGCCGTTTCAAAACTAATATCTTTCAGAGAATTACTATTTTGTTGTGTTTGTTTTTCAACTGCTGCACTGGTTCTCACAGTAGCTTATTACATGTAATGAACCAGCCTGGAAAATTTTCAAGTCTGGTCTTCCCATTAGGAGTAACTTTAATATGAGATTATTAAAAGATAATTTCTCCATGTTATTAAAACTGTCCAATAAAGGCATGAGGGAAGAATATTCAGTCGGAATTTTAGAATATGACTCAGATAAAGTCATTATAAATATAAAGTGGTTACTTTATTGGTAACTGAAGTATAGATTAAGTACATCCTGTAACTGTAGCAGGCACTCTTAGTTGCCCTCTCTACAGCCTTGCTCCCTTTCTCCTGATTCGCTGAACTCTGATTTTGTTGGCATGGTCAATGGGCCCAACCTTAAGCCATGAATCTTGATAGATCTAATATAGTCTCATTTACCAGTGATTGGTCTAGGGGCAGGCATGTGACCCAGTTTTGTACAGTAATACATGAGGAGAAATCGTCTTCCAGAGGGGCTGTATGTGTGAAAGAGGGGTGAGGTGGGGTGGGGCGTGGAGATGGGGAGGGCAGAGAGCAAGAGAATGAATGAATGATATGCAAGAAGAAAGCACTTTGACTTCCACCTACTTCCTTCCTGTTTAAAATGTTCTGCTGCTGCTGCTGCTGCTAAGTCGATTCAGTTGTGTCCGACTCTGTGCGACCCCATAGACAGCAGCCTACCAGGCTTCTCCGTCCATGGGATTCTCCAGGCAAGAACACTGGAGTGGGTTGCCATTTCCTTCTCCAGTGCATGAAAGTGGAAAGTGAAAGTGGAGTTGCTCAGTCATGTCCGACTCTTAGCGACCCCATGGACTACAGCCCACCAGGCTCCTCCATCCATGGGATTTTCTGGGCAACAGTACTGGAGTGGGGTGCCATTGCCTTCTCCCAAAATGTTCTTCTACCAGAATGTAATGCTTGCAGCTTGGAGGATCATTTTGTGGCAATAAGGACAGACGTCACTGGTAGGATACCACCAGGAGAGTAGAAGTATAGCAAGAAAAAAAAACCTGATGCTTGAACCCAAGGCCTCAATGACTTCAAAAGACCTCAGAGCCAACCTTGGATCAACTTCAGAGTTTCTGTCAAACAAATGACAACATAGTTTAAGCTCCTGTTGTGGTTTCTGTTACTTAAACAGCCAAAAGCTATATAACTTGATGGAGAAATAGCTTTTATTTTGTTATTGTCATTGGGAATAAACAGGAAATATATTTAGATAATTTAGACAATTCTCCCACTCGGGTTCCAAAGCTGTATTGACTTTCATATTTTTAGTGTTCTCAGTTCCAGTTAGTAAATGTTACCAGCCTAGTTCAGTCCTAGACCAATAGTTTTCAGTGTTAGCATGAATCAGAATAATATGTCAAAAACACATTGCTGGGCCCCATCTGCAGAGTCTCAGATTCAGCAGGTCTTATGTGGGGCCTGAGAAGCTGCATTCTTCACAAATTCCCAGGCGGTGCTGATGTTGCTGATCTGGGGACCACACTTGGATAACCACTGCCCCAGCTAATGGGCAGTCACCTCCTAAGTCAACCGCCTCCTCAATTCCCTTTATCCACACCTATAGTCCTGAAGCTGTGGTTTTTCAAGTAGTCATGTATGGATGTAAGAGTTGGACTATACAGAAAGCTGAGTGCCCAAGAATTGATGCTTTTGAACCATGGTACTGGAGAAGACTCCTGAGAGTCCCTTGGCAGGCAAGGAGATCCAACCAGTCCATCCTAAAGGAATCAGTCCTGAATATTCATTGGAAGGACTGATGTTGAAGCTGAAACTCCAATACTTTGGCCACCTGATGCAAAGAACTGACTCATTGGAAAAGACCTTGATGCTGGGAAAGATTGAAGGCAGGAGGAGAAGGGGACGACAGAGGATGAGATGGTTGGATGGCATCACCAATGCAATGGACATGGGTTTGAGTAGGCTCCAGGAGTTGGTGATGGACAGGGAAGCCTGGTGTGCTGCAGCCCATGGGGTCACAAAGAGTCAGACATGACTGAGTGACTGAACTATAGTCCTGACACTCACTTTCTGGCCACAGGATTCCACTTACCACCCCAGTGTTTTAGGACTTTTTCATGCCACCCAGATTGGTCTGCACAAGCCTCTGAGCTTTAGTTTTGCTGCTTCCCCATACTCTCACAGACCACTGGCCCTACCTAGAGTCTTATCTCTCTGAAGCCTCCTTGGGTCTGACACAGTGGCGTGACCTTCCTTCTCCTGGACAAATCACTTCTTTTTATCTCAGAAAGAGGGAAATTATGGAATTCCAACAGACAGAAATAGATTAAACAGCCTTTTCCTCCCTCTACTCCCCGCCAGGTGGGAAATAATGTTGTATATAACCTTCATTTGCTCCTTTCCTGGCCTTAACATGAGCATCTTTACCTCTAAAATGGTCCTTGCCCAGAGCTGAATGCTTACTCATTCTGCAGAGGACACAGAAATGTTATCCACGCTGACAGCTGAGCTGCTGGAAGCAAAGCCCATAACCCTCCCAAGCCTGAGCAGCTGCTCTGTGCCTTTGATTAATTTCTTCTGGGCAGAAATTATAAGCCCTCAGAATCTCTGATCACAAGCTTCTCACTTCATTGGTCCAAGGAAGCATGATTTCTATACAAAGGGCCGTAAGCAGGGTTTTGCAGAGGCATGGTTTCCCTCTTTCCTTTAGGTACAATACCTGTCTCAGGGAAAGTGGCCTCAGGCCCTAGTGTCTCTTGCCCAAGAACAGCAGGCAATAGTCACTCAAGTAATGACACCAAGTCAGCTTTTCATCCACGGCCCCCAGAAATCATTGCGATGATTGAAAAATCTCGTGATGTATCCTCAGTCCTCACACGGATTTGACCCATCAGCAGTGTTTGACATGGTGGATCATTTCCCTCTCTTCGTTCACTTGCCTTCCAGTGCAGGGCACTCCCATGGCTTTCTTCCTACTTCATCCCATGAGGTGCCCCACTTTTTCTCTGTATCCTTTGCTAATTCCCCCTCTTCTCTTGTAAGGTTGGAGTGCTCCAAGAGTCTATCCTTGGTTATCTTCTCTATCTACACTCATCTGTCAATAATTCCATTTAGTTGCACGGCTTTACATTCTGTCTGTGTGTAGGGAACTCTCCAACTAATATCTGCAGACTTTCAGCTCTTCCAAAGTTTACACTTCTCTGTTTTTCTTCAAATTCCCAGTTAAATGGCAAATAGGCAAATAAATTGACAAGTCCCAAATTTCTCTTTTATTCCAACATTTCGCACCTCAGACTTGTTCCTCCCACAGAATCTCAGTGAAGGGGAACTTATCCTTCCAATTGCTCAAACCAAAATCACTGAAGTCATCCTTTACTTCTCGTTCCCTCACGTTCTACATCCAATCTCTTAGGAAAGCCTATTGGCTCTAACTCCAAAATATTCTCCTGTAAATCAGATAGTATTGAAAGGGAAATCCTATTGGCTCTAACTCCAAAATATTCTCCTGTAAATCAGATAGTATTGAAAGGGAGCAGGGCTGTATGGTCCTTGCCACCCCAGCATGTCTTCTTCCTGGCTTTTGTGAAAGAATAAGTTTAATCAGAGAAGTGAGAAATGCTGAGACAAAGGAAAACAGTCAAAGAAGACTAAATGACAATAACATAGTCATTAAGCATAGTCAGGGGTGGCTACAATCTGTGGGGTTACAAAGAGTCAGACATGACTGAGTGAGTAATACACACACAAATATATATACCAAGTGCAATTCAAACATACTTAAGGCTTCCCTGTAGCTCAGCTGGTAAAGAATCTGCCTGCCGTGCAGGAGACCCAGGTTCGATTCCTGGGTTGGAAAGATCCCCTGGAGAAGGATATGGCCACCCGCTCCAGTATTCTTGCCTGGAGAATCCCATGGACAGAGGAGCCTGGCAGGCTATAGCCCATGGGTTCGCAAGAGTTGGACACGACTTAGCGACCAAACCACCACCACTACCAGGGACCTTTAGTTCTTTCTCAAGCGCTATAGATAATATTCTGGGCCATATCCTGTGAGCCGTCTTATAGATGCCAAAACACTATGTGGAGAAGTTAATTACACGGTGACCAGACTGTACCCAGGACATGAGTGCCACAATTCTGAGAACTGACCACAAAGAAATGGGAACAAATGGACCCTGGAACTAAGGATTAACTGTACCTAGAACAATCAAGATGATGCTGGTCAGACCTCCGATGATCAATTTGAAGATGACTGTTAGAGATGATGGTGCTGTTTCTGCATGTAACCCCTCACCCCTGTCTATAAAAGCTCTCACTCCCTGCTTGTCGGGCGGAGGGAGGTTGGCCTTTGGACAGATGTCTGCCACCCTCCCCCCTCCCCTTTCCACCAACCCGTCCTGATTATTGGCTTTTGAGTGCCAAGCAGTCAGACCCAGAAATTCCTTTTGGTAATAGTATCTCATCTATGTTTAAAAGTCTGTAGAGGCTCTCAATTTACTTCAGGGTAAAGGTCAGAGGATGAGATGGTTGGATGGCATCGCTGGCCCAATGAACATGCACCATTGAGTTCATGTCCGGGAAATGGTCAAGGACAGGGAAGCCTGGCATGCTGCCGTCCATGGGGTCGCAAAGAGTTGGACATGACAGAGTGACTGAACAAAAACAGAAAGTCAGATCTTTGCAATGGCCTCTCCCCACCCCCACCCTCACCTTTGCATCTCTCATCTCTCCTTGCAGAAGGAAATGGCAACCCATTCCAGTATTCTTGCCTGGAAAATTCCACGGACAGAGGAGCCTGGCAGATCACGGTCCGTGGGGGGGTCACAAAAAATAGACACGACTGAACGACGAACATCTCTCCTATTCCTCTCTTCCATGCTCTTCCCACTCAGCTCTGGCCACCCTGGCCTCTTAACTACAACTTACATCTGCCAAGTACTCTCCCTCCTCAGAGACTCTACCTGGCACACTCTTTCTCTAAATGGTGCTTAGCCAACGCCTTCACTTCCTTCAAGTCTTTGCTCAACTTAATAGAGCCTATACACGCCGCCCTATTTAATACTGTCATACTCAGCAGTCTCAAATCTCTTTATTCTGCTCTACTTTTTATTTTATTCTATGGCACTTATAATAATCAGTATTATTATTTGTTCATGTATTATAACTAATTACAATGTCCATCTCCCATCTAGGACGGCAGCGTCATCATCTGTTCTCTGATCTTTTCTAAGCACCTTGAATAATGCCTGAGACATAATGGTGATCAGTATATGTTTTTGTCCCTCTCTTCTAAATTCTAATGGCAATCATTACTATTTTTTGAAGTATATGTAAGTCTCCGAGGAAGTGAGCTAGTTTTCTTCTAGGGTGATATTACCTAGGTAGAATCCAGCACCAAAGTCTCTCTTCAGTCTTGCACAATAAGAAGGATAGTTCTCAGGCACTATTAATCTCCTCAAAAAACCAACCAAGACTAATGATAGAACTCGAATGCCAATTTATAAGTCTTAGGTTTAAAATAGAACCATCAAGGATACCAGATGTCCACAGTCCTGAGAGTGAGTTTACTTCCTATGCAAGCTACATGGGGACACCGAATATAATCAGAAGACTTGGAGTCAGAACAAGGAAAAGTTTTTAGATGAATTGGAAATCTGAAAACTTCAGACTCTAATTAACTTTATCTCCACAGTAGAGCCATATGCCATATGGAGTGTTTGAGACCACGGGCAGAGTACTCTCTTCCTACACAGTGCTAACTAGTCTCTCCTGACTGACTTATCCAACACATTTCTTGGGTGCTTATGATGGCTCATACAACATGGCAAACAAGTACTCAGGATACAGAGAATAATTCTGCTCCCAATTCTGATGCGTGAGGGTCTTTCCCACCACTAAGGTAGTCTCTGAGATCAGCTGCATGTCCTATGATTCAGCTCAGTTCTTACGCTGTCTACCTGGAGATAGGCTCAGATCCCACAGGCTGAGAGCTCAGTCCCAACACACACACACACCACTTCAGACACCAGTCAAAAGGTCAGACTGTCACCAGTGCTTCTGACCAATGGCTGTATATCAGCAGTTTCAGTGACTCCCTCCTTGGGTGAGATTAATCTCCTAGAGCATCTCACAGAACTCAGGGAAAGAATTAACTTAATAGATTACTAGTTTGTTTAAAAAAAAAAAAAAGATATAACTCAGGAGCCAGATGGAAGAGATACACAAGGCAACATATGGGGAAAGGTTATGAAGCTTCCATGCCCTCCCCAGTATGCTACTT
Source organism: Bison bison bison (assembly GCF_000754665.1). Lineage (NCBI taxonomy): Eukaryota > Metazoa > Chordata > Mammalia > Artiodactyla > Bovidae > Bison > Bison bison. The sequence continues at coordinate 29,225,879 of NW_011495032.1, read as the reverse complement.
TCCCCAAATCTCCACGGGCTCATCAACTGGGAAGCTCTCTGAGCCCCGTCCCTTGAGGGTTTTATGAAAACTTCATTGTAGGAGTGATTGATTAAATCATTGTTGCTGTTCAATTGCTCAGTCATGTCTGACTTTGCGACCCCAGGGACTGTAGCACCATCTCTCAGAGCTTGCTCAAACTCATGTCCATTGAGTCAGTGATGCCATCCAGCCGTCTCATCCTCCATCATCCCCTTCTCCTCCTGCCTTCAATCTTTCCCAGCATCAGGGTCTTTTCCAATGAGTCAGGTCTTCGCATCAGGTGGCCAAAGCATTGGAGCTTCAGCTTCAGCATCAGTTCTTCCAATGAATATTCAGGACTGATTTCCTTTAGGATGGACTGGTTGGATCTCCCTGCCGTCCAAGGGACTCTCAATAGTCTTCTCCAACACCACAGTTAGTAAGGTTCAATTCCTCAATTCTCAGCCTTCTTTATGGTCCAATTTTCACATCTGTACATGACTACTAGAAAAACTATAGCTTTGACAATACGGAACTTTGTCAGCAATGTAATAGCTCTACTTTTTAATATGCTGTCTAGGTTGGGCATAGCTTTCCTTCCAAGATACAGGTGTCTTCTAATTTCATGGCTGCAGTCACCATCCACAGTTATTTTGGAGCCTAAGAAAATAAAGTCTGTCACTGTTTCCTTTGTTTCCTCATCTGTTTGCCATGAAGTGATGGGACTGGATGCCATGATCTCAATTTTTTATGTTTAATTTTAAGCCAGCTTTACACTCTCCTCTTTCACCTTCATCAAGAGGCTCTTGAGTTCTTCTTTGCTTTCTGCCATAAGGGTGGTGTCATCTGCATATCTGAGGTTATTGATATTTCTCCCGGCAATCTTGATTCCAGCTTGTGCTTCTTCCAGCCCAGCGTTTCTCATGATGTACTTTGCATATAAGTTAAATAAGCAGGGTGACAATATACAGCCTTGACGTACTCCTTTTCCTATTTGGAACCAGTCTGTTGTTCCATGTCCAGTTCTAACTGTTGCTTCCTGACCTGCATATAGGTTTCTCAAGAGGCAGGTGGTCTGGTATTCCCATCTCTTGAAGAATTTTCCACAATTTATTGTGATCCACACAGTCAAAGGCTTTGGCATAGTCAATAAAGCAGAAATAGATTTTTTTCTGGAACTCTCTTGCTTTTTTGATGATCCAACAGATGTTGGCAAGTTGATCTCTGGTTCCTCTGTCATTTCTAAATCCAGCTTGTATATCTGGAAGTTTTCAGTTCAAGTACTATTGAAGCCAGGTTTCGACAGTTTTGAGCATTACCTTGCTAGCATGTGAAAAGAGTGCAGTTGTGAGGTAGCTTGAACATTCTTTGACATTGATTTTCTTTGGGAAACTGACCTTTTCCAGTCCGGTAGCCACTGCTGAGTTTTCCAAATTTGCTGGCATATTGAGTGCAGCACTTTCACAGCATCATTTTTTAGGATTTGAAATAGCTCACCTGAAATTCCATCACCTCCACTAGCTTCGTTAGCAGCGATGCTTCCTAAGGCCCTTTGACTTTGCACTCCAAGATGTCTGGCTCTAGGTGAGTGATCTAGGGTAACCATCATGGTTACCTGGGTCATTAAGATCTTTTTTGTACAGTTCTTCTGTGTATTTTTGCCATCTCTTCTTAATATCTTCTGCTTCTGTTAGGTCCAATTTTCTTGAAGAGCTCTCTGTGCTGCATGCTGTGCTTAGTCACTCAGCATGTCTGACTCTTTGCTACCCTTTGGACCATAGCCCACCAGGCTCCTCTGTCCATGGAGATTCTCCAGGCAAGAATACCGGTGAGGGTTGCCATGTCCTCTTCCAAGGGATTTTCCCAACCCAGGTCTCCCTCATTGCAGGTGGATTCTTCACCCTCTGAGCCACCGTCTTTCCCATTCTATTGTTTTCCTCTATTTCTTTGCATTGTTCACTGAGGAAAGCTTTCTTATTTCTCCTTGCTATTCTTTGGAACTGCATTCAGGTGGGTATATCTTTCCTTTTTCCTTTGCCTTTAACTTCTCTTCTTTTCTTAGCTATTTGTGAAGCCTCTTCAGACAACCATTTTGCCTTTTTGCATTTCTTTTTCTTGGAAATAGTTTTGATCATTACCTCTTATACAGTGTTGCGAATCTCCACCCATAGTCCTTCAGGCACTCTGTCTATCAGATCTAACCCTTTGAATCTATTTGTCACTTCCACTGTATAATCATACGGGATTTGATTTAGGTCATATCTGAATGGCCTAGTGGTTTTCCCTCCTTATTGGCTATTGGTAATTGATTCGGCCTTCAGCCCTTCTCCTCTCCCTTGAGGTCAACGGAGTAGGACTCAAAGTTCCAACCTGCTAAAAGGGTGGTTGGTTTCTCTGGCAACCAGTCCCCTATCCTTAAGTGCTTTGGAAAGTCACCTCATTAACATAACCAAAGACAATTCCACACTTTCATCCCTTAGGAAATTCCAAGAGTTTGAGGAGCTCACTGCCAGAAGATCATCTGGAGGAGAAAATGTCAAGGCAGGCTGCAGTCCATAGCATCACAAAGAGTCTGATACAACTAAGCAACTGAGCACTGAGCATGCCAGAAAGGGAACAAAGGGACAAAATCCAAATATACATATTTCTTATTATGAATCACAGTTATCTCACAGAGATAAACAAAAGATCTCTTATTCCTGCCTCCGAGGAGTTTGTTTTCTAGTAGAAGCCAATATAGTAAGTTAACAAATAAAGAACCAAGATGACCACAGGTTGTGCTAATAGTTATGAATAAAATGGAGTTATGGGTTGAAGCCACTTCAGATCGGGTGTTCCTGGAAGACCTCAGGGTTTCCCTCACAGCTCCACTGGTAAGGAATCCATCTGCAATGCAGGAGACCCAGTTCAATTCCTGGCTCAGGAAGATCTCCACTGGAGAAGGGACAGGCTACCCACTCCAGCATGGCTCAGTCAGTAAAGAATCTGCCTGCAATGTGGGAGACTTGGGGTCAATCCCTTGGTTGGGAAGATCCCCTAGAGGAGGGCATGGTAACCCACTCCAATATTCTTGCCTGGAGAATCCCCATGGACAGAGGAGCCTGGTGGGCTGCAGTTCATGGAGTCACAAAGAGTCAGACGTGACTGAGTGACTAAGCACAGCATGGAAGACCCCAGAGAAGCCTGAAGAAAGAGTTTGTACCCTTAGATCAATACTCCCTTTCCCTGCACATGTCCTCCCAACCCCACCGTCAGCCCCCAGCCTCTGTAACCACCACTCTACTTTCTGTTACAATGAGGTTGACTTTTTTCTTTTCTTTTTAAATTCCACAGGTGAGATCATGTGACATTTGTCTTTCTGTGTCTGTCATTTCAAATTCACATAATATCCTCCAGGTTCATTCATATTTTTGCAAATAGCAGGATTTCCTTCTTTTTTAAGGCTAAGTAATATTCTGTTGTATATATACACATCCCATCTTCTTTATCTATTCATCCATGGTGGAACATTTATGTTGTTTCTGTATCTTGCCTGCTGTGAATAATGCTACAATTTACATGGAAGTTCAGATATCTCTTTGCGATAGTGATTGCATTTCCTTTGGATATATACCAGAAGTAGGATTGCTGGGTAACAAGGTAGTTCTATTTTTAAACATACTGTTTTCTATAATGGCAGTACAGATTTATATTTCCACCAACAATGCCCAAAGGTTCTCTTTTCTCTATTTTTTCTTGAGTCAACTTTGGTAACTTTATTTATTAAAAGAGTTCATCATGTATGTAAATATATATATAAAATTATCCTGTAATTTATGTAAGGGACTACCTACACATTTTAGGGTGTGATGTGTCAAGGATCTTCTTGTCTCTTGGGAGTTAGAGTCTTCAGATGTATGTATAAAGAGCTATCAGATATCAAACAGAATACTGGCTGCTTCAAAAAATTGTTTCCATCACAATAAGGAACAGTCACCTGATTAGTATGGAGTCTGTCCAAATCAGGGCAAGTTGTGTTGGTACAGGCAGATTGACCCCTCTTCTCACCTGCTTCCTCAGGGTGGAGCTACTCTGTTTCAGAAGGTAAAGACATTGTGAATTACAAAATTGTGATTTACAGGCACTATGGCCATACTGGGCTTCCCAGATGGCAGTAGCAAGAAAGAACCTGCCTGCCAGTGCAGGAGATGTTAGAGATGCAGGTTCAATCCCTGGATTGAAAAGATTCCCTGGAGGAGGGCAAGGCATCCCACTCCAGTAATGTTGCCTGGAGAATCCCATGGACAGAGGAACTTAACCGGCTACAGTCCATGTGTTGTAGCCACATGTTCCAGGAAACAAACTCACTCAGAAGGACAATGCAGATAGTGGAATGCATAAACCAGCGGGCCCAAGGCAGAGTCTCCTCTTAGCCAAGGACCTCAACCAGTTTTTGTGAAAACCTTATATAACCTAAGTGTACATGCCCAAACCCACCTCCCCAAATTCCCTGGCAATCAGAGTTAACCCGTGATTCATATGCCTTAAGCCTAGGTAGTTAACAGGGGACAATTATCAATAGGCCTGTGGTCATACCCCAATAAGCATAATAGAATGTATGATTCTATTCGGTTACACAGATCATTAGGGTATTCTTTAGGTGATGGAGAGCCCTGGGGCTCTTCCTTCTGGGGGCCTGGTTTTCCAGTTGATATGTTGTTTCCATAGATACTGGGCATATAGCTCAAAGTCCACAGTCTGGCCCAAGATGGAGTTCTGCTTTCAAGATAGAGCCTGTTCTGTTTCCTCCTTCGTTATAATAATTGTTTTAGGAGCATCAATTGTGTTACAGGGAAGAGCCAATGCTGACTCTATCTTGGATCTGTTACTTTAGCCTTTGCGTCCTGTTGCTTTTGTCCACTAAAAGGGTACCGTTTATACATAATCTCCTGCCCCAGGGAAGCCTACCCCTTTGCCTGAAAATTAATTCAAAGTGCCTTTGTTCAGGACTACATTCACCTAAGGATGGCTACAGGAAGGAAGAAATTACCGCATCCCCTCCTAGAGGCTTGTCATTCTAGGAGATACTTGCAAGATTAATAGCCTTTTTACTTTGTTTCCTCACCTCCCCCCATCTCCATTCTATATAAGTGGTATCCAGACCCCTATAAGATGTTGTTTTGAGAGATTCATGCTGAGAATACGAATAAAGTCATATTCCTTGCCTCAACACTTCATCTCTCAGAGCAGAGCGAGGTTGGACTCGGTGACAGTTGGGAGCGAGGACCCCCTGATGTTCTGGCTCTCTGGGCACTGCTCTTGGAGTAATGTACCCATGCTTTGCATTCCAGCCCTTCTGAAAGACAGGTCTCCAGCCGCCTGGTGATGTTAATGGTAAAGTTCTAATATACTTGGGTTCATATGACATCATTTTTAAAAACAAAACCTTATTAGGATTACAACAGGTATGTTTTTAATTTGAATTTAAAAAGTGTGTTTTCAGATTATACTTAAAACTTAAGAGGAAATGCGCATTCATAAATTATTATTATCCTTTTAAAGTCATATTTGGTGCCTTAAAAAATCTATAGCTCTATCTCTGTATTCCTAAAAGAACTAATAATCAAATGAATTAGATTCTATTCCTAGGTCACTCTTATTACCTGGGATGGTTAGTAAGGTGGCTATTACCCAGGATGTGGGGCCATTCTTACTGTCTCCTAATCTCTATGGTAACCCCTGCTCTGGACAGCACACAGAAGAAGTTTTACTTGTCTCTCCCACACACACGAAATCAATACGAAATAGCCCTTTGAAACAGAGATGTAGGAGTGGCCTTAAATTATTCATCATCTTTATTACTAATGAATGCACTTCTGTGAGCCCTTAAAACAGGGCAGCCTCAACGTCAGTTTCTTGTGTCATTGCTGGGCAGTCAGAACCAGACATTGACTCTCCATAGGAATGCCACATCTGGCCATCTGTTAGTACTCAACTTGTCCTTCTCCAGAACCTGCTGAGTAACCACTGCAGAATGTTTGACTAAACTGATTCCCCAAGGACACTAAGGAAGGTAAGGACCTGGCATGGAGGCAGATACACTGGATTTCCAGGAGCATTGTTGATAAGATGCAGGCTGGACCCTTCTGCACCTACCTGAGGACTTCAGAATGGGCTCAGGAAAACACCACAAGAGTTCTAGCCTGATGGCCCTTGCTACAGCTTTTCAAAACAAATCTTACTTGACTATATTTGGAACTTTCCTGGTTTGGGGCAAGTCTGGTATTATAACTGTTGCTATCATATTTTTAAAGAAATAATGTAAATCAATTTTGTTTTGGTATCTCTCTGTAAAGTATTGCTTATCTGCCCAATAATTTGTACCTTAATTAATACACTCATTAGAAGAAGAAGAAGAGAAGTCCTTTATAAGCCTAATTATCATATAACTTTTTAAAACATTTTTCAACTGCTCATATTTAGAAATGCCTTACTCTTAGAACTGCTTAAGGTTTTATTATAAAATAACTTACTCTTTTTGTTGAAAGCAAACATACTCCATATACACACACGCACATAAATGCACACATATATGCAATAATATGTTCAAGTAGATAATATTTTTCACATATTTAATGTATAGACTTATTTAATATGGTGCTATTAGAAATTCAAGCATTGAGAGCTTCAAATTTTGTCCTTCAAAATTCGAGTAGATTTCTGCTTTTTTGAAGTGAGCTTCTAGTCCACTCTTAAAATTATAATGTCTCAAAAGTTCTAAGTATTCACCTACAGCATGATGACTATAGCTAACAATATTGTATTGTTTTGAAAGTTGCTGAGAGAGTAGATCTTAAAAGGTCTCATCACAATAAAAAAAATGTATAACTGAGTATGATGATGTTAAACCTATTGTGGTGATCATTTCATAATATATACATATATCAAATCATTATGTCATATACCTTGGATTAATATAATGTTGTATGTCAATTATATCTCAGTTTTAAAAAAAGTTCTAAGTGTTCACCATATTAGTTTAAGGATCTGTTTCCAGGTTCTGAGATACAGCTCTAAATCCCTAGAGATGGGACCCATATAAAAAGCCTCTCCCTGCTTTCCTATTTTTTATCCTCCAGGAGATTTCGGGTCTCTGAACACCTTGTAGTCATTGTGCCACAGGTAAAAGGACTTTGCTTAATTGTCTGTTTGCTTCCTATCCCACTTGATCACTTCAAAACCTCCTGCTTAAAATATTGGTTTGTTTCCAGTTACAAGGACCTTCTTCCCAACTGTCATTCCAGGAAATTCCTAAAATGGACCCAGATAAACAAGGTAAGTATTATTGTTAAGTTTCTGAGCACAGTTTGCAAACAACACAGACTTCCAAGTTGCAAAGGATTGACATTTGGCAAATGCCTGGCTGATAAAAAAACTGTTGGGGATAGAGAAGATTTTTTCCTTTTTCTAAACAGAAATTCATAATATGTTGATTATTTGGTCTGTGGTCCCCAAAGCACCAAAAATAATTTAACAAAGACTTGATCTCAATGTAATTTCATTTTAAATTGCTATTCAAATATACAAAATAGCTTATCTCATTTATATATGTCTTCATTTTTTATAATTAAAATGACATCATTGTAGGTATTTTAGTTTCAGGGGTAAGTTTACAGTACTACGTGAGGCCAAAATTGGGAAGGAGACTTCCCTGGTCGTCCAGTGGTTAACACTTCACCTTCCAAAGCAGGGGGTGTGGGTTCAATCCCTGGTTGGGGAGCTAAGATACTATATGCCTCATGGCCAAAGAAACAAAACATAAAACAGAAGCAATATTGTTAACAAACTCAATAAAGACTTTAAAAATGGTCCACATCCCCAACTGGGGATGGGGGAGCCTGGTGGGCTGCCGTCTATGGGGTTGCACACAGTGGGACATGACTAAAGTGACTTAGCTGCTGCTGCTAAGTCACTTCAGTCGTGTCCGACTCTGTGCGACCCCAGACAGAAGCCCACCAGGCTCCCCTGTCCCCAGGATTCTCCAGGCAAGAACACTGGAGTGGGTTGCCATGTCCTTCTCCAATGCATGAGAGTGAAAAGTGAAAGGGAAGTCGCTCAGTCATGTCCGACTCTTAGCGACCCCATGGACTGCAGCCTACCAGGCTCCTCCATCCATGGGATTTTCCAGGCAAGAGTACTGGAGTGGGGTGCCATTGCCTTCTCCGAAAAAAGCTCACAGCTGTTACTATATGAATATTTGACATTTGATATATGGACAGGGGAAAACTGATTCCCTCTTCTTCCAGCATCTCTGAATGCCAGGGTAGACCCACGATCGGCGTGTGATAGTTTTATTCCAGGATCTAGTAGCAGCCTTATTCCTCTGGCTAAAATCTAGATTAACTTGGCTTGTTTTATATAAAATTCTACACTCTCCTAAGTTATTTATCTAAAACAGCATTCTGAATATTTCCAATTATCTTTGGATTTCTAAAATTGGGCCTTCATACTAGTTAAGCTTCACACAAAGCAGTAGATAATGTATTCAAAGCCCACTTTTCTCTCCCTGAGGGGGTTTTCTTACATCTAGTATGTCTGCACCAGAATCACTGGAGGGTTTTTTCAAATACTGGGCTCCACCTTCAGGGTTTGTGACTCAGTAGATCCAGAGTGGGGACTGAGAACGTGCATTTCTAACTAGTTCCCAGGCCATGCTGATGCTGCCCACCTAGGACCACACTTGGAGGACAACCGGCCTAAAATGTCTCTTTCTGGATCATCCAACTACATGAGGGACTGCCAAAAGGAATTTTTATTCCATTCTTAGTATCTGTAGAAAATGACACATATTTATTCGGCTAAGTAAAAATATGAGTCGTTTAAAGCAAAACTTGTTTCCCAGTTAAATTGCTTCCATGAACAAGACCATATGTAGCTTATGTTATTATTTCTTTGAACATTGCACATTATTTTGCTTAAAGCTTTGGGTCTGATACATCCAGCAATTTCTCTTCTTTTCTTGAGTTTTCTCCTACCAGCAGGAGAAAAAAAAAAAGAAGAAGAAGAAGAAAAAGCCTTGAGGAAGCAGGACTGCTGGTGAATCACCTGGGATGCTCATTCATTTTCCCCATGTACTCTATCACAGCTTGCCATGTTATGCTGCATAGCTTCATCAGATGACACTGCAAAACATAATTTGACAGGAGTGTGATGGGCCAGATGGTAGAGTAGCCATAGAATCACTCTTCCACCACAAGCAGCATCTGGGAACCTGCAGACATCCTAGTCTGCTGATTCTGTGTTCATTTGGTGCATCTGAGAGGAATCAGGGCACAAAATTTGGCCACTCTCCAAAAGGAAAACCAATGTTGTACATTACATTTTTATAAGTCGTTTCCACACTATGGTGGCCACTCTCCATGTGTTTTCCTTCTCCAGACATGGAGCAGAGAGGTGTGATTTCTTCCTTTCTCTAACACTGGACTCTTAACTGAAAGCTGCTGCTGCCGCTAAGTCGCTTCAGTCGTGTCCGACTCTGTGCGACCCCATAGACGGCAGCCCACCAGGCTCCCCTGTCCCCAGGATTCTCCAGGCAAGAACACTGGAGTGGGTTGCCATGTCCTTCTCCAATGCATGAAAGTGAAAAGTGAAAGGGAAGTCTCTCAGTCGTGTAACTGAAAGCTAAGCCTTTTTAAAACATCAGGAAATAGTAAACAACAAAAGGGTTAAACTGTAGGTCTCTGATATGGTTATACCTGTTCAAAAAAGAATTTTAAAAATATGGAGGCTTTTAAAATAAGCTATCTTGTTTAATGACAGTTTTCGGCACAGCCCACATTCCCCAGAGGTAGGTGTCTTTGGGGCTTCCCTGGTGGCTTAGATAGTAAAGAATTTGCCTGCAATATAGGAAAACCGACTTCATTCCCTGGGGCGGGACTCATGATTGTATACTGATCTTTGAATCAGTGTATGTTTAGAAACAGGCCAGAGGTGTGCTCCAAGGCCTCAAGGGTGGGTCTGCCCTGGTTCAGTGCCATAACACCCTTGAGTGGCTTAGAATAGTGCCCAGCACTCAATGTAACAGGTGGAACAGTTAGGACTTCAAGCCACAACACTCAAGGGCAAGAAACAGCTGCTTGTTTGTTTTTTACTTTTTGGCCTCACCCCATAGCATGTGGGACCTTAGTTACCTGATCAAGGACTGAACCTGTGCCCCCTGCATTGGAATCACGGAGCCTTAACCACGGGGCCAGCAGGGAAGTCCCGAAACAGTACTTTGCGAACCAAAATCAAGTCATTATCGCTTGGTGTGAAATTGAGACTGAGTTGTTTGGGAAGCAGCCATCTCATAACAGAAATAGCTCAGTTTTTAATC
>NW_011495032.1:29164158-29215425 GCF_000754665.1 Bison bison bison | reverse complement strand
TTTTAATCCTGAAAATCTGGTCTCAAGTGTTCAAAACATCTGGTCTGAAGTGGCGTCGTGGTTGCCACTCACCCTGCTCTTTGCCTTTGGCTTTGGGGTCCGCTTGAAGACATGGGACTCCATGTCAAGACTGGACGCAGAAATCCTTGCCAAGCCTAGTGGCTGGTCTCCCTGGTTACACCGTACAGTCATTCCCTCCACCCAGAAAACTGCTACTAATAGTAAGAGCAGCCCTGGAATCAGCCCACAGATTTTAACCCCAGTTAGGCATCTCCCACTTGCCTGTCCAGGTATTAGCATCTCTTCCACCCCAGGGAAAAAGAGAGTCATAGCTAGAACAACACTAACATCAAGATTGGTTTTCAAAGGCAAGGGAGATTCTAGAATGTCTGGATGTATATGGGTTAGGGCTGAGGGGCCAGGACAAAGGAAGAGGTTGAGATTCAGGCTGTGGGGGATCCAGTCAGGTGATATTTACCACAGAAAAGTCCCTCTCAGAGGCACCTGACTCTTCTGACCATCCTGCATCTAGTCAAGTTTCTTCTGGTGAAGCAGTGCACCTATTTTGTTGTGGAAGAACAACATCCCCCTGATTTTAGTCCATGTAATTGTAGTAGTGTTTATTCTACTCCTGTGCATGGATGTAGTAGTTTTGATTCTCTCCTGTGCATGGATGGCATTGATTCTTGGATGGGCCTTTCATACTAAGGCCTGAGTGGGTTGAATTTGGGGTCGCCCCCTAAGCACTGGCCCCTTAAAAGATGGTAAGGAGTTAAGAGAACTTAAGCCTTGGAACACACACAGAAATGGACATGGCAACATTACCTTTTCATTCTCTTAATTATTCCACTGCTGTGAGAACAAGGAACGAATTAAAATCACCATAATTTATCCTGCTACCTGTTTTTGAATCAATGAAGTCTCCCTCCTTCCCCCCAATAATTCCTTGTTTTGTTTTGTTTAGGGCCTACTGTGTTTCTAGTCACAAACACTTCTCTAGCACACAGACCATTTACTCCCAATTGCCTGAGTTTTATGGTAATCAGCTGATGATAAATTTGAAAATAGCTTTATTTTCCTCAAGGCGTCTTCCCTTCAGCATAATCAATACAAGTCAGTCCTGGACTCAAAGCTTGTTTGCATGTGAAATCTTGCCTCCAAGTAAGCATTAGGGTGTAAAGTCTATTTAATTGAAATTTGTCATCCCAGGAAATATTAGAGATGCCATGTTGCTTGGCAGTTCTTTCCAAAGTGTGTGACTGGTCACCTCTCTCAATGGCTGCTGTAACAATTTCAAATCTTCATCATTCCTCAAGTTTTCTGCTCACTATCTCCTCCTAACTCTGAGTGAATTTGTTCCTCATTTCAAAAAGAAAACAGAAGCCCTTAGAGTGCCCTCTTCTCCCTAGCCGTCATCATCTCCATATTTTTCTTCCTCTCAAGGAATGAGCTTCTCCCCAGAGCTAATTCCTTCACCAATGTATCTTCTCCCAACCATTGCCTCTACCTCAGGGATTGTATCAGTTAGCTATATTTCAATTGCTTGTGGGAGAAAATAGCTCAAAGAGGCCTTATTACCTTTTATATTAATGACCCAAGGGAGGACTAGCTTGCTGTGGTCCTAGAAAAAGTCACTAGGGTGTGACTTTTCTCTGTCTCCCAGTTCATCTCTACTCTTCTTTGTGTGCTGATTGCACGCTCAAGCTAAATACCCAGACGAGAGAGTAACTACCACTTCAATCTCTGATTCCAAGTTCAAGAGGAAAAAAGTAATTCAAACAAAGAGTCCTTGATCCAAGTTTCATTGGTGTATTCCTTGCCTGATTTTGGTTATGTGCCCATGTCTGCAGAGGGCAATGATGCAGTCACTGATCAGATTGGCCAGGCCACATGCTCCCCTTGGAAACAGGAGCGTTGGAATGAACACAACTAGAATTTCATGGGCTAAGATTAGGGGGAGATTGTTCACCAGAAGAAAGATGAATGGATGCTGAATGGCTAAGGTATGTGCCCTTATATGATTAGTCTATACACAGACTTTGCTGTATGAAATACCACCTGGATCCCGCTTCTTGGACCCTCAACTTCACCCTCTCTCCTGACTCCCTGTTCTGACCCAGTCACATATTCTGGAATCTCTCCTGCCTCTGAAAACAAGATTTGGGCTCTCTTCAGAGTAAGGCTCTTGAAAGAGTTGTCTTTTTACAACCCTGTGCAGTTGATTTTGGCCCCCACATTCCCATAAAACTGTTCTTAGGGAGCCTTCAATAGTCAGGTTAATCATACACAGAGGTTACTTTTTAGCCCATGGTTGATCTCCTTGTGGCTTCCAGGTACTGAAGCATTGACTTGTCTCTACTTTCTGAAACGCACCTTCCTTGACCTTTGTACCATCGCTATCTGCTGGTTTCTTTGGCTTTCCCTTCTAGTCCTTCCTCTTGGGTTTCTCTTCCTCCTGTTACTTAAGTGATTATGTTTCTCAGGCATACTGTTACTTAGCCTAATTTTATCTTCACTTAAAGCATTCTTCTTAGATAACCTAATAGTTGAACATGCTTTTGCCCAAAGCCAGCACTGCTGACTCCTAAATTCTATCCCATCCCAAATAGCAACCCTGACCTCCAGACACAGAATCAAAAATTGACACCTGTTCAGCACCCTGAACTGCTCTCCTCTCCCAGCCAGTATTCTCCTAATCTGAGCCATGTGTAGCTATCAATCTCTTGAAATATGGTTAGTCCAAAATGAGATGTGCTACAAGTATAAAAAAGACAGTAACAATAGAAAATATCTTAATAATTTTTATGTTGGTTACATCAGTTCAGTCACTCAGTCATGTCTGACTCTTTGAGACCCCATGCACTGCAGTACTCCAGGCTTCCCTGTCCATCACCAACTTCCAGAGCTTGCTCAAACTCATGTCCATCGAGTCAGTGATGTCAGCCAACCATCTCATCCTCTGTCGTCCCCTTCTCCTCCTGCCTTCAATATTTCCCAGCATCAGGGTCTTTTCCAATGAGCCAGTTCTTCGCATCAAGTGGCCAAAGTACTGGAGTTTCAGCATCAGCATGTTGGTTACATGTTAAATAATAACTTGGTAGATCTATCTAACTCAAGATAGATAGTCGTGTCTGACTCTTTACAACCCTTTGGACAGTAGCCCACCAGGCTCCTCTGTCCATGGTGTTTTCCAGGCAAGAATACTGAAGCAAGTTGCCATTCCCTTCTCCAGGGGATATTTCTGACCCAGGGATCAAAACTGTGTCTCCTGCATCTCCTGCATTGCAGGCAGATTCTTTACCCACTGAGCAAAGATTAGATTAAATGAAATACATTAAAATTAATCTCACCTGTTTCATCTTAAAATGTAGCTGCTAAAAATTTAAGCTGACATATTTGACACATATTGTATTTCTCCTATTGGACAGCAATACTCTAAAAGGTTCTCATGGCTATTCATGATGCTAGGAAATCTCTTTAAGCTTCTTATTTTCCCCACCGTGTGGAACCTTCTGGCTCTAGTCCAGCATTCTCTGATTCTGACCTCTTATCTTTCACCTGGCCTCTGCATGACCTCCAAGACTTTTCAGAAAGACACCTTGACCGACATGTATACCTGATTATTCAGATCACACTAGTTCCAGGCTCTGCAGTCCAAGGACCATGCCCTGCATTCCTAGCTCAGGCCTCGAGGGCCAAGTCCAGGTTTCACATTTCTGGATTCCCAAGTGTCTGAGAGGGGGTTCCAGCTGCCTACTGGACATCTCCATTCAGATGTCTTACAGAAACCTCAAATGCAGAGGTTAAAAATGAACCCCCCTTCCACCTCCATGTGCAAACTTTTTCCTCCCTCATTATTTCCTACACTTGATCTCCCTCCCACAACCAATCAGCCACCAATCCCTGTCAATTTCACTAGCAAATTATGCCTCATATTTCCCTGCAATTTTCTCTCCCTAGCTCCATTCAGATCCCTATCATGTTACAGAAAGTAAAACATTAAACCCCTCTCATAATGTACTCCTGTCCCCAGATAAATAAAGTTTGATAGATAACCTTCCCTATTGTGTTTATTGGGTTCTTCTTTTCTATTTTTTATTATTTACAAAATAGGACCATACTAAATTATAGACATATTACCATGGATTTAGGCTTATAATCATGCTTTAAAAAGTCTTTCAACCTCAAGCTCGCCAAAAATTTCTTCCTTTAATAGTCTTAGAGCTTTAAAAATTCATGTTTAACTCTGTAGTACGTTCTGGGGTTATTTTTGTTTATGATCTGAACTAAGGTACATATATCATGTTTTTCCAAAGAGTTATGCATCCAGTGGTCCCAACATTATTTACTAAATAAACTCATTTCCTCATTGGTATAAACCACTGATATAAACCACCAATATAAAGGGAAGTTGTTGATTCTCATTGAGTTAAAATATCATCTTTATCATATGCTAAAACCCTTTGTATACATAGGTCAATTTCTGATTCTTTCCTATTCCTTTACCCTATCTTTTCCTGAAATAAACACACACTGCATTTATTCTTACAGATTAATTTTATATTGTTTTGTCAAGTTCCAAATAATAGTTGGAATAGGGGTTGGAACTGCCTTAAATTTTGGGCTTCCCTTGTGACTCAGTCAGTAAAGAATCTACCTGCAATGTAAGAGACTGCCCTCAATGAGGAGATCTGGGTTCCATCCCCCAGTTGGGAGAATCCCCTGGGGAAGGATATAGCAACCCACTCCAGTATTCTTGTCTGGGAAATCCCATGGACTGAGGAGCCTGGGGGGCCACAGCCCTTGAGGTCACAAGAGTTGAACACAACACAGGGACTAAACCACCAACCACTACTTTAGCTTAAGTTTATAGATTCATTTGGGGTAGAATTCACATTTTTATGATATTGAACATTCCTATCTAGGAATATCCAGGAATGGAGGAAATAGATGTCTCCATGTATTCATATTATCTTTAATGCCTTTCAATAAAACTTTATAAGGTCTTGTACATTGTTTCATGTACTTTAGACTTTTTTTGGATGTTAAATTACCTGTTCTAATTATTGTTAGTTTAAAATAATGGTCCTCAAAGTATAGTTCCAGGACTGAAAGCACAAGCATCATCTGAGATTAGAATGCAATTCCCAGATGCCCTCCAGACTCTGGGTAAGATCAGCAATCTGAGGCAAGATATATTTGAAAACCACTGATATAAAAGGAAGTTATTGATTCTCAAGCAGTCGTCCTAAATCCAGCCAACTTGCAGATGATCATCATGAATTATCTAAATAGAGATCATCCATAAATCTCTTCCTTCCTGAAATTTATAGCTCTTATTTTTATGTTTCTGTAGATTAGAATTCCAAAACAAGGACAGCAAATAAATTCCTATTATATTATTACGTACCAGCTCCAATGGACTGATACTGACATTCTGGAGGGCTATCCTTCAAGATCTAGCCAAGAGATTCTGCCCTGTCTGGCACAATTTGGAGGGGATAGAGTTGGCCCTGATGCCCTGTGGTTCGTTTCTCTGCTTCAGACTAGTGCTGGATCATAGTGGTGACTTGGTGGGGTGGGGCTGATTTTTTTCCTAGTTGAACTGGGGTATCTTCTATCACATTTATTAAAATTTGCCTTTTATTTCTGACATTTTAAGTATGTTTCCTTCTCTTCTGAGATCATGTACCATGTATCATGTACCAAGATCAGTTTTTAAAAATCAGAGTGGCTGATGAATTTAACCAATATATTCTGAGAATTCACTGATTCAATAGTTTTTTTTCCTTCTTTTAATATATAAACCAACTGTTGAACAAATTTTAAATTCCTAAAATAAGTCTTTCTATATACTGGAACATAATTTTAATATGTTCTTGAAAATGTTTGATAATATGTTTTATCTTTGCTTTCATCTTATATATGTTTATTTTTTAATATATCTGATTTAGGGGATATTTAGATGAGACATTAGACTTTTGAGTTGATACTGGAACAATTCCATATTAGACAATTTTCCTTAGCCAGTTACACGAATTTCCTTCAAAGTTCAACTCAGAATTTAACTACTTTCTCTCAGTTATAACAGTGTAATTTTTTCAATAAATCTTTATCAGATATTAGTATTTCAATTATGCCAGTGTCCTAAAATAAACTGGGGAGTTTTCTGAGTGTTTCCAGTTTCCAGAAGAGTTGATTAAAAGTAATTCCTCTATCCCTTGAAAGTTTAAAGGAATTTGCCTGCAAAACCCTCTCTTCTTATGGTTGTTTATTTTTGAAGACTGTTTCTCCTTAAAAATCTTCTGTAGTAACTAATCTTTCAGCTATTTTTAGTATATTTTGATGATGTCTATTTTCTATTCATATATGTTTTCAAATTTGTTGGTATAAAATTATACAGAGCATTTTTCCATTTTAAAATATTCTCTGTAACTGTAAATATAAAGATTTTCTCATTTCTAATGTTTTATATGTTTTCCTTCTCTATTCTTGTCAATTGTTTGCTTAATTTACTTTTCTTACCAAAAAGCCAGTTCCTATTTCCCACCACCTCCCCACCCTCCCCCAATTCTATTACTATTCTGGTTTTGCAGGTTAGGTACTTATAATATTGATATTTAGTCATTCTTTTTTCATCTTTTTAGCCCCTAGATAGTGCTTAATTTCAACTTTGATTTCTAAATTGACCTCATGACATTTAGAAAATGTTTAAAATATGTTTCACAATGACAATTAAAAAAATCTTTTCATTGATTATTTCTAGTTTTATTGCATTGTGGGCCAGAGAATGTGTCATTTCTCTAGTTCTGTAATATTTCTGCTACTTTTGAAATTCATTAAATTTTCCTTGTGGCTGAATCACGATCAATCCTATCATCTGGACCTGAGTCATTGAAATAAATTCTTATTTCTAGTTTCACCAGTAATCCATTCTTCACAACTGCTGGAGTGAGATTTATAAAGTTTGTATCAATCCCCACAAGGACTTCCCTGGTGGCTCAGTGGTAAAGAATCTACCTGCTAATGCAGGAGATGCAGGTTCCATCCCTGGGTAAGGAAGATCCCCTGAAAAGGAAATGGCAATCCATTCCAGTATTCTTGCCTGGGAAATTCCATGGACAGAGGAACCTGAGCAGCCTACAGTCCACAGGGACACACGACTTAATGACTAAATAACAACATCAATAAATTCCCATGCTTGCAAGAAAACTGCAAGCTCTTTAATGAACTCATACCAACCTACCCCATGCCCTCACGCCCCCAGCTCTCTGTTCCAGCCATCCTGATCTCCTTGGTCCTCATACCCCTGTGCCTTTGCACCAGCTCTTCCTAGACCTGGGAAACACCATTCCCCCAAACCCTTCACCCAACTTAATGCCCTGAAAATTCCCTGTTTCTCCTTCAAGAGTCAGCTCTCACTTCATCTCCCCTGAGAAATTATCTGTCTGCATTCCTATGTGTTTAGCCTATTATCAGTTCAGTTCAGTTCAGTTGTGTCCGATTCTTTGCAACCCCATGGACTGCAGCATGCCAGGCTTCCCTATCCATCAACTCCCAGAGCTTGCTGAAACTCATGTCCACTGAGTCACTGATGCCATCCAACCATCTCATCCTCTGTCGTCCCCTTCTCTTACTGCCTTCAATCTTTCCCAGCATCAGGGTCTATTCAAATGAATCAGTTCTTTGCATTAGGTGGTCAAAATATTGGAGTTTCAGCTTCAGCATCAGTCTTTCCAATGAATATTCAGGACTGATTTCCTTTTTGATGGACTGGTTGGATCTCCTTGCAGTCCAAGGGACTCTCAAGAGTCTTCAACACCATAGTTCAAAAGCATCAATTCTTTGGTACTCAGCTTTCTTTATAGTCCAACTTTCACATGCATACATGACTACTGGAAAAACCATAGCTTTGACTAGATGGACCTTTGTTGGCAAAATAATGTCTCTGCTCTTTAATATGCTGTCTAGGTGATCATAGCTTTTCTTCCAAGAAGCAAGCATCTTTTAATTTCATGGCTGCAGTCACCATCTGCAGATCAAAAAAATAAAGTTTGTCACTGTTTCCACCGTTTCCCCATCTATTTGCCATGAAGTGATGGGACCAGATGCCATGATCTTAGTTTTCTGAATGTTGGGTTTTAAGTCAACTTTTTAACTCTCCTCTTTCACTTTCATCAAGAGGCTCTTTAGTTCTTCTTCACTTTCTGCCATAAGGGTGGTGTCATCTGCGTATCTGAGGTTATTGATATTTCTCCAGCCATCTTGATACTAGCTTGGGCTTCATCCAGCCCAGCATTTTGCATGATGTACTCAGCATATAAGTTAAATAAACAGGGTGACAATATACAGCCTTGATGTACTCCTTTCCCAATTTGGAGCCAGTCTGTTGTTCCATGTCCAGTTCTAACCGTTGCTTCTTGACCTGCATACAGATTTCTCAGGAAGCAAGTCAGGTGGGCTGGTATTCCCATCTCTTGAGGAATTTTCCACAGTTTTTTGTGATCCACACAGTCAAAGGCTTTGGCATAATCAATAAAGTAGAAGTAGATGTTTTTCTGGAACTCTCTTGCTTTTTCTATGATCGAATGGATGTTGACAATTTGATCTCTGGTTCCTCTGCCTTTACTAAATCATCTTGAACATCTAGAAGTTCACAGTTCACATACTGTTGAAGCCTGGCTTGGAGAATTTTGAGCAGTACTTTACAAGCTTGTGAGATGAGTGCAATTGTGTGGTAAATTGAACTTTCTTTGTCATTGCCTTTCTTTGGAATTGGGATGAAAACTGATCTTTTCCAGTCCTGTGGCCACTGCTGTGTTTTCCAAATTTGCTGGCATATTGAATGAAGCACTTTAACAGCATCATCTTTTAGGATTTGAAATAGCTCAACTGGAATTCCATCACCTCCACTAGCTTTGTTCATAGTGATGCTTCCTAAGGTCCACTTGACTTTGCATTCCAGGATGTCTGGCTCTAGGTGAGTGATCACATCATCGTGGTTATCTGTGTCATGAAGATATTTTTTGTATAGTTCCTCTGTGTATTTTTGCCACCTCTTTAATGTCTTCTGCTTCTGTTAGGTCCATACCATTTCTGTGCTTTATTGAGCCCATCTTTGTAAGAAATGTTCCCTTGGTATCTCTAATTTTCCTGAAGAGATCTCTAGTCTTTCCCATTCTATTGTTTTCCTCTATTTCTTTGCATTGATCACTGAGGAAGGCTTTCTTATCTCTCCTTGCTACTCTTTGGAACTCTGCATTCAAATGGGTATATCTTTCTTTTTCTTCTTTGCCTTTAGCTTCTCTTCTTTTCTCAGCTATTTGTAAGGCCTCCTCAGACAACCATTTTGCCTTTTTTGCATTTCTTCTTCTTGGTGATAGTCTTGATCACTGCCTCCTGTACAATGTCATGAACCTCTGTCCATAGTTCTTTAGGCACTCTGTCTATCAGGTCAGGAAGCAACAGTTAGAACTGGACATGGAACAACAGACTGGTTCCAAATAGGAAAAGGAGTATGTCAAGGCTGTGTATTGTCACCCTCCTTATTTAACTTATATGCAGAGTACATCATGAGAAATGCTGGGCTGGAAGAAACACAAGCTGGAATCAAGATTGCCAGGAGAAATATCAATAACCTCAGAAATGCAGATGACACCACCCTTATGGCAGAAAGTGAAGAGGCACTAAAAAGCCTCTTGATGAAAGTGAAAGAGGAGAGTGAAAAAGTTGGCTTAAAGCTCAACATTCAGAAAACAAAGATCATGGCATCTGGTCCCATCACTTCATGGCAAATAGATGGGGAAACAGTGGAAACAGTGGCTGACTTTATTTTTGGGGGCTCCAAAATCACTGCAGATGGTGATTGCAGCCATGAAATTAAAAGACGCTTACTCCTTGGAAGGAAAGTTATGACCAACCTAGATAGCATATTCAAAAGCAGAGACGTTACTTTACCAACAAAGGTCCGTCTAGTCAAGGCTATGGTTTTTCCAGTAGTCATGTATGGAATGAGAGTTGAACTGTGAAGACAGATGAGCATCAAAGAATTGATGCTTTTGAACTGCGGTGTTGGAGAAGACTCTTGAGAGTCCCTTGGACTGCAAGGAGATCCATCCAGTCCATTCTAAAGGAGATCAGTCCTGAGTGTTCATCGGAAGGACTGATGCTGAAGCTGAAACTCCAATACTTTGGCAACTCATGGGAAGAGTTGACTCATTGGAAAAGACCGTGATGCTGGGAAGGATTGAGGGCAGGAGAAGAAAGGGACGACAGAGGATGAGATGGCTGGATGGCATCACCAACTCGATGGACATGAGTTTGGGTAAACTCCGGGAGTTGGTGATAGACAGGGAAGCCTGGCGTACTGCAATTCATGGGGTCACAAAGAGTCGGATACAACTGAGCGACTGAACTGAACAGATCAGATCTAATCCCTAGAATCTATTTGTCACTTCCACTGTATAATTGTAAGGGATTTGATTTATGTCATACCTGAATGGTCTAGTGGTTTTCCCTACTTTCTTCAATTCAAGTCTGAATTTGGCAATAAGGAGTTTATGATCTGAGCCACAGTCAGCTCCTGGTCTTGTTTTTGCTGACTGTATAAAGCTTCTCCATCTTGGCTGCAAAGAATATAATCAATCTGATTTCCACATTGACCATCTGGTGATGTCCATGTGTTGAGTCTTCTCTTGTGTTGTTGGAAGAGGGTATTTTCCATGACCAGTACGTTCTCTTGGCAAAACTGTTAGCCTTTGTTCTGCTTCATTTTGTACTCCAAGGCCAAATTTGCCTGTTACTCCAGGTGTTTCTTGACTTCCTATTTTTGCATTCCAGTCCCCTATTATGAAAAGGACATCTTTATTTGGTGTTAGTTCTAGAAGGTCTTATAAGTCTTCATAGAACCGTTCAACTTCAGCTTCTTCAGCATTACTGGTTGGGGCATAGACTTGGATTACTGTAATATTAAATGGTTTGCCCTGGAAATGAACAGAGATCATTCTGTCATTTTTAAGCGTGCACCCAAGTACTGCATTTCAGACTCTTCTGTTGACACTAATGGCTACTCTATTTCTTCTAAGGGATTTCTGCCCACAATAGTAGATATAATGGTCATCTGATTTAAATTCACCAGTTCCAGGCCATTTTAGTTCATTGATTCCTAAAATGTTGATGTTCGCTCTTTCCATCCCGTTAAAGCTCTATTATAGACCTACATATTTTGTTTCTCCCTTGACATTGAGAACTCCTGATTTTCCGCTTGCCCTCAGTACCCAGCGTAATACCTGGGACCTCATGGGCACTCAAATCTTTGGTGTTTTGTGTGCATGAAAGGGGGCAAATTAATGAATAAATAAATATGAATAGCTATTTTTTTTACTGTTTCCTATTTGTTATATCTGTTCTTTTTTATTTTTTTATTATTATTAATTTTTTTCACTTTACAATATTGTATTGGTTTTGCCATACATCAACATGAATAGCTATTTTATGCTGACTTAACTGCAGACGTCTCTATAAGCAAGCTTTCACACATAGTAGAAACTTGAGAGATACTTTCTAAATTTGTGGTGGTTTTTTTTTTTTCTACAACTATTCCTTCAGACATTCATTTAACAAATATATATCATGTATTGCTTTGAAGACACAGATGATTCAAGGCAAGAAGATCCCATCAAAGTTTGGCCATTAGAGAGAAATGAGCATAAGACAAGATAAAGTAGGCCTCGGGCTGGGAAAGAGGTCAGCTGTGCAGTGTGGGAGTGCTGAATCAGAGAAAGAGTAATCACGGGCTTTCATGGGTCACCACCACCCTTTCTATCAGCATCATCTAAAATAATAGCAAACACCTGTAACATCAAAGTGTGAATTGCAACCCATTTTGGGGTCATGAAATCAGTTTAAATGGTTAAACTAGAACTTTTTTCATGTTTATGTAGGTTATTTATTTACTTATTGTAAATTTGAGAATTTTAAGTCTAGATAATATGAGTTCAGTGGTCAGTGGCATTTAGATTTTCCTTTTTCTAGAAATGAAGACTAATCATTTCAGTCTTAACCAAAAAAAAGTTCCTTTTTTAGATTGTTACATGTCTCTTAAACAAAAATCCAACTTGAAAGATCAGTGAAACAAATTAAATTGTAGGTCCTTAGCAGAAGGAAGAGAGATAATTATCTCTATTTTCTTATTTAAATCATGCAAATACCCCAGGAGGAATGTAATGTGATCCCTATTAATCTGATGAATACACTGAAGATAAAAGTAAATTAGTTTCCCCAAAGGAAAAAGGAAAGAATGGACCTAGATATGGTTCCAGCACTTTCTCTTCTCTACACTGTGAAAGGGGGGAATACATACTCAGTGCCTGGTAAGTGCTCAGAAATGCTAGCCACTATTGTAGTGATGTTGGTGATGGTAAAAGAAGGTATATTAATAATTCTTTTCTGATTATAAAAGTAACATGCTCTTCACCAAAAATTTAGGTAATATTGACAAGTAGGAAGAAAATAACCAAGAATTCTAGCATTCAAAGATATACACTGTTAACAATTTTGATGAATGCCACTAGCAATTAAGCTCCTCGGGGCAAGAATTTTTATCTATTACGTTAACTGCTGTATTTCAAGAGCCTGGACTCCTGCCAGGGTCATATAGCAAGAACTTGATAAAAATCTGCTAAATGAAGGGATGGATAGATTTTCAGTCATTTTCATAGATGCATTAATGTGTGTGTACATATGAGTAGAATATGTTAACAATTTATATTCTACAGATAGTTTTTTGTCTTATTGTTTTGTTTCGCACGGTCATTTTGTTTTTATATAAAAAGCGGATAGCTTCATAGAGGAGTCCTCGTTGGCGGACTGCTTACTTAGTGTAGGGGGCTCAGAGGATGCTCTCTAGTGCCACCTGCAGGCTAGGACAGTGTTGCTGTTTACGTCGCTAAATTGACCCTATGGACTATAGCCTACTAGGCTCCTCTGTCCTTGGGATTTCCCAGGCAAGCATACTGGAGTGGGTTGCCATGCCCTTTTCCAGGGGATCTTCCTGACCCAGTAATCGAATCCATGTCTCTTATTTCTCTTGCATTGGCAGGAGGGTTCTTTACCGCTAGCACCACCTGGGAAACTTTTTTTTTTTGACCGCACCTCATAACTTATTGGAGAAGGAAATGGCAACCCACTCCAGTACTCTTGCCTGGAAAATTCCATGGATGGAGGAGCCTGGTGTACTACTGTCCATGGGGTCGCAAAGAGTCAGACACAACTAAGCGATTTCACTTTCTTTTCTTTCATAACTTATGGGATCTTAGTTCCCTGACCTGGAATCGAACCTGGGCCATCGGCAGTGAAAGCACAGAGCCATAACCACTGGACCACCAGAGAATTCAAGGACACTGTAGTACATTATTATTTGCTCCCAGGTAGGAAAGAGCAATGGGCCTCCCTGATGGCTCAGCACTAAAGAATCTGCCTGTAATGCAGGAGCTGCAGAAGACATGAGTTCAATCTCTGGGTGGGGAAAATCCCCTGGAGGAGGACATGGCAACCCACTCCAGTATTCTCACCTAGAGAATCCCATGGACAGAGGAGGCTGGTGGGTTACAGTCCACAGGGTCGCAAAGAGTCGGACATGACTAAAGCGACTTAGTACTAGTACTAGACTTTCCTCACCTGCAAAATAAAGTAAGGCTACTTGGCTTTCTTGGCTTTCCAGGTGACTCAGTGGTAAAGAATCTCGGCTCTCTTGGCTTTCCAGGTGGCTCAGTGGTAAAGAATCTGCCTTCCAATGCAGGAGATATGAGTTCAATTCCTGGGTAGGAAAGATGCCCTGTAAAAGAAAATGGCAACCCATTCCAGTATTCTTGCCTGGGAAAATTCCATGAACACAGGAGCCTGGGGGACAGGGGGTGCAGTCCACAAAGAGTCAGATACGACTTAGTGACTAAGCAGCATAATGTGCTTGCTCAGATTTCCTTACAAGATTTATCTAATGGGAGAGTCCTTTATCTATGATATTTCATGTTTTCTTTACAGATGCTCTTAATAGTATTGAGAATTCCACTTACAGAACAGCCTTCAAATTACGATCAGTGCAAACCCTGTGCCAATGTAAGTACAGGCTTTCTTGAAACATTGAAATAACCTGACCCTACTGCATAAAGTAAAATGCACAGAGAACCGAAAACTCCCCCATGTGAGTGACTGCTGAATCCAGAAGGTTGGACCTGTGCATGTACCCCACTTGTAACAGAGAAGATGAAGTGGGTAAGATACTCCTGTGTACGCAGTCCACATGCAGCTTTGCTAATTGTTTATGGACAAGAATTTTAATTCTTAAAAAAAATTTTCCTACTTTGTTTCTGGAATTATTATTTTTTGTTTGTTTGTTTATTTTTCAGGATACCATTACTGATGCAAAATAAAATAACAAGATAAGTTAGTTTAATCTAACTTGTAGATTCAAATATAAACATTTCTAAATTCCCCCTACCACTTAATATCTGCATTTTTAAGCTGTTCCCCCATCTCTTTCTGAACCTGCAAAAGTAAGTTTTGATGAATAATCCTCAGGCCATAAAGTTTAAAAATTTCTTGAGAATTTTCTTAACTGCTCTTTTGCATTAAATTTTATCTGATTGAATGCCACTGTTTTTTCTCCTATATGGTTATAACTAGGCAAAATATGGTAAAATATAGTAATATGTTTATCCTGTAAGAATTCTCCAAAACAAAATGACTTGGGTCCTGACTATGAAAAACAATAGGCATTCAGCATATCTAAATTATTGATTTCTAATAAGTTTTATATAGCATTTAAAAATCATGTGAAATGATTTATGACATTTATTACAGCAGATCTAAATGAAATTTTTAACATATATATATACACATGTATATATAAAGGTTGAAATTTTTTTATCTATTACTTTCTGCCTAATAGGTTAGATAGACTAGTGGTTTCCAAATTGCTTCACAGCGTAGACATGGGTGTGAAGTAGGATAAGAAAGCGTCAGCCAGGCAGGAAAAGGAAGTACAGGCAAGCCAAGAAAACCCAAAAGACAACCCAAAAGTTGTTCCTACACCAGAACAATTCTGTTTTTCTCTATCTTTCATACTGCACTTATGTGAAAGAGTCCCTTTGAAGAAGGGATTCTTGGCCTAAAAATTTTTTATTCATGGATATAGACCAATCACTAATTCCAGAAATTCACACAAAAAAGAATACACTCAAAAAAATTCACCCTCAATTATACTGTTTTCCTGGAGAATGTCTCCTAGTAAAGATAGTTAGCAGCCAATGTTATATGAGCCTCCATCATTAATGCCTATAATTGATGCAATGTAATTTGAGGATGTACCTTTTTGAACTTTTATTATACCTGGCATCAAAAACAGTGAATATAAATAATACTCATGGGAAATAGTAACAGTACACACAGGGAGAAGTTGGAAATTTCTACCTATAGAAGATAGCCACACAAAAACTGGAAAACAAAAAGAAAAGTCCCAGACACCAAGATAAAGCATATCGTGAGCTCCAGGCAGCAGGATCTGGGGAGCTAGAGAGCATTGCTACACAAATCTGGTGGTGAGATTAATGGACACCACTGTTATCTGTTTTGCTGTAGTATAGAACTCTCAGCAGAAGACACAGCATCCTGTGTACAGCAGGCCAGGCCGAGGTGATAGGTTTTGCGATTGAATAATAATAAAAGAGTTTGCAGCCTCCACCACCTGCAGCCAGGTTTTTATTAAAATCACATCCCCAAACCTACCCCCTCACTTCCTTAGACTCTCCCCTTAAAAGTGGTATCAGAGAACAAATAAAAAATTTTATTATATTTGCTAGATTTCTCATCTGTGAGGTTGATTTACGAAGTAGACAGAAACACGGGGTTTATCACTGCACAAGCTGAAGCATTTTAAATGCCAGCAGCTCTTGGTGCCACTGACATCCCCATCTCTCAGATGGCACGAGTGGGTGTTTATTCATTTTGTCTGTCATTCTCCATCTGCAAGAAACCATAGGGTTGATTCTATTTCATTCTCCCTTATCTTCATTGCCTTGTAACATTTTTAGGAGAATGTGATAAAAAAGATATGTAAGAAATAAACCATTATTTTTTGTAGGCAACTTTGGTTTTATTAAGTGCCTTCCAGGATAGTAATACTGACAGGGCCAAGATCAAAAAAATAAATATTACTAAGGCAAGGGTGAGACCTAAAGAGTCTGATAATTCAGCAACTGTTCTCTTATAAAGATCACTGGGCTTTTAAAGTAACGCAATTGTGTTTTAACATACAATATTCCTTCTTGAGCTAGGCTATGCACCAGGAAAAAAAGTTATGTAAACATGCATGGTGAATTTGCTCAATCGACTTAATAAAGAGTATAAAAAATGTTTCCCCCAACTTTTCACCAGTATTCTAATTTCCTCAGAAAGCTGTTTTCAAGTTTTTCACTTCTTTACCTTTTAATTTCCTACTTTAAATGCCAGCAGCTCTTGGTGCCACTGACATCCCCATCTCTCAGATCTCTAAGTCACATCTTAGAGGTTATACTGGGAATAATATTCTAGCTTTCCTTCACTAACAAACGCACTTTTCCAAAATCAAATCAACTGTCAGAATAGGAATGCCTGAATTATGTACAAGATGGTGGCTTAGATGGTGAAGAATCTGCCTGCAATGTAGGAAACCGAGGTTCAATCCCTGGGTCGAAAAGATCTGGAGAAGGAAACGCATTCCAGTATTCTTGCCTGGAGAATCCCATGGAGGGAGGAGTGTGGCAGGCTTAGTCCACGGGGTCACAAAGAGTCAAACACAACTAAGCAACTAATACACTGTATCCAAATTGTGGTCATATGTAACTCTCTTAAAAAATACCTGCCATTAAAAAAATGTCTTATAGACTAGATGATGTTTACTTTTTTGAAGCCTTTTGTTCTCATCACAGATGATGCAGTGTTTCCTTTGCTTCCTGCAGTGGACTTGATTGGCAGTTCTCTGATTCAGCATGTCCTAGGACATCAGAGTCTCTGGGAGGCAGGAGAAAGCACCCTCTCCATTCAGCAGCTTTTTCAGGCTCTGCAGGAGATGTTCCAGAAAGTCAGAGTGGAAAAACCAGGACAGATGCACCCCAGGGCTTCAGAACTCACTCTGAGCCTTCTCACTACAATGTATGACAGGTGAGGATGAAGAGCTCAAGCTGTGACCTAATAGGGGGTATGCAGTTGCCTCTGGTCATTGACAAACTAAGGATGTCTAATATTTGCTCAGGGTTTGAGGTCTAAGAAAGCTTCTTTGTTTGTTTTCCTCAAATGTATTACTCATTCAGAAGGGGAACAAAGAAGTACATGCTTATCAACCTCACTAACATAAATGATTCATGCAAAGCAATAAGAAGGAAAATCCACATTTTCATACAAACTTCATTTCCACTCTAGAGAAGCATACACACCTTTTTCTAGGGCAATTACGCATCTATAGATACTGAAAATTACACTTTTTATTGTTCAGTCTCTAAGTCATGTCTGACACTTTGCGACCCCATGGACTGCAGCATGCCAGGCTTCACTGTCCTTCATTATCTCCTGGAACTTGCTTGAACTGATGTCCATTGAGTCAGTGATGCCATCCAACCATCTCATCCTCTTTCACTCCCTTCTCCTCATGCCTTCAATCTTTCCCAACATGAGTCCCCAGTAATTTATTTCTTTGTTTATTTCTTTATAACCATTCATCAGTTTCTGTTTGTGGGATAAGCTTGAATAACCTATGCATAAATGGCTGACCTCTTGTCTTAGTCTGTTTGGGTTGCTATACAAAAATACCATAGACCAGGTGACTTAACAGACATCTGTTTCTCACAGTTCTGGAGACTAGGAAGTCCAAGATCAAAGGCAGCTGCAGACACTTGGGTCTGGTGAGAAACCACTTCCAGGCACTCAGAGGTCCATCTTCTGGCTGTGTCTTCACATAGTGGAAGAGAGTGAAAGAGCTTTCTGGGGTCTTTTTTTTTTATAGTAACAGTAATCTAGTTCATGAGAGTTCCACCTTTGTGACCTAGTCATCTCCCCATATCCTACCTCTAAATAGTCTCTCACTGGGAGCTAGGATTTCAACATATGACTTGGAAGGTACATAAACATTTCCACCTTATCAAAGGCTTGATTATGCATGCCCTGGAGTCAGTGGTGTTGTGTGTGTGTGTGTGTGTGTTTCACTGAACTCGAGTTTATCACTTTTTTTGCTCCACTTCAGCTGTGTTTATCTTATGTGGTCTTGACCCAGTTGGCTTTGTCTTGTGGAACGGACTTTTAAAAACTCGCAGTGAATATAAAACATCTGGAAAGTGCAGGAAAGAGTAAGGAAGAAGCAATATCACCCCCAAAGCCTGCATCCTAGAGACAAGGACAGTTTAACCATTTGGCAAATTCCTTACTAGTTTATTGTTTATTTTTTGTCCTGCAAATAATATATAAATATGTTCTCAGGTGATTTTTTTCTTGATTCCAGCCTCCTTAAGCATTAAGCTTTTGGCTGTCCTTTCTATACCCAAT
Organism: Bison bison bison; assembly: GCF_000754665.1. Classification (NCBI taxonomy): domain Eukaryota; kingdom Metazoa; phylum Chordata; class Mammalia; order Artiodactyla; family Bovidae; genus Bison; species Bison bison. The sequence continues at coordinate 29,196,855 of NW_011495032.1, read as the reverse complement.
GCCTGCCTCTAACAACCCACCTGCCTTTGATACATTGTTCTGTAGCTTTCCTAACTGCATAGCTGGTGGGCACAGCGAGATGAGGCTCTAGGTAGTGACCTGAGAAGAAGCAGATTTTTTTAACATACAGATTTGCTCATTCTGCCTGCCCTTTGGTCCGTGTCTCTGTTGTTTGGTTTCTGGACCTGTGAACCCTAAAGACAATGAGACCACGTGGTCCAGGAAGAGAGGGCGCACCCCTGGGTCCCCAGTGCCTAGGGTAGTACTTTGTATCGAGAAAGCACCCAATAAATATTTGTTGAACACGTGAATGAAGAAATCATGAAGGATGAAATATTTCTATTCAGTTATTTGTCCTGTCAAATTCTAGATATGGGAAAACAGACCATGAAGAGCGTGAACTTGTTACATGATGTCAGAAATGTTCATTCATAGTCATGGTTTTTATAAGAATAACCCTGCCTTTCCCATTCTTGCCTCTGTTGTTTTTTGTTGTTGTTGCCATGCAGCACAGGAACGGGTTTTATCAAGCTTGCACCTGCAGCAGCTGCTCTGATCACCCTCTCAGGGGACAGTCCTCTTACAAAATACAGAGGTAACGTAAGTAGGGGTTTAGAGTGTCTGAAGTGTGGTGACCACCAGACCTCTCCAACACGTGACCTTCACTCACTCCTGTATCCCCACTACCACACAGCTCTGGTTCAGCATGTACCCAGCAAAACTCAGAATTTTCCAAAATGTTGATCTGTGTGTTCTAACTATTCATAATTTGTTATATTTATTTGTATAGAGATTATTCAGACACCAGTAGTTCTTATTCTCTTAAGGCAGTCCCTACTCCCATCACCATTCACCAAACTCATGGTGTTTGTCATCAATGTGCTCAATTATCAAAAATTAGAAAAAAAAAAATAGAAATGTGAGTGGCTCTTCACTACTTTTCAAGTTACTTAGTTTGGGAAGCTTTCAAAATAGCAAGCGGATAATCAAGAATTATAACTTTCTCCTCTTTCCCTCTTTAAACCCACAAATTAAGTGTTTAGGATTCAAAGCACATGCTCTTCAAAGATATATGCAAGTATTCAATTAAAGGTTTCTCTTCCCCCTTATATGTCTAGCTCTTTTTCAGCTCTATGCAGAAAATAACAGGGGAGGTCATGATTTGGGAGCACGCATGACTCGAAGGGTTTTGAGAAACCTACTAACAGATCTACAACAGGTAAACCTCTAATGCTCAAGAGTTCTAAATGTGTTCCAGTTATATTTGTCATATTAATTATTAAAGGGTCTTATTCTTTACAGTGTCGATTCTATCTTGATATAGTTCTCCAAGCAATCTTTCTCTTCTCTAGCCATTGGTAATATCTGAGTATAGTCTGACCTATTGCAGTTATTTCCTAACTGGTTTGCCCAACTCAGGCCTCTCCTTTCTCCAATTCTTCCTCCACACAGCAGCCAATGACTCTTCCAAATGTCAATGTAAGTGTCTAAAATTCCTCATTGGCTATTTCTATCTATAGAATAAAACCTAAACTCCTTAGTATCACAAACAAAGCTTTCTCCAATCTTCTACTTTCAAAAAGAGGTAAAATCATGATACTTATACATATTTAAAATTAATGCAAACAAATAAATATTTGTAACTCAAAGTGAAGAAATATAAAAATTTATTCAGTTTTTTATTTATTAACTATAAGAGGGCTCCAGTAAGATGCCACAACAAGTTGAAAGAAATAACTAAAGAACAGACAAACTGATAGATTAAGAATGTTGTAATGAATTTGCAGGTGGACCCAAGAGTGGCTTGGGTAGGGGTGGGAGTTGTTGCTCAACCAGGAGAGAATTCATTTTGCATGTCCATAAATAGAAACTATTTGCACTGTGATCAGTTGTCAACAAATTGACATTAATCTCTATAAAATTATAAGGGAGCCTGGTCAAAGAGAGTGATGCACATCTCTATAGGTTCAGATAATCCCCAATGAAAAGCTATCCAGTGGTTTCCTTTGTGTATTCCACAGTGTTTTAATTTTTGCTTATACTCCTTCCAGCTTTGTCTGTCCTGCATATCAAAATCCTTGCTGTACCTGACACGGTCCACTCCTGGCTTGTGCAGGCACATCTGTCCACAACACCACTGCGTCTCCTTTACTTGACAAATACTGTTTGTCTTTCAGGTTACTCAAAATATTAGTCACCTCATCCCTGAAAACTTCTTAAACTCCTTGTAAATAACTTTGTTATAGCAGTTGTCAAATTTTATTGCAGTCATGTCTTAGATATGTGATTTTCCCACTAGGCTGCTTCTCAAGGGCAACGATTATATCTCAGTGATCTTTATATCTCCAATAGCTTGAAAAGTGCTTGATACTGAAGTCTTCATGTGTGCATGCGTTATGTGCCAAGTCATGTCTGACTCTTTGCAATCCAGTGGACAGTAGCCCACCAGGCTCTTCTGTCCAAGGGATTTTCCAGATAAGATTATTGGAGTGGGTTGCCATGCCCTCATCCAGGGGATCTTCCTGACCCAGGGATAGAACCTGCATCTCCTGCAGCTTCTGCATTGCAGGCAGATTCTTTACCGATGAGCCACCAGGGAAGCCTACTAAGGCTTTAACAAGTGCTTAATGAACACATAGATGAAATGCAGCCCTGAATACTCAATAGTTGATTTCCATCATTTTCTATGCTTTAAGAATTAAAAAGAATATATTTGAATCAGTTCTAATGAGGTGGATGAAACTGGAACCTATTATACAGAGTGAAGTAAGCCAGAAAGAAAAACACCAATACAGTATACTAACGCATATATATGGAATTTAGAAAGATGGTAACAATAACCTTGTATGCAAGACAGCAAAAGAGACGCAGATGTATAGAACAGTCTTTTGGACTCTGTGGGAGAGGGAGAGGGTAGGATGATTTGGGAGAATGGCATCGAAACATATGTTTCAATGATATGTATAATATCATATAAGAAATGAATTGCCAGTCCAGGTTCAATGCAGGATACAGGATGCTTGGGGCTGGTGCACTGGGATGACCCAGAGGGATGGTACAGGGAGGGAGGTGGGAGGGGGGTTCAGGATGGGGAACATGTGTATACCCGTGGCAGATTTATGCTGATGTATGGCAAAACCAATACAATATTGTAATTAGCCTCCAATTAAAATAAATAAAATTTAAATTAAAAAAAAGAATGTGCAAATATAACATTGTTTTCATCCAATTAATAAGGAATCTAACCTCCTTAATGTAAATATGCTTCTTAATTGTAAAAAATGATGTAACCAAGCAAGATCTTCTGCAAATGAGTTATGTAGGCTCTGGATTATTTTGTGTACAAGTGATTACTGTCTCTGTATCTTTTACCCCTGCTTTAAGGATGCCTCTGTTATTCTTCAAGCCCTTGTAAAATCCTTGAACTAGGTTTTCTGCACTGTGAAACTATAGTAATTTTCTGTCATTTCCCCCCTGGTTCTGGACTGTAGGGAAGAAAAAAAATCTTTTTCCCTTACCCATCTTAAGTTCTGTGTCTTGGGTCCTGTAAATTAGACTTGTGAAAGAATTAACAAGAGAAAAACAAACCAAAGTTTATTCATGTGTATGGTGCATGGGAACACCCAGTGATGAGTAACTCAAAGAAGTAGATAAAACTCAGGCCTGTAAGCTATTTTACGGTAAACAAAGGAAAAGGGACTCTGGGCTTCTAGGTGGGGGAGGCAAGTTTATGAGAAGATGATCGGGAAATAGATCATCTATGGTGAACCAGGGTTGTTTAGTAGGGTTTGTTATGCACATTTAAGTCTGTGATTTCTCCACTAACAAGGGTTGTTAAGAGTCCTCTTCTTCCTGGTAGGTAGAGGGAGACACTATTGGTAAAAATAAATTTACTGTATAAATGTAAGTTACCTTTACAAAAGGAAAACCTGTGTCCTATTTTTAGTGCTTTTTCTGCCACTATTGGCTCTCAATGACTTTTAGTTCAAAATAATACATATGCCAAGGAGGTATATTTGGGGCTGGCATATTCTGGTACCCTGGAGAACCAAAGATTCTGAACCGGGGATTATTACGGTAAGAGTGAGAGGTGGGTAAGGAGAAAGATTATCAGACAAGGAATATGATTTAGGAAAACCTACCCAAATTACCTTTGCAGGAATTTCCCTGGTGGTCCAGTGGTTAAGACTACACTTCCACTACAAGAGGGATGCGTTTGATCTCTGGTCGGGAATATCCTGCATGCCTGGCATGCACTGCAGGCCATGCAGTGCTGCCGAAAAATAAAATTAAATAAATAAAATATAATTACTTTTCCCCAAAAAAAAAAATTAAAAAAGTTACCCTTGCTTTGATTTGGTCTTAATATTAAGAGTTTATGTTCATACTGATTGCAATAATTAGTATTTAATTTATTGTGTAAATGTTAAACAACGTTTAAGATACTCATTTTTCTTAAGTGGAGCAATGATCTTTTTTTCATTTCTAAGGTTCAAATCTCAGATGTAGTTTTCAAAGAGCTCTTCTGGTGGTTGCCCCAGCACATGGATCCTGTCACCAGTTTTCTGCTGACTCTCAGGCATGTCTTAAGAAGCTACTGCCTCAACAATCCCCGCATTCTGGGGGAGACTGGGAAAATCTGCCCATCCATTTATGCAATCAGTCTAGTTAGACTGAAGTGGTGAAGTGGATGTGATGAAAGAAGATGGACGGAAGGGCATCTTCCTTCTGAAATCCTATGCCGCTTCCTCACTAGTACAGCTGGCCCCAGGCTGGCTCCCCACCCAAGAGGCCCTAAAAATCTGCCCTTGTTTCAGGCTCAACCAAGGTCAACGAGCTGCTGAAATGGCAGCTCCTGCAGGGCTGTCTCCCCCTCATGCATCAGTAGGCTCCTGAGAAAGCTGTTAGGAAGGTGGAGATTTGCATAGCAAATTATCATCCCATTGACTTCCATTAAGAACACCGAGATGGGTTCCCATAGAGAATTCCAGGCCCCTCTGTGTGATCCCACCCCCTCCCCCCCGAGAACCCTAATTATCATTTCAAGTGGTGTTCTGCCTATACTGCAGGCCCTCTAGCCAGATTTAATTCTTCCTTAGATTATCTGCAAGAAATTAGTCAAATGGGCACAAAATCTTTGTGCACACACTTAAGAGCCAAAAATGTAGGTTAAAACCCACAACAGAAGTGAATTTTCTTTTGACTCATATCAGAATCCCAGAACTGGCTAGTGAATCCTATCTGATTCAATTTCCTTACCATACAAATGAGGCTAAAGCCCTTTCCCAGGGCTCAAGATATCATCCAAATAAGTGGTTCAGTTAGTTCATCAGCATTCACAGGCCAAAGTAGGGGTAATGAGTTATTTTTTCAGATAAAAGCCAAATAACACATCATGTTTAGTTCAGCTGGTGATGGGGTTATTATTAATTTAAAGTACAAGCCATCTTGTCACAATTACACAAATGTTTGTTGACTTCTGCCTGGCTAATTGTCAGCAAAGTGGTTCTAAGTGCCACTTTCCTGATTAGAAGAATGTTTATTCGAGTTGATGGACTCAGCAGGGGGGTCTTTGAAATTACTCCTGAGCTTGGGAGCAATGCCTGCTGACAATCTGTGCTGTAGAAGGCATCAGACATGAAATTAGGACACGTGACCAAATGGGCATAAATGGAGGTGACAGGTACATGTATCTGTGCATATAGTTAATGTCAGGGCCGAGTCCCTGGCCATCTCAGCAGTCACAGGGGGTTCTCAGTCCCTTAGTTAAACTCCTTAATGTGACTGAGTGAAAGATAGAAACCACTGAGTGAGGTAGTGTTAAATCAAGCCATTGGAATACAAATCAGGTCCAGGTGTGACAAAGCTTTGGGAGAACCCCTCAACAGAGTAAAGAGTCTTGGAGGGAGATCTCATGTGTATAGTAATTCTCATCTATTTTGTTTGTTTTACCTTGAGCAAAATATCAGATCTGAATTATTTCTTGTTGTAAACAAGGATAATAACTGCCCTGCCTCGAAAATTGGCATTTATTAAAATAAGATGATGTGTGTTTGAAAAGGTTTTTCTTAAAACTGCCCTGAACTTTAAATGATATCATTGTTATATGTAATTCGTAGGTGAACAAAGGCAAGTTCAGTTCTGTCACTCAGTCGTGTCCGATTCTTTGAGGCCCCATGGATTACAGCACGCCAGGCCTCCCTGGCCATCACCAACTTCCAGAGTTTACTCAAACTCATGTCCATTAAGTCGGTGATGCCATCCAACCATCTCATCCTCTGTCGTCCCCTTCTCCCGCCTTCAATCTTTCCCAGCATCAGGGTCTTTTCCAATGAATCAGTCCTTCGCATCAGGTAGCCAAAGGATTGGAGTTTCAGCTTCAGCATCAGTCCTTCCAATTAATATTCAGGATTGATTTCCTTTAGGATGGACTGGTTGGATCTCTTTGCAGTCCAAGGGCAAAGAAAGGTTAAATAATTTAACTGGGGTCACAAGAGAAACATGGAAGCCCTCCCTGTATTGCCCTCATTGCCAGAACTTCTTACTCTTCTCGTCCCAGCCCCACTTCTCCCCACTTGTTCACTCTTTGTCTCTATTCATATACTGCACAAAATCCACACATGTCTTATTTGCCTAATTGAAACAGCTCATCCAGCCTCATACACCAGTTAGGTGTGACTCTTTGGTCAGAAGTGCCACTGCTCGGGTGTGGCCACCATTTCTTAATCACTGACACAGGGTTTCTTGCCTCTTGTAGATTCCAACTGTTGTTGGGGAAAGTCGTGCTCTGTGCTCTGTGGAGAGTGCTACACGCAGCTGTTTCCAAGGGGTGAGTGCCACGCACATGTCCTTGGGAACTGGGGGCAGACACAGCTGCTGACCCATTTCAATCACAGACCTACTACTCCACAGGCATCCCAGACAGCCTAATTCAGGAGGTACTTGCCCCACCTTTGCATGAGATAAGCTTCAGCAGAGTCAACAGAAACAGAGCCAGAAGAGAAGATGAAAATACATTTTCATCTCTACAAGAGACTGCAGTCATGCTTGGAAACATATTTGACTGTGCCACTGTTTTTCAGGTGTTGAGCCCAGTAATCAAAGAAGAGAAATTCCTGTCTTGGTTGCAGTCTGAGCCTCCCATCCTCTTATGGATCCCAACCTGCTATCGACTGTCAGCCACTGAAATGGCCACTCACCCTGTTCGGTGTAGAATCTGCAGGAACTTTCCCATCACAGGACTGAGGTACAGTCACTCATCACTGTTACACAGACCATCACTCTCCAAATGGATCTAGAGTTGGAGCTTCTTCTCCCCAGATTCTTTTGGTTGTACTATTCACACTTTCAGAACTCAGCTGATTTGGCGGGGGGTGGGGGGGTGGGGAATAATAATTTCCTGTATGAGTGATCCTGCTTATATTTTATTTTACCTTCTATAATTAATGGAATATTAAGTTCTAGTAACACATACTCAGACCGGTAGATATTTTTATTCCTTAAGGGGAAATTTCTTTGTCTTTTGTTACCAAAACTCTTTTAAATATTTTGTAGTTAACCATAACAATAACAACAGTTTACATTTTTTGTTCTTTAAAAATATTTTTGAAGTATAATTGATTTACAGTGTTGTGTTAATTTCTGCTGTACAGCAAAGTGATTCAGTTATACATACAAGCATTCTTTTCCATTATGGATTATAGTATATTGACTATGATTCCCTGTACGATAGGACCTTGTTAACATTTGTTAAATGCTGAACAAATATTAGGTTGTGTGGTTCACATGGATCATTTGTGTAAAGCATTATAACTCCATATACAAAATGGTGTTATCATGCCTAATGGTGGTATTATTATTATTTAGCAGAGATGCTAAATAACCTGAGCTTAAGCTCACGTGGTTAGCAAGTGGCTGAGGCTGTGGACTGAATGCAGAGCCCCTGCTCTGCAGCCGTGATGCTCTGCTGCCTCCTCGTGGAGGCGACTGAGAACATGCCTTGAAACCAAAACAAATGATGAGGCTTTATAGGAGCTGCTCATGCCAGAGCTTCTCTTTTCCTGGAGGAAAAGGCAGATTTGAAAGCTAGGTTTGGACACAGGAAATTCAGATCTTTCCATGGCTTTTAGATGACACTCAAAATCCCATCTTAGGAAAAGGGTGTTGTAGGTTTCCTCTAAATAAAACAATAAAGAAGTAAAATTTGTGTTATTATTAAAGATGGGGAGGAGAGAAGGAAGCCAGCAAGTGGGGGCCAGGCAAGTGGGTGACCATCACCATGGTGGGTGAACCCAGGTGTAACAGGGGCTAGTGATGTGGTGAAACTGATGAGCTAGGACAACCTGGGAACTCAAAACTGGTTAAAAAAGGGGGTATGTGCAGAAGGGGCAGGAGAAGTGACATAAAATAGGTCTGATATAAAATAAGTCTGTTGAGCTCACTAAGAACTGGAAATCAGGTTTTCATTTTGCTGAGAAAGTGAGTTGATTTTGCAGAGAATTCTGAGGACACAATGAAATTTCATTCACAGAAACTTCACAAATAACACAAGTTGAAACAATAAAACATACCAATGGCCCCAACTGTTGGTAACCAGGCAAGCTACACCAAAGAAATATCCACACTACAATGAAAAGTAAACTCTTTTTTTAATTGGGCAGTGGGAAAACATTAATATGATTTTCTATATTACAAGTATATCATAATCATTTACTCAATAAACAAGTATTACATAGCAGTTACACTGTATCCTGTACTGGGCCAGACACAGAATTCGTTTTTGCAGTTACATAAAATACAAATTTAACATTGATGTATTTTTTTCAAAATCATTATGTATAACATAAAGCAGGTATTATTATTTTTATTTTATCAAGGACTCTTAGTTTGTGAATGACTTGCTCAGGTCACTCAAAAAAAAAAAAAAAAGATAGCAAAAGCATAGGGCCAAATATGCCATATTGTAAGTTTTAGGTTGTGTCCCTACCTGCTAATAGTAAGATTAAATTTCTTCTTAGAAACACCTCTGTATGGCCCATCTTTTGTCCTAGAAATCTAAGGCAATGTATAGTTCTCATACATGCAGACAGCTGAGTCATCTGGGCATGACCATGAGCTTCTCCAGACCACAGTTTCTTTGTAAGCAAGAGAAGGATGGGTGAATCAAAGTACGACTTAGGCTTCTCTTAGCTGTAACCATCTGAGCTTATTAGAAAGTGCTTGAATACATTATAGGTCTGACCTTAAACCTGTGCTTTTGGCTCTCAGAAAACCACAGCTATAGCATCAAGGCTTTTACTTTGAGTGAGTGTCATAAAGTCATCTTAGAGCAGAAGTGTTCATAGATCTGGAGGTAGCAAGAAGAGGGCAAGACTTGGCCTCCTAAAGTCAGAGAGAAAGACCAGAGATTGTTCCTAAGCTGAGGGTCCAAGTTTAGCAGGATGTGTCACACTTAGACTCCTGAAGAGCATGTAATTTTGAAATGAGATTAGGGGGAAATAACAGGGTTCTTTGTGAGTAAAAGCATCAACAACAGACCAGCTTGTTATCCACACTGCACCCGCTCTCATGCCTCTGTCGGTAGTTTCAGAGCATGGAGGAGCGAAGCCAAGGTTAGGGTCACCATATTGTCCTAAGGAACTAACTGCAACCATGCCGTAAAGCCAAATAAAGCAGCCAGTAAAGATGGCTCATCACATCTTCTTATTAAAAAATACTTCATGTTATACACTTCACGTCTCCCTGAGTATGCATGTTGAATAATTTTCAAAGTTGTGTAAAACTTTACAAAGGCCTTGGCTTCCCTGGTGGCTCAGATGGTAAAGCGTCTGCCTACAATGCGGGAGACCCGGGTTCAATTCCTGGGTCGGGAAGATCCCCTGAAGAAGGAAATAGCAATCCATTCCGGTACTCTAGCCTGGAAAATTCCATGGACTGAGGAGCCCGGCAGGCTACAGTCCATGGGGTTGCAAAGAGTTGGACATGACTGAGTGACTTCACACTCTTACAAGGCCTAGTGGTCAGGATTTACTAGCCCCATTTTCCTCCTTGAAGAAACAAAGGCATTCATTTAACTCAATCAATAAATGTTCATTGAAAACCTACCATGTACCAGGTATCTTCAAAACCATGAACTTAAGTTTCTGTTTCAAGGTCCTCTAGTAATGGTGGCATGTGACTCTAAGTCAGGTTTCCTGCCTTTGTATTCTATTTTATATATACATTTGGCAGGGTTTGGTGATTTAGTTGCTAAGTTGTATCTGACTCTGTGTGACCCCATGGACTGTAGCCCACCAGGCTCCTCTGTCCATGGGGTTCTCCAGGCAAGAATACTGGAGTGGGTTGCCATTTCCTTATTCAGGGGATCTTCCCAACCCAGAAATCGAACCCGGGTATCCTTCACCTGCAGGCAGATTCTGTACCAACTGAGCTATAAGGGAAACCCTTATATATACGTGTATTTATTTATTGTTTACTTACTTGATTTAACCAGGTCTTAGTTTCAGCACGCAGGATCTTTTAGTTGCAGCATGTGATCTCATAATTGTGGCACTTGGGATCTAGTTCCCTGACCAGGGATCAAACCCAGGCCTCCTCCATTGGGAGTGTGGGGTCTTAACCACAGGACCACCAGGGAAGTCTCCTCTGGGTGGTCTATTACATAGGTTAAAATAGCTGGCTCTCCATTCGGATGGTATCCCTGGCCTCAAAACCCAATTAAACCATTACCAAGTCATCGTGTAAATTTGTGCTTTTGCTTAAGATCTCTTTGAGTTTTAAGAATTGATTTAAAGAAATCGGTTTCTTCAAATGAGGGTAACAATAAGAATGCCTTCCCTTAAAGAACTTTCATGGGGATTAACTATGTCAATGCATGTCCCCTGCCTGCTGCATAGTGAGGGCTCAAAAATGTTTTCTATGCTACTATGATAGCCCTTCAACACTCTATTAATACCCCACTGTGAGTCTAGGTGTCAGGGACAGCAGTGAACAAGGGCCGTGAGAGTTGGTCTCATGGCACTTGAATTCTCCTGCTTTGCCTTCCAATGACTTTGGTCAAAAACCCTTCTGCCATCTGGCCTCAGGAACATTCCAACCTTTTATTCCTCTGTTCTTCAGAGTTATCTGTAGGTCTGATAGATGTGACAAGCTCTAAACCCTTCTTCATCCCAGTCTGCATTACCTATACTTCCTCTTCTTTCTACCTGGGATTTCCTTCACCTTAATCTCCCACCCAGCATTCTACACCCAGCATGAGCCTCACTTCTTCCATAAAAACTAATCAGATCATCCCACCCCCAGGTGTCTTCGCCTCTCTCTCCTACTGCATTTATTTTCCATGCCTCTCACTCTGCACTTCATCACACAGTACTTAATCTTGCTAGTTAGTGTACCTCAAGTTTCCCTATCATGTCTTTGCAGCAAGATACAAAACTTGAAGAGTATAGGAATCTTGTCATAGTTTTACTTTTGTAAATTTGGAAACAGGAATTGAAAACTTAAATGCTTTCTGGGGCAAGACAAGTATATAAATGAGGGGAAGAGGCTAGGGAGGAACTGTCCTAAAGGAATAGCTGCCACCTTGCCCTCGCTCATTGTTGCCACTGATGGGGAAGGCCGACTTTATGTCACAGAAACTGTAGTTGAATATCAGTTAAAATATCAGGGGAAAAGGTATAGATAAAGAAGGGAACCCTCCTACACTGTAGGTGGGAATGTAAATTGATATAACCATCATAGAGAACAGTATGGAGGTTTTGTAAAAAAACAAAAATAGAGCTACTATATGACCCTGCAATCCCAGTCCTGAGGACATATCTGGAGAAAAACAAGTTCCAAAAGAATACACGCACCCCAGTGTTCTTTGCAACACTGTTTACAATAGCCAAGACATGGAAGCAACCTAAACATCCATTCACAGAGGAATGGATAGAGATGTTTTGTGTGCATATATATATAATGGAATATTGTTTATATAATGGAATATTATATATATAATGGAATATTGAATATATATTCCATATATAATGGAATATTACTCAGCCATTAAAAAGAATGAAATTATGCCATTTGCAACAACAACCTAGAGATTGTCATACTGAGTGAAGTAAGTCAGATAGAGGAGAAATATTGTATGACATCCCTTACATGCAGAATCTAAAAAGAAATGATACAAATGAGAATCCCATGGACAGAGGAGCCTGGCAGGCTACAGTCCATGGGGTCACAAAGAGTTGGACACAACTGAGTGACTTTCACTTTTGGGAGATACATGTACACACTGCTATATATAAAATGGATAACCAACAAGGGCCTACTATATAGCACAGGGAACTCTGCCCAATGTTATGTGGCAGCCTGGATGGGAGGGGAGTTTGGGAGAGAATGGATACATGTATGTGTATTTCTGACTCCTTATGCTGTCCACCTGAAACAATCACAACATTGTTAATTATCTATCAGTTCAGTTCAGTTCAATTCAGTCGCTCAGTTGTGTCCGACTCTTTGTGACCCCATGAATCGCAGCACACCAGGCCTCCCTGTCCATCACCAACTCCTAGAGTTCACCCAAACTCACGTGCATCGAGTTGGTGATGCCATCCAGCCATCTCATCCTCTGTCGTCCCCTTTTTCTCCTGCCCGCAATCCCTCCCAGCATCAGAGTCTTTTCCGATGAGTCAACTCTTCGCATGAGGTGGCCAAAGTACTGGAGTTTCGGAAAAAGTATAGATCCCTGATATCTTACAAACGGTATGATCCTATTCATCCTTGAAAGTTACTAATTCTTGACTGTGTGGTCTCACCAGCAAAGCCCCCAAAAAGCACACCATTTTCCCTGAGTGCCTAGAGACACCCTTCCTTAGCAGAATGTCTCAATGTCTCCTCTCCTCTGACAGGCGATTTAAGTAACTGTTCGTAATAGAGTCTGCAGTGCTGATGTGTTAACAAACTTGGCTGTGTTTGTCACTCAATCTTGGCTGTTAGAGAAGGAAATGGCAACCCACTCCAGCACCCTTGCCTGGAAATCCCATGGACGGAGGAACCTGGTAGGCTACAGTCCCTGGGGTCGCAAAGAGTTGGACACGACTGAGCGTCTTCCCTTGGACTTGGACCTTGGCTGATGAGGAACTCCCGCTCTTCACTGTATTCCTTCCTATGTACAAATTCCTAAAAAATGACACATTTATTTTAGATTCTTTTATCTATGATTTTATTTTTCCCAATACTACATAGGAACGCAGGTCCAATATCATCACATCTCACAAATTCTCAAGAGAATTTAGAATTCTAACTTTTTGGAAATCTTCCAGGTTTCTTTATGTTGGCAATTGCATTGAAATTACTCAAACACTTTGTGCAGCTACCCAAAATGTGGCCGCAAACTTCATAGTGTATCCTAAGGGTTGTTGCACACAGTCCCATGCATATAAAAGACACTTGGTATTTTTTGGTGGGAGAGAGGATAAATCAGGCCTCTTTACTATAGTTCGTTGACAAAATTATATTTATTTAATGTCATATTATAAAAATGACAAAATAAATGATAAAAAGAAGATCTAGCTGTATACTCACTCAATAGCTCAGATACCTCTTATTTATCTTAGGCTGCTCCTTCTTCTGAATATTTTCTTTGCTCACCTATTAATAGTGATGTAAGTCACACTTCCACTTTAATTGACAAATACCACTGTCTGAAGTGTCTCAACTTTGACATCTGCCAAGCGTGTTTCTTATCTAGTTTTCAGGGCGAGTCCCACCAGAAGTCTCATCCCGTGGTTGAGAACTGCATCCAGGTAACGTCTAACGCAATGTACCAAACTATTCATAAGTCTTATCTGTGAGAGCTAAAGCAATGAAAAAAACGTTCCCATCAGGAAGACCACAGATTCTACTCCTTTCATACATTACAATATTTAAGATTAAAGAAGTGGCAAGCTCAACCTTATATATCTCTCAATATACATATACTTTACACTGTAGATTTTAATAAAACGTTTTGGAGACAATAGACCAGAGTCTAATCTGAAGCCACTGACTGGGTACTATGTGCAAGAAAATATCTGAGGAGTAAGAGGGGAGAGGCATTGGAAATGCATACTGATTAAAACTTTAAAAACTCTGGTTTGGTTAAAAAAAAAAATGATGCAACGAGGCCTCTAGCTGCTATTGCATTTCAGGAGAAGTTTTCTTTTTTAACATGTCTTTTCCTCAGCACTAAAATTCAAGTATATTTCCCTCAGTAAAAATAAAAGAGAAAGATTACTATCTCAGTTTTGACTGGAGCCAGTATAAAACTAGATTTTATAGCTGACTTTCAAAAAAATTTTAAAGACAACTATAAATATGCAGGAAGAGAATTCAGCTCATGATAATAACAAAGAGAAATGGGATACTTTTAAGGCAGAGAGCATTTAAGATTTTCCGGAAATCGCTTAGTAGAAATCAGTTTCTCCATGCGGTTGGCGTTGCTCTCAAATTCCAAATAGTAAAAGGTGTTGACTAATTACCTTTACTGTGGACAATTTTCCCTCATGATCTCTTTACCATGAATGGCCCACAAAAGTCAAGTGCCTCAATCTTGCCAAATAATTTTCAGAGGATATTGCTTTACTAAACTTCATTAACTCGGATTCTCAGGTTTATTAGTGTATGATCCTCCCGCCTGGGGAAAAATAGGTCTTATCGATGTTAGACTGACACCATGTGGTCATTTTGTTATTACACTTTAGATTTTAAGAGTTGAACATTTTAAAACTTCTCATTGTTTCCTTTTGGCTTACACGTGGGGTCCATGGATGGACTTCAGGTGGCCTGTGAATCCACTGAACTTTTATGGAAAATTAAATTTATGGACATTTTTCTGGAAATAAATTTCCAAAGAAACCCTCCAATTAGCATCCATAGACTTAGTTCTCTTTCACATCCTCTTTTAGTTTTAGAATTCCACATTCCAGAAGAGAAGTTATTGTGGAAGTTAGCGGGTATTTAATTTAGAAATGGATAGTGTATGTATGTGAATAGAGAGAGAATGTGAAGAAGTTCAGATAGGATGGAAGTAAGATGATTTTTCTGTGGACATAAAAGTTAGTGAAATAATTTCAGACACTTTTATGGCAGCCAATCCACTCAAGTAAGGAAAGAAGACCACGTTAAGGCTGATCTGATGCCCTTTGTGCTGTTGGCCATTCCAGCAGATGTCAGCAAAGGATGATACAAGACTCATCCTCAGGACCCCCAGAAACAATCTGCTCCAAGGGCGCTGTAGGAGGAAAGAAGCTTCGAGAAGGCAATGGCTCCTGGACAAGGTGAATCCAAAGGATATGGCTAACCATGCACAGGCCAGGTGAGTGGATTGCTGCAGGGTGGCAACCCGAAGCCTGGTACTGGGGTTATGCAGCCAGCCCAGGGAATCTGCAGCAGGAGAAGGGGTAAGATGCTGTTCCCCTCTAGAAACAACCTTTAATTTAAGTAGAACAAGAGACAACACTACCTTTAAGTGGCCCATCCCATCATTTAGTTATCCCAACTAAAGACCCCAGACAGACACAGATTTTTTTTTTTAACCTTATAATTTTATTTTATTTTTTTTTAATTTAAATTTATTTATTTTAATTGGAGGCTAATTACTTTACAATATTGTATTGGTTCTGCCACACATCAGCGGGAGACTTTTAATATTAGAGGATTTGAATAACTTTCTCCAACATCTTTCTTTTTCATTGGTTTACTTTGGAAAGCCTAATTCAGAATTAATATTTTATTTTAAAAAAGGAAAAGAAAGACACATTCCATCACTCACAACCATATGCTGTTCACATTTCAGTATTACTAAGTCAGGAATTATGCTGTGGATACAGATTTTCATTCTTTTTTCCGTTTACATTAAATGGAGAGCATTTGTCCTGTCATTGGTGCTAGTGGTAAAGAACCTGCCGGCCAATGCAGGAGACGAAAGAGAGGTAGGTTCAATATCTGGGTCAGGAAGATCCCCAGAAGTAGGAAATGACAACCCACTCCAGTATTCTTGCCTTGAGAACCCCATGGACAGAGGAGCCTGGTGGGCTATAGTCTATGGGGTCACAGAGTCATACAAAACTGAAGCAACTTAGCATGTAGCTTCCAAAATATCATTTCAATGACCTCACTCACATCCTTATAAAGAAGTGCCATAATTTGGAAGTAATCCCTTAACATTTTGATTCTTTTCAAATTTTGCCCCTCACTAAAATTCTGTAGTCAACATCCCTCTACGTGCATTTTCCTATATGTTTAATATTTCATTAAGTAAAACAATTGCATTAAAAGTTGTGAACTTTGTTAATCCTCAAAATTCAGAATGCCAATCTGTGTTCCAAAGGGTTACTCAAAGGACACCCATCACCCTGGTAACTGAGATCGTCCATCACACACCTGAGTACCAGCCTAAAGACAACCTTTTAAAAATCATCATGACCTTAAAGTTTGAAGTCACTATTTCTTTATAATTTAAAACTCCAAAAGACCAAGAAAAAGGCACTGTTTCCATGGGCTTATGATCATCAAACTTTTGGGAGGAAAACAGCCAGGATAATCCATGCACTCTTATTTTATCTATCAGAAGTGTAAAAATAGATCACTTTAATCAAATTGATATTCAATTGTTAATTTCTTCTGTAATTCTCTAAACTTTTCTCAGACATCTATCAGCATATTTCTATCTCAATCCTAGACCCTATTTCTGTGGTCATTTTGTCGCTTTATATTTTGGTGTAATTTAATATATTTTTATAGCTCTTTGAAAGGAAAAATACATATTGACTTAGAAATTAGATACCATGCCTATACCTGTACCACATTTACCTAGCAGGTGGTTATCACTGGATCCATAAAGTCAGAGAATTTGGCTAGCTCTAATTCATCTCTTTTTTTGGCTGCACTTGGTCTTCGTTGCTTTTGCGCGGGCTTTCTCTAGTTGCGGTGAGTGGGGGGCTACTCTTTGTTGTGGTGTGAGGGGTTCTCACTGTGGTGGCTTCTCTTGCTGTGGAGCACAGGCTCTGGAGCTCTGGCTTAGTAGCTGTGGCACAGGGATTTAGCTGCTCAGTAGCACGTGGAATCTTCCTGGACAAGGGATCAAACCCATGTCCCCTGCATTGGCAGGCAGATTCTTATCCACTGCGCCATCAGGGAAGTCCTGGATATCATCTTGATGTATATCTTTAATATAGCACAAATAATTTAAATTTAAAAATAAAAGCAAAGATATCAGGTACCAATTCGTCTGCCTTCTTCAAGCCATTTATTTCACTTTTCCCTGGTAGAGTAACACTAAACTCTGACGATTAGTCAGCTGGATTTATTGCATATTTGAAATCTTCTCCAAATCCCTCCATTCTCGTAGTTAGAACACCAAGATCTATGCTCTCATTTGCATTTCTTTTGGCCACAGAAGCCTGGCTGATCTTTAAAAAAAAACAAACAAACAAAATAAGATGGTGTTCCTCACGCACTTATTTCCCCCAAACTTAGTGTAGGCCTTAAGGCCATCCATTAGCTTCCCATTGTTTTTAAGCTAAAGACTGAACATTTTAAGATGACTTAGAAAATTCCTGCATATTTGAGCCACCCTGGGGACCTCTCCAGTGCAATTCTCCCCTCCACACCTCTGTTCTCCAGTTCTGTCCCTCCCTCCTCACCATAGGACTAAGCTGTATCCCCCGATCTCAATACTTAAAACCTTTACTTTAAAGAATTGGTATCTTTAGACTGCCTCTCTGTAAGGCTGGACTCCTTACCTCTTAAATACTAGCAAAAGGTCTATTCAGATGTCATCACATCCTTAAGGCCCTGCCTAACTACCTATTTATCATTTTAGCCCCTGTTCCCACTCTGGCATTCCCAAACCTCCTCCCTTGTTTTATTTCTCTTCAAAAGTATTTTATCAGCATCTGACATTCTATGTATTTCACTTTTTTCTTTTTTTTGCTTTAATGGAAACTCCATCGGGGGAGGGAATTTTTATTGTTCCCAGTTGTATTTCCAGAATTTACAACAGCATCTCAATATGATAAATGCTCGATAAATGTTTGCTGAATAACTGATGGACTGAATAATAAAATGGGTGGATGCATGATAGAGGAACTGATGGATGGGTGGATTGATAACATGGGTCTCTTAGAATGGAGAATGAAGTGTCACGAGGAGTAATTAATTATCCAGTGTTGGAAGACATTAGTGATGTTTAAACCTGGGACAGAAAGACAAAGAAATCTTGTTCTTAGCCAGCTCCGTGAGTGGCCTTGGAGACTTCGTTTTTTTCACCTGATGATAGAGATAACTTGTTCTTCCTTCTCCCAGAGTCGTGTTTGTGGAAATAAGATGAAGAAAGGGAATTGCAAGCCCTATGCCAAGCTAGGACTTGTCAACATCCATTGGATCATAGAAAAAGGAAGAGAATTCCAGAAAAACATCTACTTGTGCTTCATTGACTACGCTAAAGACTTTGACTGTCTGGATCACAAAAAACTGTGGAAAATTCTTAAAGAGATAGGGATACCAGACCACCTTACCTGCCTTCTGAGAAACCTGTATGCAGATCAAGAAGCCAACAGTTAGGACCAGACTTGGAACAGCAGACTGGTTCAAAATTGGAAAAGGGCTGTACACATCTGTATACAACTGTATACATCAAGGCTGTACATTGTCACCCTGCTTATTTAGCTTATATGCAGAGTACATCATGAGAAATGCCAGACTGATGAAGCGCAAGCTAAGATTGCCCGAAGAAATATCAATAACCTCAGATATGCAGATGAAACCATCCTTATGGCAGAAAGTGAAGAGGAACTGAAGACCCTCTTGATAAACATGAAAAAGCAGAGTGAAAAAGCTGGCTTAAAACTCAGCATTCAAAAAATGAAGATCATAGCATCCAGTCCCATCACTTCATGGCAAATAGATGGGGAAACAATGGAATCAGTGACAGATTTTATTTTCTTGGGCTCCAAAATCACTGCAGATGGTGACTGCAGCTATGAAGTTGAAAGACACTTGCTTCTTGGGGAAAAAAAAAAAAAAAAAACTATGACAAACCTAGACAGAATATTAAATGCAGAGACATTACTTTGCTGAAAAAGGTCCATCTAGTCAAAGCTATGGTTTTTCCAGTAGTCGTGTATGGATGTGAGAGTTGGACCATGAAGAAAGTTGAATGCCGAGGAATTGATGCTTTCGAGCTGTGGTGTTGGAGAAGACTCTTGAGGGTCCCTTGGACTGCAAGGAGATCCAACCAGTCCATCCTAAAGGAAATCAGTCCTGAATATTCATTGGAAGGATTGATGCTGAAGCTGAAGTTGCAATACTTTGACCACCTCATGCGAAGAGCTGGTTCATTAGAAAAAACTCTGATGCTGGAAAAGATTGAAGGAAGGAGGAGAAGGGGATGATAGAGGACAAGATGGTTGGATGGCATCAGTGACTCGATGGACATGAGTTTGAGCCAGCTCTGGGAGTTGGTAAAGGACAGGGAAGCCTGGCGTGTTGCAGTCCATGGGGTTTCAGAGTCAGACATGATGGAGCAACTGAACAGCAATATGCAGAGCTAAAGGTTCTTAAAATGTCAATGTGTTATATTCTGTTCACCAGAAAGTACCAGCCTCTTAAACACATAAGTGAAGTGTACCACAGAGTAATCACTTATTTTCTTATACTCTTATTGGATTCTGTAAAAATAAGTGTACTATGTCATAAATGATTGTATTTGTCTGTTCATTAGATGTAAATTCTCTGTGAGCAGGGAGTTCTCTGTTTTGTTTTGTTTTTTTAAGTCTTTTTTGTCTGCAATAACTCAAGATGGTAAGATGCTTTAAATAGTTTTTGAATAAGGAAAAGAAATTAAATGCAGTTGTATAAAATGAAATATGCCTGACCTTAAACTAGTCTACGCTATGCTCTTTTAGCTATGTTGGTAATAAATACACATCTGCACTTACCCTTAGTATCTGACCTGGACAGGATGACCTGGGAGATTTTCTGTAGTCATTCCTGAACTTCTTTACATTCTCATTTCTAGATTATCAGGAGGGATAGGAATGGACGTTTTGTTCCTCTTGTTGGTTAATTAGCTCTATATCAACTAAGCAGTTGAAAGAGAGAGGGCACAGAGAAAAGGCTGAACTACTTTGTTCTTATTTTTTTAAATTAGATTGAATAACTGACAACATTTTCTAACAAGATTCTCCTCAATGTCACACCTGATGGTTAAAAATTATTAAACCTCTCATAAAATTCTACTTTTATAGCAGGCTGTCCATTCAGTGTAGTAGATCTGAAGTACCAGTGTATGAGCATACAACTGAACCGGTAGAAACACCAGCCACAGAGACCTTCAAACAAATGCCTCAAAGACTATCTCGGGCTCAGCAAACCAATGGCAGCAACCCACATCACCAGGTGAGACCAAAGAGGAAAAGAACAACCAAAGCACAATTAATCTGGACTGGCATTGGTGTGGTGAACTGCCATGGGCCATTCCTTAATTTGGGGAATATTTTCAAGGTGCTAATATGATCAAGGAAAAATCTAGGAGCGTATTTCTTTTTTGAAGCTCATTACAAGCTGTTTTTATTGTCATTTGAGCTTCAAAATTATCAACACAGCTAAGAACTAGGTCAGTAGGTTTTCCTTCTTCTAATCCACCATTAGGAACATATTTCTTAAAATAGCTTATATCCAGTCATAAAGTGCTACATATTTATTGTAAAGTTTGGAAAATTCAGAGACAAGCAAAGAGCAAAATTAAAATTGCAATCAATCTCTAACTATTGTTAATATTTTTGGTTTGTTATTTTCTCTGCAAATATTTCAAATATAGTTTACATCATACTGCAAAATGTATTGATTATGTAGTTCTATAACTGTAAGTTATATTGTGGGTGTTTTCTCATTGCTGTTACAATTCTTCAAGAACATCTTAATGGTTGTATACTTTTTACTTAAATGTAAAAATTCAATATTTATCTAACCCATCCTCTGTTGTTGGATATTTGGGTTATTTCTAACTTTTGCTATAATTTCAAAATTTACTACTGAAATCTTCGTAACTTGATCTTTGTACATGGCTCCCCACTTATTTCATGAGTGTATATTTTGTAAAGTGGGAACTAAATGAGAAGTGGGAACATTTTAAAGACTCTTCATACAAAATTGCTATTTAGAAAGGATATACCAAATTACACTCCTAGTGAGTTCAAGTAACTCTCTGAATCTTTGTTAATATTGACTATTAACATTTTAAATTTTGTTAAGTTTAGGAGGAGGATATAGTTTATTTGCCATAATTTCTATTTCTCTGATTAAGGGTGAAATGAAACTTCCTTTTCCCCACATAGTTTAGAAGGTAGTTATATTTCCTTTCTGTTGGTGTCTGCTGCTCATTTGTACTGATGCATCAGCTTGATTTATTAATGGATTTTAACTTTTTAAATGTTAAATTTAACTGTGCAGAACCTTTCTTTATAGTTATTTTCTTTAATCTTATTTATAATGTGACTTCTTATATAGACATTTTTAATTCTTATGAAAGTGCTCTCAATCTTAACATTCCTGACTTTTTACACAGCTTTATACTAGGAAAGTTTTTACCATTAAGAAATCAAATGACTTTTTAGATGTATTTGTTTTAACACTATTTGATTGTTTTTTAACATTTAAAGTTTAAATATACCTGGCTGTTATTTTGATACATGTTAAAAAGTGAGGGTATTCCCTTACTCTTACTTTGCATTTAAATAACCGGTTTTCTCTCACTTCAAATTAATCTTTTCCTTTTTTAAATTCTATGTAGTGGTTTCTTTAGTATATATTATAATTTTCACCATTTTAAAGAATGTGTTTTATTGCCATCTATTTGGCTCAATTGCTTTTAATTTTATTTTTAACACAAGAATATTTTTTATTCTAGCTTTATGATACCATTAGCATATTATAGAACAAAGTTTTTCTTTTTCTTCAATTCAAAATGTATTCATTATGATCTTTCACACCATCAATTTAACTCACATGGGATAATTCACAAAGTAACCCAAAGTTGATAGTTTTCATTTTTGTTTGCTTGTTTTTCCTACTGAGATAAAATTGATATAACATTACATTAGTTGCAGATGTACAACATAATAATTCAATGTATGTACAACTGTGAAATGCTCACCATCATTCTAGTCAATGACCTCCACCACACATAGTTACAAAGTTTTTCTTTCAATAAGAATATTTAAGATCAACTCTCTTAGCAACTTTTGAATATACAACTAACTATGTTACTAACTATAGTCACCATTCTGTATCAGAGCTAATTTATTTTTTAACTGGAAGTTTGCATCTTCGGATCACCTTCATCCATTTTGTCTGCCTCTGACACCCTGCTTCAGCAATCACTGGTCTATTTTTGTATCTATGTGCTCAGTTTTTCGGTTTGGGGTGTTTTTGCTGGTTTTTTTTTTTTTTAAGACTCCACATACCAGTTAGATCATGCAGTATTACTGTTCCTCTGTCTAAACTATTTCAAATAACATAATACCTTCAAGGTCCATCAATGTTATTGCAAGTGGCAAAATTTCCTCCTTCTTATGGTTCATTTATATATTTTACATACACACAGATAGATACAGATACATCACATTTTCCCTACCTGTTCATCCATCAGTGGACATTTAGGTTGCGTCCATGCCTTGACTATTGTAAACAATGCTGCAGTGAGCATGGGTGTGAGAATATCTTTTCGAGTTACTGTTCTTGTTTCCTTTGGATAAATATTCAGAAATGGACTGTATGGATCATATATTAGTTCTATCTCTGATTTTTTGAGGAATCTCCAAACTGTTTTCCATAGTGGCAGCATCAATCTACATTCCCATCAATAGTGAACAATGGTTTCCTTTTCACCAGCACTTGTTACTTGTGTTTTTGATAGGAGAAGGTGATGGCACCCCACTCCAGTACTCTTGCCTGGAAAATCCCATGGACGGAGGAGCCTGGTGGGCTGCAGTCCATGGGGTCGCTGAGAGTCGGACATGACTGAAGCGACTTAGCAGCAGCAGTAGCAGCAGTTCTAATAGGGATGAAGTGATATCCCATGTGGTTTTAATTTGCAAGTTCCTGATGAGTGTCTTCTCATGTTCCTGTTGGCCATTTGTATGTCTTCTTTGGAAAACTGTCTATTCGTAGAAATTCTGTTCATTTTAAAAATTAGGTTATTTGTAGTTTTTGTTAGTGTGCTAGGTCGTGTGTGTGTGTGTGTGTCTATCTATGTGTCTGTGTGTCTGTTGACATTTTTTCTTTGACCTTTGTGTTAGTTCAAACTGCTGTCTTTGTTTTCAGTGGTCCCAAGGCATCTAGAATGAAAAAGTAGGAAGTCAAGAAATACCTGGAGTAACAGACAAATTTGGCCTTGGAGTACAAAACAAAGCAGGGCAAAGGCTAACAGAGTTTTGCAAAGAGAACGCACTGGTCATAGCAAACACCCTCTTTCAACAACACAAGAGAAGACTCTACACATGGACATCACCAGATGGTCAATACTGAAATCATTTTGATTATAATTCTTTGAAGCCAAAGATGGAGAAGCTCTATACAGGCATCAGAAACAAGACTGGGAGCTGACTGTGGCTCAGATCATGAATTCCTTATTGCCAAATTCAGACTTAAATTGAAGAAAGTAGGGAAAACCACTAGACCATTCAGGTATGACCTAAATCAAATCCCTGATGATTATACAGTGGAAGTGACAAATAGATTCAAGGGATTAGATCTGATAGACAGAGTGCCTGAAGAACTATGGATGGGGGTTCATGACATTGTACAGGAGGCAGGGATCAAGACCATCCCCAAGAAAAAGAAATGCAAAAAGGCAAAATGGTTGTCTGAGGAGGCCTTACAAACAGGTATGAAAAGAAGAGAAGCGAAAGGCAAAGGAGAAAAGGAAAGATATACCCATTTGAATGCAGAGTTCCAAAGAGTAGCAAGGAGAGATAAGAAAGCCTTCCTCAGTGATCAATGCAAAGAAATAGAGGAAAACAATAGAATGGGAAAGACTAGAGATCTCTTCAAGAAAATGAGATATACCAAGGGAACATTTCATGCAAAGATGGGCACAATAAAGGACAGAAGTGGTATGGATCTAACAGAAGCAGAAGATATTAAGAAGAGGTGGCAAGAATACACAGAGGAACTATACTAAAAAGATCTTTATGACCCAGGTAATCATGATGATCACTCACCTACAGCCAGACATCCTAGAATGCAAAGTCAAGTGGGCCTTAGGAAGCATCACTATGAACAAAGCTAGTGGAGGTGATGGAATTCCAGTTGAGCTATTTCAAATCCTAAGAGATGATGCTGTGAAAGTGCTGCACTCAATATGCCAGCAAATTTGGAAAACTCAGCAGTGGCCACAGGACTGGAAAAGATCAGTTTTCATTCCAATCCCAAAGAAAGGCAAAGCCAAAGAATGCTCAAACTACTGCACAATTGCACTCATCTCACACGCTAGCAAAGTAATGCTCAAAGTTCTCCAAGCCAGGCTTCAACAGTAGGTGAATTGTGAACTTCCAGATGTTCAAGCTGGATTTAGAAAAGGCAGAGGAACCAGAGATCAAATTGCCAGCATCCGTTGGATCATGGAAAAAGCAAGAGAGTTCCAGAAAAACATCTACTTCTGCTTTATTGACTATGCCAAAACCTTTGACTGTGTGGATCACAACAAACTGTGGAAAATTCTTCAAGAGGTGGGAATATCAGACCACCTGATCTGCCTCTTGAGAAATCTGTATGCAGGTCAGGAAGCAACAGTTAGAACTGGACATAGAACAACAGACTGGTTCCAAATTGGGAAAGGAGTATGCCAAGGCTGTATATTGTCACCCTGCTTATTTAACTTATATGCAGAGTACATTAAGAGAAATGCTAGACCAGATGAAGCACAAGCTGGAATGAAGATTGCTGGGAGAAATATCAATAATCTCAGACATGCAGATGACACCACCCTTATGGCAGAAAGTGAAGGCAAACTCAAGAGCCTCTTGATGAAACTAAAAGAGGAGAGTGAAAAAGGTGGCTTAAAACTCAACATTCAGAAAACGAAGATCATGGCATCCGGTCCTATCACTTCATGGCAAATAGATGGGGAAACAGTGGAAACAGTGGCTGACTTTATTTTTTTGAGCTCCAAAATCACTGCAGATGGTGACTGCAGCCATGAAATTAAAAGATGCTTACTCCTTGGAAGGAAAATTATGACCAATCTAGACAGCATATTAAAAAGCAGAGACATTACTTTGTCAACAAAGGTCCATCTAGTCAAAGCTATGGTTTTTCCAGTAGTCATGTATGGATGTGAGAGGTGGACTATAAAGAAAGCTGAGTGCCAAAGAATTGATGCTTTTGAACTGTGGTGTTGGAGGAGACTCTTGAGAGTCCCTTGGACTGCAAGGAGATCCAACCAGTCTATCCCAAAGGAAATCAGTCCTGAATCCCCATTGGAAGGACTGATGCTGAAGCTGAAACTCCAGTACTTTGGCCACCTTATGAGAAGAACTGACTCACTGGACAAGACCCTGATGCTGGGAAAGACTGAAGATAGGAGGAGAAGGGGATGACAGAGGATAAAGGATGGCATCACTGACTCAATGGACATGTGTTTGAGTAAACTCTGGGAGTTGGTGATGGACAGGGTGGCCTGGCATGCTGCAGTCCATGGCATCACAAAGAGTCGGACAGGACTGAGAGACTGAACTGAAGGCATCTAGAGTGTGATGAGACAGGTTAGACAGAAGCCACTGCGTTAGACAGAAAAAATCAGAATAGTGGACTATGGTCCAGACCTTTCCTTTCTTCTCCAGGCAGAAGCTGAATTGTTCTTGTATTGTTGTTCAATCAGTGTATCTTGATGGGAGGGAGGATCCAGGGCTTCCTTTTCCACCATCTTGATGGCATCACTCTTATTTTTAAAGTGGTGATGTTGTTCAGTCACTCAGTCATGTCTGACTCTTTGCAACCCCACAGACTACAACATGCCAGGCTTCCCTATCCTTCACCACCTCTCAGAGCTTGCTCAAACTCATGTCCATTGAGTCAGTACTGTTATTAAACAACTATTCTTCTAGGAAAACTTTAAAATCATTTGTAAGGTGCCAAATTAGTCTGTTAGTATTTCATTTAGGCTTGCATTAAACCTATATGTTGTTGTGGGAATATCTGTCATCTTTGTGGTATTTAGGTCTCTACTTTTTTCAGCTCTCTTTCTAGCTCTCAGTAAAAGGTTATATGTAGCTTACTTCTTATCATTCTGTGTCTCTCCTTGGGGACACCCTGGGTATCACACATTTGTTGCTATTGTGAATAAAGGTTTTTCTAATTTTACCTTTTTTGTAATTAGATCGATTATGGTTATGGATTTCTGAATCATTATCTTGTAAAGAAAAGCCTTTATAAACCCTTAGTAATTTTAAATATTGGTTTAGCTTGAACCTCTTGCTTCTAGGTAGGCAATCAAAAGGTTTGTTTCAGTCTCTTTCTTTCTAGTACCTAAACCTCTCATTTCTCTTTCATGTCTTCAGTCCTGAGAGGCTCCGGATCTTTTACAACAAAATTGAGTAATGCAAGAAATGATGAGGCTTGTATCATTGATCTTAAGTTGGATCAGCTTTAATGGGGCTTTTTTCTAGCATTTCTTCATTAAATACTATGGTGTTAGTTGTCTGTTTGAGATTCTTTCTAGTATGGGGAAAGTCATTTTCTTTTTCTTTTTTAAGAAGTTTTTTGGGGGGATGCAGTCAGAATTGATTTTGAATTTATTTGTTTTATATTCCATGTTTTCTCTTCTTGGAAGTACTGCACCAATAGCGTCCCTGATAGTAAATATTCCTGGGATTGTGGGGACTAAAAGCTAAACTTGTTCATAGTGAATTATTCTCTAACTACACTTTAGATTTTATTTGCTCATTTTTTATTTAGAACTGCATTATTTATGAATCAGAATAGTCTCTCTTTCTCACTCAATATGATTTTTGTTGGTTTTGAGCATTTGAGATTTGGTAGCTACACATGTGGCTGCAGTCCATGGGGTCACTAGGAGTTGGACATGACTGAGCGACTTCACTTTCACTTTTTACTTTCATGCATTGGAGAAGGAAATGGCAACCTACTCCAGTGTTCTTGCCTGGAGAATCCCAGGGACAGGGGAGCCTGGTGGGCTTCCGTCTATGGGGTCGCACAGAGTTGGACACGACTGAAGCGACTTAGCAGCAGCAGCAGCAGCTACACATAAGCAACTACTTATTATTCATCTTAACAATTTATCTAACATAAGGACCATTTATTTCTTTAGACCAAGTTCAAGAGTAAAAGCTTAGGACATGGGAAACTTTATAATATTTAGATAAAATTTTCAGTTCACAGTTTAAGAGTTAAATAGACAAAGTTCAAGAAAGCCCTAGGACATTGGAATCTTTATAATATTAGATAAATTTTTCTGTTTCTTCAGGCTTAATAATCTCTTCATACTTCTTCATACTTTCTTCAGTTAACTTTGATAATTTAATTTTTTTGAAAAAATTATCTGCTTCACGATTTTCAATTTTAATTAATTAAGATATTTTAAACTTATCATTTCATTCACTTTTCAAATCTTCAAATTTCTTTTAATTCAACTCAAATATTCTCAGCTTTTACCCCAAGAGAATAAAGTGGCATTTGTATCAGAAGGATCAAACTAAATATGTTAGGAAGACCTGTAATACCCTCAAAATACAAAACTGCATATCTGTCTTTGGCCTATTTAATACACTTAATTGCATAGCTTTTCCTGAAGACGATAGATCAGGTTAATCTGATGTTCACAAGGATCAAGTACATCATAACTTTTCTATCCATTAAGAACTATGAATTAATGGCAACAGTGGTACATGCAATTAATTACAGTATAATTTGTATTGCCCGTTTGCAGCATTTTTAGAAGACTGCATAGTGACATCCTTAAGGAGATACAAACCTATCCTCATTTACATGTAGCTGAGGAACATGAATTTTCTCTTACCTGTTGTCCCCTAAAGAGTGGTCAGTTCCAACCCCAACACATGCTATCTGTGATGTACAACTGTCTTGCTCACTGTCTCAGTAAAGTTTAAATTTGAGAGGACTCTGCCTATTCAATTTTGATATCTTTAAATTACTCCAGTGTCCATAGATAATAAGTCTCCTCCCAAAACTTCAAAATAAAGCTTACATACAGACAAGGCTTTCTTCTGCCCACAATTCCTTAGTTTGACAACTCAGTATTCTAAGATTCTGTGTATTATAATTTAAAAGTCGGGGAAGGGGGAAAATTAGTTCATCTGTACATAAAGAAAATGTTCAGGAATTTTCAAAGGGAAGAGTTGAGAGAGGAAAGTGAAAGAAACATAAGAGAGAGGAAACTTAAAAAAGCAAAATCCCAGTGAAATACTTTCCATCAAAGGGATTAGAAGTGCTTCTTGTTTTTTAAGCGTACATTCTGCAACTACTTTATCGTGTTTTCAATCAGCTGTTGATGTGCCCTCCCGTGTGTAACTCCACTTCTAGGCGTTCCTTTCATCATCGTAATCAGTACAGTCAGACCCTAAGGAAGGTCTTCAAAATATGATCATCTGTGATGTTTTTCAATCAAAGAGAAATTAGAGTTCCCATAATGCAGTTGTTTTGGGTAGAAGTGCGAGTGGAGAGGGCCTTGTGCCCACAAGGAATGGCTGCCCCGCTGCCTCTGGGTGGTGGTCTTTCAGGTCTGTGTGTGTTCGTCAGCAGCTCAGGCAGCTGAGCCGCTCACACTACCTCAAGGCACACCCAACAAGGCTGGCTGGAGGGCCTGCAGAGAGCTGAAATTATGCATGGGGGGACAAACGAAGAGCTGCTCCACTTTCTGCTCTGAATAAAAGAGGAAGAAAAGTCATTTTCACAAAGCAGTATGTTTCACTTTTTAAATTTTTATCGTTTTTTAATTGGCACATAATTGCTTTACAATGTTTTGTTAGTTTCTGCTGTACAGTGGAGTAAATCAGTTATATGTATGCATAAATCTCCTCCCTTTAAAGCCTCCCTCCCACCCCTGCCAGCCCGTCTCACCCCTCCAGATCATCTCAGAGCACTGAGCCGAGCTCTCTGTGCTATACGGCAGCTTCTCACTAGCTATCTGCTTTACACGTGGTAGTGTATATATCTGAAGAAGGGAATGGCAACCCACGCCAGTATTTTTGTCTGGAGAATTCCATGGACAGAGAAGCCTGGTGGACTACAATCCACGGGGTCGCAAAGAGTCTGACATGACCGAACACTAACACTCACTTTGCAGTGTATATGTATCAATCCTACTTTCCCAGGTCATCTCGCCCACTCCCCCACTGTGTCCACACATCCATTCTCTACGTCTGCGCCTCTATTCCTGCACTGAAAACATTTAAAATTATACAAACAAGACTTGGATCTGTTTGCCTTATATTTTAAAACAGTTAAAATCACAGATAAGGGTAAAGTCCTTTTCAGCCACAATTCCCAGCTCAAATCTGGTCCCTAGTTTTTTGCTGCTGTTACTGCTAAGTCGCTTCAGTCGTGTCTGACTCTGTGCGACCCCAGAGACGGCAGCCCACCAGGCTCCCCCGTCCTTGGGATTCTCCAGGCAAGAACACTGGAGTGGGTTGCCATTTCCTTCTCCAAAGCGTGAAAGTGAAAAGTGAAAGTGAAGTCGCTCAGTCGTGTCCGACTCCTAGCAACCCCATGGACTGCAGCCTGCCAGGCTCCTCCGTCCATGGGATTTTCCAGGCAAGAGTACTGGAGTGCTAGTTTGAGGTTATCAATTTGGGGTATATCTTGCAGACCTTATACTACACATACAACTATTCAAATATTCGTATGTGTGTGTGTGTGCCCAAAAGGGACAAATGGCTATTATCTATTAAACTTAAAATCTGGGGGAAGATTTGGGAGAATGGCATTGAAACATGTATAATATCATATGTGAAACGAGTCACCAGTCCAGGTTCGATGCACGATACTGGATGCTTGGGGCTGGTGCACTGGGATGACCCAGAGGGATGGTATGGGGAGGGAGGAGGGAGGAGGGTTCAGGATGGGGAACACATGTATACCTGTGGCGGATTCATTTTGATATTTGGCAAAACTAATACAATTTGTAAAGTTTAAAAATAAAATAAAATTTAAAAAATCTGGGGGAAAAATCTTAAAACCTGGAACTTGCACTTATATGCACAAGGAGGTATGAGCCACTTTGTTCATTGCAACACTGCTGATTAATTCTGAAAAGCTGGAAACAGCCTAATATCCTTCCATTGCAAGTGACTAAATAAGTCATGATACCTGTTCTCTGGATACATCATGATACATCCATATGTGCTAACTTTTAATGCTTATCAATTGCAGGATGGTATGTATCATATGATAATATTGATATTAATGATATAGATTTCACTGATTCACTGTGACCTATGCTAGGCATGTAGAAATTGTTCGAATATTTGAATGAAGAGGTAGATAGGCACGAGTCACTCAGAAGGGCCACCAAGAGAAGGTACCCAACCAGAGAATGTGACTTCAAGTCTGTAGCTCACTTTTTTCCCCTGCCCCACCCTCTTTCTCTTGTAGGCTATTCTATGGAAGAACGTTCCCCAGTGCCCAGTCCCTCTTCAGATTATTTATAGGGAGGAGAGAAGGTCACAGAGTATAGCCACAGCTGCCTATCAAGGTAGAATAATGAAATCTAATCTCCCATCCAGACCTGTTGACTGGTACATGGTGCCCCAGGAACCTGGGCCAATCTGGGTCAGGTCAGGACTGGCTCTTAGGGTGCAGTTCAGGAAGCAGCTAAGTTTGGTAAGAAAATCCTGTATGAGAACTGAGCTGATGATTATTAACTCAAAGAGACTCGGTGAATGCAAAGAGAAATGATGAATCTCAGTGCACATGAAATGGAAAGATAAGAAACTTTCAGTAGAAGGTACAAGTGAAAGATTTCTTGAGCCAAGAGAAATAAAATAATCCAGCTGCTTTTTGCAGATGCCTTTGGGGAAGATGTTCTGGGCAGCAACGAAACTCAGGCAAAAGACTATTGTGACTTATTTTTAAAACCTAAAAATTTTACTCATGTTTGTATATCTTTAAAGAAAAGTGTCTCATGTAAAACTGAGATGATGTGATTGCACTTTGAGCATACAAACACTCGCCACTTTTTGAAAAAGAAAAATTTTTGGAATATCATTATCGTGTTATTATGAATTTTTAGGAATATGGATTTAATTCAAATCAAAGACTTATCTTCTCTATTTCTTGCTTCTCTAGACCATATTCAGCGTTAGGAATGAACTGTGGAGGACCCAGAAATCCATTAATGCTCTCCATAGAGACAGAAGGTAGGAACCATGTATGTGGATAAATACTAACAGCAGAGACACATCAGTAGCATTACACTTTGCTTTTATAGAAAAAAATTTTGCAAAGTTTTTACTGCATTGTTTCTAATCTGGAAATAGTCCTTAAATGGAGAAATCCTGTGATTCCATGTGAAGGTAATGGGGAGATTTGAGTGGTTAAGCATAACAAAAACCACATGGATAGTTAGATTGTTTTAGGTTTTAATTTATTTTATTCCTTGAAATTTGCTTAAGCATTTTCAGTGAGGTATTCTGTGTGCCTCTTGTGTGTCTTACCTGCTTCTATAGAAATCTGTATACCTTCTCTAGCAGCATCTTTCTCGAAGGTTTATTACGTTGGTTGGAAACTGTTTACCATCTTATTGTGTCTCAAAGGCAGATCATTCTTGGAGTCCCTGTATCCTGTTGTCATTCCTTTAGAAGACAGAATTCCTGACCCTCAATAGGAAAGACCCCCGAGGGAAGATCTTTGTTTGCAGGCACAATAATTGGTATCTTGTAGATGCTCAGTAAACTAATGTATAAATATATGCTAATAAATATGTATTAAAAATGCTGTCAATAAATTTATTGAGCATTTAATATAGCTTCATCATATATATGCCCATATATACATAATGAGATGTGCTTCATAATATAAAAATATGATAGATAAGGAGCATTTAAAAATTCTATAATAATTCATTAAAAGAAGCTTAACAACACTTTTAAAAATAATTTAATGTTAAAAACAATGTTGATCTTTTTTATCTTTTTCGTGATGTCAGTTCAGTTCAGTTCAGTCACTCAATCATGTCCAACATGTCTGACTCTTTGCGACCCCATGGACTGCAGCATGCCGGGCCTCCCTGTCCATCACCAACTCCTGGAGCTTGCTCAAACTCACGTCCATCGAGTCGGTGATGCCATCTCATGCTCTGTCATCCCCTTCTCCTGCCTCCAATTTTTCTCAGCATCAGGGTCTTTTCAGATGAGTCAGTTCTTCACATCACGTGGCCAAAATATTGGAACTTCAGCTTCAGCACCAATCCTTTCAATGAACACTCAGGACTGATTTCCTTTAGGATGGGCTGGTTGGATCTCCTTGTAATCCAATGGACTCTCAAGAGTCTTCTCCAACACCACAGCTCAAAAGCATCAATTCTTCAGTGCTCAGCTTTCTTTAGAGTCCAACTCTCACATCCATACATGACTACTGGAAAAACCATAGCTTTGACTAGACAGACCTTTGCTGGCAAAGTAATGTCTCTGC
>NW_011495032.1:29132173-29164058 GCF_000754665.1 Bison bison bison | reverse complement strand
AGCATCAATTCTTCAGTGCTCAGCTTTCTTTAGAGTCCAACTCTCACATCCATACATGACTACTGGAAAAACCATAGCTTTGACTAGACAGACCTTTGCTGGCAAAGTAATGTCTCTGCTTTTGAATATGCTATCTAGGTTGGTCATAACTTTCCTTCCAAGGAGCAAGCATCTTTTAATTTCACGGCTGCAGTCACCATCTGCAGTGATTTTGGAGCCCAAGAAAATAAAGTCTCTCACTGTTTCCATTGCTTCCCCATCTATTTGCCATGAAGGGATGAGACCAGATGCCATGATCTTAGTTTTCTGAATTGTTGAGTTTTAAGCCACCTTTTTCACCCTCCTCTTTCACTTTCATCAAAAAGCTCTTTAGTTCTTCTTCACTTTCTGCCATAAGGGTGGTATCATCTCCATATCTGACGTTATTGATATTTCTCCCCTCAATCTTCATCCTAGCTTGTGCTTCATCCAGCCTGGCATTTCTCATGACGTACTCTGTATATAAGTTAAATAAGCAGGGTGACAATATACAGCCTTGACATACTCCTTTCCCAGTTGTTCCATGTCCAGTTCTACTGTTGCTTGTTGACCTGCATACAGATTTCTCAGGAGGCAGGTCAGGTGGTCTGGTATTCCAATCTTTTGAAGAATTTTCCACAGTTTGTTGTGATCCACACAGTCAAACGTTTTGGCATAGTCAATAAAGCAATAGATGTTTTTCTGGAACTCTCTTGCTTTTTCAGTGATCCAACGGATGTTGGCAATTTGATCTCTGGTTCCTCTGCCTTTTCTAAATCCAGCTTGACCATCTGGAAGATATGGTAAGTAAATTAGAAATAAACTTAAGGAAAATAGTATAGAAATAAAAAGGCATTTTTGAAACACAAAATAAAGAAATAAAAAGGAAACTTTGAAATTTAATTCTTAAAATAACTGAACCAAGAATTCTGTCTTAAAGAATGACAGCAGGATACAGAAACACAAGGAATGATTTGTCCTTTGAAACACAATAAGAGTATCTCAAGCTATTGTGTTAAACTAAATGATTCCATTTTATATACTTCATACACCTTTGGTCTCCTAGTCAAATGTCTATCAACACAAAGAATACCAGTGTGAACCTCACTAATGAGTAAAATCTATGTGAGGGCTTTATCTTTGTTCCTGTATACACCATTGTGTTCATCAAAGATTTGAATAAAATAATAGAGAGCATACTTCACAAATGTGTGTGACGTGATACCAAAAGGCATAAATAATATGTCAAAATAGAGTCTTAAATCTCTAAGATGCTGCAGGCTGGAATGGTGGGGCAATTAATAAAGACTAAATTTTAAAAGATTAAATGTAAATCCTGTAATTATAGGCCCAGGTGCACAGTAAATAGTGTGGAAAGGCCTGAGATAATATAGTCAACTGTAAGTTTAATAACAGCCCACATTGTGTCACTGATTATTTAAAGAGCAATGTAGTCTCAGGCTACATTACAAGAAAGAGTATCATCCAATTACTAGCTAGCTATTTGTTACTCTCTACTAGGTGCTGATCAAGGAAAGTAACTATCACGACTTTGTACATGATTAATTTGCCTTGTGAATATTTGTGTTCTGTTTGAAGGCCTCCTACATGGGAGATTCAAGCTCCTTAACTTCAGAAAGCAAAACTACATATAAAGATCTAATTTATAAAGACTGATTTCAGATCATTTGAAGGGAATTATTTCTCAAATAATCTGAACCATGTTATCAGTGAATATTTGCCCAGAAATATGGGCACTAGGTAAATTATGTTCACCAGAAACTATGATAATTTCTCCATTAAAAAAAAAAAAAAACCAGAGTCAGAAAAGAAATTCAGGCTTTCCCCTGCTTTCACCTGGATTGTCAAAGATGAGAATGTGTGTCTATGAGCTGTTCAAACATGGTGGATGGGCCAGAAAGGAGGAAGGGATTGGCAGTGACTGGCAATACAGGAGAAAATGGATGTCATTACTGGTCATAACAAGCACAACACTGTACATATAGAAAATACTGTCTAGAGAAGCTTTTGGAGAATGTTTCTTTGTTGTCTGCTATATAAAATCTCTTAGCTGACTCTCTTCTGAAAAGTCCATCAAAAAGATGTACTTGAAATTCTAATTACAATCAAAGATGTTAAAGTCAGACTCTTGTTCCACCTGTGTGGCTATCTGGAAGTTTGAGGGCCATCTTTTAGAGATGGCTGCTTTGGATATGAACCCCAGCTAAATTCCAAGACCTCTCCAATGTCTGTGGCAATTAAAAATTTCAAAGGCTCTAACACTGAAAATGTTTGTTTTGTTTCCTACCAGGGAGCCAATTTCCACAAATTCCACAAATAGAACAGTACTGATCAAAGAATAAGACTGTACTTTAAAAAGCCAATTTTAGTTGTATATGTACTTTGTAACAGGAACTGTTTTAGGACTGGGTTTGGGGATATGACAAGAAGTGAAATAGGAAAAAAAAAGTTGCCAGAATAAAGACACAATAAGTAAGTATTAAGTAATAGAATAAGTAAAATAGGAGTGAAGTAACCAGTAAACCAGGTAGTGTGTCATAAAAGTGACTATCCAGAAGTCTGAAGGCTCGAGACTAAGTCAAAATCTAGGACGTGTCATGTTCTGTAGCAATTAGATGTGGCAAAAATCCATGGAGACAAGGAGATGGGAAGGACGAGGGAAGGAGATGGGAGACGATGGAGGTGAGGTTGGGGGTTCTGGTTTGCAGTTTCAAGTAGAGCAGTGAGGGAGAGCCTCACTGAGGGTATGATGGTGAGTGGAGGCTTAAAGATGATGAGAGGAGCAAAAACCTAGGGGAAGGAGGATTCCAGACGGAGGGGCCCAAAAAAGCCAACTCTGAGGGGAGTTCAAGCAGTTGCCAAGAGCTCTGTGTGACTGAAGGGCAGTCAGTGAGCAGGAGAAATTAGAGATAAGGTCAAGGAGGGAAGGGAAATCCTGGCCATCTTATCAAGTTTTGGCTGCCTCTGTAAGGACTTCGGTTTATTCTAAATAAAGAGGGAGGACTTTATTCTAAACACTGGAGGACTTTGAGCAGAGGAGTAACATGACCTCCCTCATGTTATGAAAGAATTACTCTGACTACTTGATTTATTCTGAAACCAATGAACAACTAGACTTAGGATGAGAAGCAAAGACAGACCCAGAATTCACAAATTGCATGATTGTTCCTTCCCTTGTGGTCTTGGTCAGATGTTAGGTACTTAGCCATGACACGCATGCCGTCATTCTAAATGGAGTATTTATGGACAGAAGGATAATGAATAAAGTCAATATTCACATTTAAGGAGCTGCTGAAGGTATGCTGTCAAAAGTAGTCCATAACAAGCATGATGAGTTTCTGAAAACACCTCTGAAAACACTGAAATTCTTGGGAGAACTGCATATATAGTAGACATGAGAAACAGCTGTACAGGGTGAACAGGTTAAAGCAGGACTAATGAATGTTAGGTGTTATTAGTCAAGTCCAGGCTTCTCCAGCTCCTTCTCCCACAGAGAGGACCTGGGGTACATTTCGCTAGGGCTCTTGCATCTTGCTATACTGGTGTCTTGCCTTTCCAGGCCACTCAGACCTGTCCTCTTTGCAGGCTCCTTAAAAAGTGGTTAAACCGATACAAAGACAAGTTGCAAGCCATATACGCCTGCCAGGAAGAAAAAAGTTGCAGATATGATACAAAGATTCACGAACTCACAATCAATCAGGACAGTCTGTGGACCAAGCTGCAGCTAATGAGACAGGATCTACAGGTATAGAATGTGGGAGACACTAGCCATTTGGACCGTCTGGAGGTCTGACCTAGAATCCTTGGGCTGAGAGTGGGCTGTAGCATGAGGCTCTTGCCCCTCAGTCTGATCAGCCTCCTCCCTTTCCCACTTTTCTCCATACCCTAATCAACTCCCCCTTTCATCAGCCAGACGATATCTTCCACTTTTATGAAGGTGGTACCACTGGGAGAGAACAGCATGGGTACCATTTACAAACAGTAGACTTGGGGCAAAGAGGTACTTTATAGCATTGATTCTTAAACCTTTAGTCTCAGCACCCCTTTTAGAGTCTTACAATTTTTTGAGGGTCCCAGAGAGCTTTTGTGGGTTATATCTATTGCTGTTTACCCTAATCAAAATTAAGACTGATAAGTGGCTTTAAAATAAGTTTAACTAATTTGAAAATGAAAATATAAACCTATTATATAATGTAATGTTTTAAACAGTAATTATATATTCTTGTGTTTGTGTGTGTGTTAGTTGCTCAATCATGTCCGACTCTTTGCAACCCCATGGACTATAGCCCACCAGGCTCCCCTGTCCATGGAATTCTCCAGGCAAGAATAGTGGAGTGGGTAGCCATGCCCTCCTCCAGGGGATCTTCCCAACCCAGGGATTGAACCCAGGTCTCCTGCATTGCAGGTGGATTCTTTACCATCTTTACCATATGGGAAGCCCATATATTCTTATACGTGTATTTAATTAGAAGACTGGCGTTGTTTTATGTTTTCTACCAAATCTATTTACTGTCTGGCTTCACAAAGACAGTTGAATTTTTCCTGCTTCAGCATTCAGTCTGTTGCAAGATGTTTTGGCTGAAGTATGTGAAGAAATCTGGCCTCAC
This sequence comes from Bison bison bison, assembly GCF_000754665.1. Lineage (NCBI taxonomy): Eukaryota > Metazoa > Chordata > Mammalia > Artiodactyla > Bovidae > Bison > Bison bison. The sequence goes on along the minus strand of NW_011495032.1, from coordinate 29,159,412 downwards.
ACAGATTTGTAGATGAAAAAGAAAGAAGCATTTTAGTAGCCTTTTCAGAAAATTGGAGATCTTCCTTGATACCAGATCAAAACATAATAAATGATTGTTTCATAAGAGAATGGTTGCAATATTGAATCTGAAACCACATGTCTTTTACACCCTGTTTGATTAAGACACAATATTCTGTTGTGCTTTTTGAATGAATCTTCTATCTAGGCATGATTTTGTACCATCATACATTTGTCAGTTGGAAATTTACCAAGCTATGCTGAACTTCCTAATGCTCACCCATTTCATTATACAAGATTTTAAAAATCATATTCATTAATATTACCATGAATCTTGTCAGAAAAGTCTTTAGGAATTGGAATGGAGGCAAGCTCATGGTAGTGGATGAAAGTTTTCCAAAATTCTAATGTTTGCTTAAAAGCTCAGCTATTGAAATTGTCCTCAGAGAACATTGTTTTCCTTACTGTAATAGTCTCACTTCATTCATTTTTGAAAAAGATGTTTGCCAAATACCAAAGCCTAATTCTTTTGCATAAGAGACAATTTTTATATTTCAGTAAACATCAGAAATGTTTTATGCATACATCACATTTCATCACATACAATATTAAGGAGACATGTTACTGAGAAAAATAAGAATTTTTGCTACACCTTCAAGGATATACTTTTTTCTTTTTTATTGGAGTATAGTTGATATACAATGTTGTGTTCATTTCAAGTATATAGTAAAGTGATTCAGTTATACATAAATATATATATTCCTTTTCAGATTCTTTTCAATAAAGGTTATTACAAGATATTGAATATAGTTCCATGTGCTTTAGAAAGGATCTCAGGGACCTCCAGGAGTCTGTGGACTACACTTAGAGACCTGTGCTTTACAGGCTGCACATTCCCTAGATTTTATACCTATGGCTTATTTTGAAACCTAAGTAGATCATTATGAACTTTTTATTGTAATATTTTTATCTATCAATCCAATATATCATGACATTTTCAGATATTCCTTTGATATTTTAGAACTTGAACTTTCAGAACCTAGAGTTTTCCAAAATTCCTTATGATTATTCCCCATGATCTTTTTAGAATCTAAACTGTTCTCACTTTTGTAGACAGTTTTAGGGTGCGATTGAATTAGTAGCATAAAATAAATTTGCCAATAATGTAGAGACAAAAAAGAAAATATTGCATTAAAATTTCCTATTGAAATATTGAAATTTAAAACATAATGAAAAAGTAAGAAAAATGTTAATTTCTTCATAAATAAAATTTTCTTTACCCAGGCAATGTTGCAGCCCCTCCATCGTTCATCTTTTTCCTGGCAAAATGTGATTGCCAAGGGTGACCATGGAAGGGGTGAAGAAAGATTTCAGAAAAGGGGAGGAGATTCTTCCCAGATCAAGGGTTCCACTAAGGATGCTTCACAACAGGAAACACTTCCTAGGTCCACTGTGATTAATGGAAGCCACCGAGGTCCAGCTCCTGCAAAACATGCTCTGCCAAACTCAGAATTACCAGAGGCCACCTCAAAGCTGAGGCCAGTGCAAAGCCCCAGGGCACAAAGCCGAGCACAGAAGACCTGAAAGGAAACCTCTAGTGCCCTGCCCAGTTCCCAGGAAGGATGGCTGCAGGACATCCCCCAAATTCTTCCTATTGAAATGACCAGTCTTGCTCTGGCACCAGTGGAAAGGAAAGGGGCAATGAACATCCAGGAGGGGAAGGATGAGCTAGAGGAAGAAGAACTGCAAGAACTGTTGTCAAAACTCACAGATGCCTGCACTCTAGAAGTGCCTTCTGGTAAGATTCTTACAATCACTAGAGATTGTGATGGCCAGGGGGTCAGGCTGCCTTTTAAAACTCTTGAGTCCATAATATTAGCCCAACAGCTGCAATTCATCTAGTGAGCAACTGAATTGTTAGTCTTTTGGACATTAATATTCTCTTTGATGGAGTAAGAAGTAGCAACCCACTCCTGTATGCTTGTCTGGAGAATTCCATGGGTAGAGAAGCCTGATGGGCTCCAGTCCATGGGGTTGCAAACAGCTGGATGCGACTGAGCGACTGAGCACACATGTACAACCTCTTTGAATTTGATTTCTAGTATTGCCTAATTGATAGTGTTATTGTGAGCCTTAGAGGTGATAAGCCATATGAGATTGTATTATAGCACCTGGAACATACCAAGAACTCAATAAATGGCTATTATTTTGTGGTGGCAATTGTCATTATCAATAGTACTAAAACATATATAACTGGGCAGCCTGATGTGACCCTTTTAAAATGAGAGTAAAAATTATAGTCTTTCTCTGGAGGATAATTGATGAATGTTTCTACAAGTAACACTATCATCATCACCCTTATAAGCTGTGCTTGTTGCTAAATCCGAGGGTTCTTTTTATTAATACTTCTTTATTATAGCTATTTCTTCTGTTTTGCAGTGACATTGTCTTATTTATAGAAGACTTTGTCATCTTAATATATCTATATCTGTATTTACATCGCTTTCTTTTTAAGATCTTTTATGTTGGAATGAGTCATCTAGAGACCAGCGATAAAACAAAGGTTAATATTCTCATTTTTTTGCATCAGAGAAGACCTTCCCCACATATTTCTGAGTTGATGTATTAGCTTACTAGAACTGCCATAATGAAGAATCACAGATCAGGTGGATTAAACAATTAAATGTTTTTCCTCACACTTCTGGATGCTAGAAGCTGGAGATCAAGGTATAAGCGGCATTGTTGTCTTCTAAGGCCTCTCTCCTTGGCTTGTCAATGACTGTCTTCTCCTTGTGTTTTCACACCATTTTCCTCCATGCATTCTCTGTAATGGACTTCCCAGGTGGCTCAGTGGTAAGGAAACTGCTGCCAATGCAGGAGACATGGGTTTGATCTCTGAGTCAGGAATATCCTTGGAGAAGGCAATGGCAACCTACTCAGTGTTCTTGCCTGGAAAATTCCATGAATAGAGGAGCCTGGTGAGCTATAGTCCCAGTTCATGGGATCCCAAAAAGACTCAAACCCAACTTAGTGACAAAACAACAAAATGTCCCTATCCAAATTTCTTCTTTTTTATAAGTCCACTCCTCCTATTGGGTTAGGATCCAGCCACACAACGTTCATTTAATTTAATTAACTCTTTAAAGACTCTATCTAGAAATATAGTCGCACTTGGAGATAATGGAAGTGAGACTTCAGTATAAGAATTTAGGAAGGGAAACACGATCGCAGTTGGTGAGCTGTAAGATGGGAACATGATAATGTCAGTTATATATTGAACTTGGTAGAGCCAAGTCAATGAAGTAATTACTGGGTAATTCTAAAAATATCTACTGTGAAGAGAGCTGGAGTTATAATCGTGTATTAGAAAAAGTAAAATCACAAAAATGCCAGAAGTATGCTCAGACTGCCTGAGACAAAGACTAGATGAGAACTCCTTTTGCCTGATTCTTAGGCCAACACAAGATTCCACCCACTTATTTCCATCTAAACATCACTGGGGTCATGATGAGTATTCTAAAATAAAGTCAATATCCACTAGACCTTTTTAGGAAAATTTCACATTAAAATGTGGTTTTTATTTTAGAAACTCTTCTAGGATCTCACATACTCATCCCATTTTTATTTTTTGTTTTTGTTTCTCCAATTGAATTTATGAAAGCTATTGATTTTTAAAATATTAAAAATATTGGGTTAGCCCTCACAAATGTGGTTTATTTCAGATTCTTAACAGACTACATCTGCTACACGTATTTGGGAGACAATATCCCAGCTCTGTATACTGGTGTAAGATGGTGGAGTAGAAGGACATGCGCTCATCTTCTGCAAGAACTCCGAAACTACAACTCACAGCTGAACCATTGATCGGAGAATGTTGGATCTTGCCAAAAAAGATACCCCACATCCAAGGGCAAAGGAGTAGCCCTGGCAAGATGGTTGGAGGGGCAAAATCACATTTAGAGTCAAACCCTTTACCCACCAGAGATGTTCAGAGGGCTCAAACAAACCTTGTGCCCACCAGGACCCAGAGATGCCACAGAGACTGAGCCAGAACTGTGTCTGAATGTCTCCTGCAAAGGTACAGGTCGACAGTGGACTGCCACAGGGCAGGGGCTCTGGATGCAGCAGACCTGGGTATGGCATAAGTCCTCTTATTAACCCCACCACAGAGCCACCAGAACTTACACGGGAAACAGACTCTTGGAGGGCACAAACAGAACCTTGTATGCACCAGGACCCAGGAGAAAGGAGCAGTGACCCCACAAGAGACTGACCCAGACTTGCCCTGAGTGTCCTGGCATCTCCAGCAGAGGTGCAGGTCAATGGTGGCCTGCTGCAGGGTCGGGGGCACTGAGTGCGGCAGCATATATATTGATATATCTATATATACACCCATCATTAGATCATTAAAAGGGAAATCATAAAAAGGCAAAGTTTATTTTTAAATTCAGATTATGTAATAATGTAAAAAGATATGATTAGCATTATCCAATCTCGTAGATAATATAAAAAAAATATATCTCAAAAAATCTACCTGTTTCCATTTACAGTAGCACCATTGAGATGCTTCTGCAGGAAGCCTGAATTCTTATACAAACATGCTTATGATATTAGCACGAAAGTACACCTTTCCCTTTTTGTTGTTATATTGCATTGTATACTTTGTGATAATTCAGCAAGTACTAACTCTAAGGTTTAAATTTATTGTTTTATTTCTTTTACATCAATTTAATTTCTTTGAGGTGTTTAAGCATAGGATCTATGTATACCTTCATGGCTACTTTTTACATTTGTTTAACACTGCCATTCTTTACTCAAATGTTTCTTATTAAGTTTTTATCCTCGTTCAGTGATGTATCGACTATAATCCTGTTTGCAAACTCAACTTAGCCATCGTTGATATGGATTATTAAAATACCCCCTGTAATTTGTACATAATCTATGCATGCCTACCAAAATCACACCAAATGTAATCAGAGACAGAAATGTGATAACCACACTTATGAAGATGTGGAAAGACAAACAAACTGAATTAAGGTATTGGTCATTTTTATTTTATTTCTATCTGTTAAAGATGCATCAGATAATAGCAGGAAGTTTCTAATCATTTTACTGCCTTAATTTTTAATTTTTTTATTTGAGAATTGTTAGAAAAACCAGAAAGATCTATAGTTTGTTACATACTGATTTACTCAGACTATCAATATATTCACTCAGTGTTGTGATTATCCTAGTAGCTGACTAGCCTTCTGAGTTGGAGCTTTGCTAAGAAGTCAACATATTTTGGAAATTAAGATGAACTTTATATGACTATACCTGCCAGTGCAGGAGATGCAACAAAAATGGCAAGCTTCATGGTCGGTTTGGGCATGCTGCTGCTACTGCTGCTAAGTCGCTTCAGTCGTGTCCGACTCTGTGTGACCCCATAGACGACAGCCCACCAGGCTCCCCCGTCCCTGGGATTCTCCAGGCAAGAACACTGGAGTGGGTTGCCATTTCCTTCTCCAATGCATGAAAGTGAAAAGTGAAAGTGAAGTCACTCAGTCGTGTCCGACTCTTAGCGACCCCATGGACTGCAGCCCACCAGGCTCCTCCATCCATGGGATTTTCCAGGCAAGAGTACTGGAGTAGGGTACCATTGCCTTCTCTGCAGTTTGGGCATAGTTGTTGACATAACTGAATAGAGTCATTCAGTATCAAGATCTAGGGTAGTAGAATTTCAGGAGACTCAGAACTTACTGGAAAAGAAGTGTATAGAAGGGTCTCCCCAAACCTCTTTAAATTCCAAATGTTGGATTGAAAATCAGCGGCAAATGATTTGTTCAAACTTGCAGTAAAGAAATTAGATTTGAAAGAGCATCTAACACTATTTATTTTTATAGTGACCAAAAAAGGACAGCATACTCTGGTCTTACTTTCTCATTAAATTATTTTCTTTTCATTTATGAGTGAAATTTCCTATGTAAATCTCTGAAATTCTTTCCCCTACTTCTCTTCCATCTCCCCTTGCCTTCTATTTACCACAGCATGTTTCAAGGATGAGAAGGCAAGGCAAGGGAGTGATGATGGGGTGAGGAGGCGAGGTTAAGGGGGATGTGGGAGAATTATTCCATTTCCTTTCTTTCCCACCTAGAACCGTCATCTAAACTATTATTTTAAATAATCAGAAAATGAAGCTTGAACTTCAGCAGATTGTAGAAAAATAAAGAGCAGTGCTTAAGCAACTCTGGATCTTTATCTGAAGTATTTAGAAAGCAGACTTCTCAAAAGTAGCCATGAAGGTATATGTAGATATACTGCCTAGGAATCCTAAGAGTATGTACTGAAGTCTTGGTGAGTCTTTCTCTCTTTGTCATACATACATGTACACACATACATGCATACATATGAAAATCCTTGATAGGAAATGGTACACAGAATTCTAGCATTAAGCTCCATGAAGGTAGGAAAAAATGTGTCTAGTTGGTTCATCATTCATTTATTCAACAAATGCTAATTGAACTTTATGTGCTAAGAGCTGTGTTGGATACTGGGCATTCATTTAGAAAGGGGTAGATTTATGTTTTTACAAAACTGACATTGTGTGGAAAATGACTTGAAGGGCAAGAGGGTTTGTAAATAGACAGGATGAGAGCCTGTTGTAGTCTAGGCAAGTGACAATGGCTTAGCCTGGGTGGAAGATTATATACTTACTGCAATGAGGAAAGCTGGGAAAGCTGAGACAGAGGTCAACACATCAGGAGTTCTGTTTTGAACACATTAAGTATGAACTGCTTGGAAACAACCAAATGGAAATATCAGAGGCAATCAACATGTACAATCTGGAGCTCAAGACAGAGGTCTTAGTCCAGAGTAAATATTCAATATATATTGGTTTGCCTAATTAATTATTCTTATAAGGAAAGCACGGGCTCAGTATTTCCATTGCCAGAAAAGTAATACAGACTAGATAATCTAATATGTTTAAACTTCTGTACCCATTATTTTGATAGCCTTCTCTCACATCCTTAGTTCATTCAGAGCCCAGATAGATTGTTAGTTACATTCAGGTGAATTATTTTCCCACTGCAGTTTCCTCTGGACTGCTGGGTGACACTAATGGTAAAGAATCCACCTGCCAATGCAGGAGATGTAAGAGATACAGGTTCGATCCCTGGGTCAGGTAGATCACTTGCAGGAGGGCATGGTAACCTATCCCATGCTGAATTGTCTGGAGAATTCCATGGACAGACGAGCCTGGCAGGCTACAGTCCACAGGGTCACAAAGAGTTGGACCTGACTGAAACAGCTTAGCATGCACCCATGCACACTGATTTCATACATGTTCCTGTTATAGAAAGGGGGACCCCTTCCAGGGCCCAAAAGTGGGCTCTTGTATAACACATGGAAGTGAATTATCTGAGGAGACACACATGCTGACAAAGCAAGAGACTTTATTGGAAAAAGGTGCCCGGGCAGAGAGCAGGAGGGTAAAGGAACCCGGGAGAACTACTCTGCCATATGGCTCACAGTCTTGGGTTTTATGGTGATGGGATTAGTTTCTGGGTTGACTCTAGCCAATCATTCTGACTCAGGGTCCTTCCTGGTGGCACATGCATCGCTCAGTCAAGATGGATTCCAACAAGAAGGATTTGGGCAGGTAGTAGGACATGTGCCTCTCCTTCTGATCCTACCTGAACAGCCTTAATGTGCTCCTTTCCCAATTTTGAACCAGTCCATTATTCCATGACTGGCTCTAACTGTTGCTTCTTAACCTGCACACAGGTTTCTCAGGAAGCAGGTAAGGTGGTTTGGTATTCCCATCTCTTGAAGAATTTTCCACAGTTTGTTGTAATCCACAGAGTTGAAGGCTTTAGCATAGTCAATGAAGCAGAAGTAGATATTTCTCTGGAATTCCTTTGCTTTTTCTATGATCCAACGGATATTGGCGATTTAATCTCTGGTTCCTTGGCCTTTTCTAAGTCCAGCTTGTACATCTGAAAATTCTCAGTTCACATACTGTTGAAGCCAAGCTTGAAGGATTTCAAGCATTACCTTGCTAGCATGTGAAATGAGCACAATTGTGCAGTAGTTTGAACATTCTTTGCACTGACCTTCTTTGGGGTTGGAATGAACCTTTTCCAGTCCTGTGGCCACTGCTGAGTTTTCCAAATTTGCTGGTGTATTGAGGGCAGCACTTTCACAGCATCATCTTTTAGGATTTGAAATAGCTCAGCTGGAATTCCATCACCTCCACTAGCTTTGTTCATAGTGATGCTTCTTCCTAAGACCCACTTGACACCCTCCAGGATGTCTGGCTCTAGGTAAATGATCACACAGTCACGGTTATCCAAATCATTAAAGCTTTTTTCATACGGTTTTTCTATGTATTCTTGCCACCTCTCCTTAATATCTTCTGCTTCTGTTAGGTCGTTACCGTTTCTGTCCTTTATCATGCTCATCCTTTCACAAAATATTCCCTTGGTATCTCCAATTTTCTTGAAGCAGTCTCTAGTCTTTCTCATAACACTTTTTTCCTCTACTTCTTTGTACTGTTCATTTAATAAGGCCTTTTATCCCTGCTTGTTATTCCCTGGAACTCTGCATTCAGTTGGGTATATCTTTTCCTTTCTCCCTTGCTTTTTGGTTCTCTTCTTTCCTTAGCTATGTGTAAAGCCTCCTTAGACAACCACTTTGCCTTCTTGCATTTCTTTTTCTTTTGGATGGTTTTGGTCACTGCCTCCTGTACAATGTTATGAACTTCTGTCCATAATTCCTCACGCACTCTGTGTACCAGATCTAATCCCATGAATCTATTTGTCACTTCCACTGTATAAACATAAAGGATTTGGTTTAGGTCATACTCAACTGGCCTAATGATTTTCCATACTTTCTTCACTTTAAGCATGAATTTTGCAATAAGGAGCTGCTGATCTGAGCCACAGTCAGCTCTAAGGGTATATCTTTGGCTATTTTAACATTTCAAGGGACTTGAACTTAGAAAAAAATAACAACTAAATTTTTTTTTAATGTATGAAATGGAGTGTCATTTCTCTATTTTTTATTACTGTATTTAAAGTTTTTATAACTATGGGCTGAGAAACAGAATATTCTAAAATAAGTTTGCCTCTGGACAAGATTTTATTTGGGCAATAGAATATTATTTATTCAAGGTTCTTGTAGTTCTGGAGCAGTGTTAGAGAATAAACAGTAAAAAAAAAAAAAATAAGGCATGAACCCTCTCCTCTTATGTTCAATAGAAAACAGCACAGATGGAGCCAAAATAAATCATGTAACTGAAGTGTATAACTAACAAAATAAGCCTTTCCAAGTTTTTGTTTCCTGCAATCTTATTTTTATTAATTACACAAACAATATTATACAACATGTTCATCGTAAAATTAAAATGACCAAGTGCACATGCTTTTTAAAAATGAATTCACCATCATGACCTGGCACCTGTTTCTCAGAAGTAAACACTGTTGGCAGTTAGGTGAATTTTTCTTCAGACTTTTTTTCTTTGCATTTATGTGTCTCTACTTTCTTAACATAAATTACATTGTACTTGTTTTTGCTCTTTTCACTTGCCAATGTACCTTAGACATTGAGCAATGTCATTTTTAAAGTGCTACATATATCCCAGGGTATAAATATACAGTAATTTACTTATTGGTGTGTAATTAAGTTGCTCCCAATTTTTTATTATCATAAGAATGTTTTGGTGAGTATCCTTATAGCATATATATTTGTACTCATATATAAATATGTTTGTATGATCAATTCCTAGAAGTGCAGCTTTTAGCTTAAAAATTATGCATATCCATTTTTTTGGTTGATAACTGCCAAACTGAAGATCTTTCTACAGCACGATTCCTATTACAATAGATCATAGGGGACCACTCAAACCATTAATCAGTAACTATAGAGCAGAGGTCTCAAAGCATCGTCCCTAGGCCAGCATCAGTATCACCCAGGAGCCTATTAGGAACACAATTTATTGGGTCCCATCCCTGATATACTATAGCAGTCTGAGTTCTCCAGAACTGATGTCTCCTTTTGAGTCCAAAAGCAGAAGAAAATTGATGTCTCTGCTGGAAAACAATCAGACAGAAGGAATTCTCTTACTCAGACCTTTTCTATTCAAGCCTTCAATTGATTGGATGAAGTCCATCCACCTAATCAGGGAGGGCACTCTGCTCTGCTCAGTCTACTCATTCAAATGTTAACCTCATCCAGAAACACCTGCACAGACACACCCAGAAAAATGTTTTACTGAATATCCAAGCACCACAGTCGATTCAAATTGACACATAAAATTAACCTTCGTATATACTGAATCTGAACTCTGAGCCTGCGACCTAGCAATCTGTTTTAATACTCTCCAGGTGATTTTAGGTTTTCTTTGGTGGCTCAGATGGTAAAGAATCTGCCTGCAGTGCAGGAGACCCAGCTTCAATCCCTGGGTCAGAAAGATCCCCTGGAGAAGGAAATGGCAACCAACTCCAGTATTCTTGTTTGGAGAATTCCACAGATAGGGAGACTGGCAACTACAGTCCATGTGATCATAAAGAGTCAGAAATGACTGAGCCACTAACACAATAAACAAAGGTGATTTCAACATACACCAGAGTTTGAAAACCGCTGCTCAAGAGTGGGCTTTATGGCTACTCAGAATTTTGCTTGAACCTATGGCAAAATTCTCTTTAAGAACCACAACTTGTCTCAATTGGTAACTGATCATGGTAAATGATACCCATCTCATTTTCAGGCTAGCTTAGAGAAAGGGCATTGCCACCAGGAACTGAAGAGAGATGAATTTTAGTTCTTCTCTGTGCTAGAACTTTATTAAGATCAGTTTAAGGACCTACAGGTGCTTTCTCTGCAGGACTTTCCTGTTTCTTGATTTCAGACCTGCAATCTTCAGTAAACCTGGACCTATATTGTGGAGCTGAGCGAGTGTGAAGGGCCTTCTCTGCCCTTGTTGATCAGATTACCTTGACCAACCTGAAGTGAAAAGGAACCCAGATTCCAAGGCCCCTTAAGGTGATGACAAAACGTGTTTTCAAAATCTGTACTGACTGCACTAAACCTTCTACCTCTTTCTTGATAGTCTGGTATGAAGCACGATGAAAATTTTATTTTTTTAATCTCTCTACTCTTGTGTCTTAGTTCTTCAGAGTAAAGACTTGGGAGTGAGGAGGGGTAGAGGGAAATGGAAAGAAGAGGCAATTCAAATCTAGTTGTGCTGTACTTCCAATAGAGGCCCTTTCTTTGAATACATTGGTAGTCATATTCAAGCATGTGGTCTACAGGAATTTGTGCAACTATCTTCTTTAATATCTAAATTTTTGAATTGATGACCTAATTTTCTGTCCAGATGCTTCCGCTGGAGAACAGGCTTGGCAAAGAACAAACACACACACACACACGAGTGCATGCAGAACTGGTCAGATCTGAATAAACTCTGTGGATTCTACCAATGTCAATTCTCTGGTTGTTATTGTACTATAGTTATGCAAGATATTACTATGGAGGGAACCTGGATGAAGGGTAAATAGGATGTCTCTATATTATCTCTTACTATGTGTATGTCTCAGCAATTATCTCAAAATAAATTTATTTTAAAACATAAATGTTTCTCACTAAAATCCCACATTCGATGAATTTGATCAAAGTACTTGTGTGCTTCCCTCCTCTGTATGTATGATTAGGGTATTTAACTGAATAAAGTTCAAAGTAGTAGCTAACATTTTTTAACTGTGAGAGTGTTTAACTTCTAAACACCATGTATGTACTAGCTCATTTAAACCTCACAACAAACCTAGTAGTAAATAGGTATCTCATTTTATAAGAAAACTAAGGCACGAAAATGGTCAGTAACTTGTCCAAAGTCGTTTGGTCACTACTTGATGAAGTTGAGGTTCGAACCCAGCTCTTGAGCCTGTACTCTAAACCAATGCTTTCAACTTTCAACAAAAATTGCTTTGGTTCCATTATTTCACCTATTGTCTGGATGTGCAGTTCATATTACATTTAGAGAGACTGTGTGCTCTTTTTCATATGATCCATAACTTCTAGTAATGTTTCCAAAGTGAAATAATGTCCAACCTGGTAGGATTAGGACTATGTTACTTCTGTTCAATCTCAACCTAATCTTTTTGAATTTGCTTTTCAGCCTAACATGAGGTTGTTTTTTTTTTTTTAATTTTGGTTTTGTTATTCAGCATATTCACTGTTTCTTACTTCCTCCTATCTGTTCCTTACAAGTTTGATAAGGATGCCCCAGAGCACCAGTCAGCAAACTACAGCCCAAGGGTCAAATCTGCCCACTGCCAGTTTTGTGCTGGCTGTGAATGAAGAGAGGTTATTATATTTAAAAAAAATAATAATTGGAAAAAGTCAAATGAAGAATAATGTTTTCTAACACTTGAAAATGACTTGGAGTCAAATTTCAGTGTCCACAAGCAAAGTTTTATTGGAACACTGCCATGTTCATGTATTTACATGTTGTCTACCAATGCTTGCATTCTACGAAGACAGGATTGACAGCACCAGAGACTAGATGGCTCACAAAGCATCAGAAAAACTTGGCAGCCCCGCTGGTGTAGTACCGAGGTGCAGGAGGAGTAAGGGGCAAGCCTTGCAAGAACGGCATCTCTTCAACCATGTATAACAGATAGTGAGTTTATGTGATACTTTTTAAGAAATTAATGTAAGACATTAGTGAAAGTAGCACAGAAGTAAAAGCATGACCCTCTAGAAAAGGTAGTCAAAGAATGGCCGCTCTTAATGTGCTCATTCTTCTAATCAAGTTAAAGCTGAGGCTGGTTCCCCTTCTCACTTCCTTCCCCAGACTTGTTTCCGCCAATTTCACGATTTGGTGAATCTTCAGATGCAGCTATGTCTTCTAATATTAACCCTTCGGATAAGATTTATCATTTAAGGAGGCCCTAAACCTTCAGTGAAAACACTTACTGAGACTTCTTTGGATCTAGAAAAGCAAGTGAATTGCTAACATAGCTGAAATTCAAACTGGTTTTCAACCATCAGTTATAATAGTCAGAAATGATTGGCGAGATGAGCATAATTAGAGATAAAAATAGCATTGTGTCTGGAACTCAAATAAATTTGCTAATTGGACTTCTTTGTGATGAACCTTATTCAGGCCTTGTCATCTTGAAGAAAAATATTTTTATGGGTTCTTTTCTTATAATGCTGTTTTTATTTTTAGTTTGTTTTTCAAAGCAAAGTGTTATCAATTACAGTCTTAATATTTAATACAATAGAAAATATACTAATTGGAGAAAAAATTTATACTTAACGCCTTTTTGTTAGAGTTTGGATTATCATTAATGGTAACACTGAATATTGAAATAAAAAGACTTCAATAACATTACTTGGGGTCCAGAGCTTTTATTAATTTTGTTTCTGTTAGTAGAATGCTTTATTTACCAGTTGCTTCATTTTGTTTTTTGCGTCACTCAGTTCAAAAGATTAAAAAATATTCTTTCAAACGAAATTCAGGTAATTAGTAAGTATAGTCTCATATGCCTGTGCATAAGCAATTCAGTGACTGATGTCTTTGAAGCCATGCAGTGTATTCAAATTAAATGTCTAGCACTCTAGTTCATTAACAATGTCAAGCACCCCAAAACAATGACCAAAATGAATACAAAGAATCTGCGTAGCCCCAGCCAATCCCCTCTAGTATTCTTGCCTGGAGAATCCCATGGATAGAGGAGTCTGGGGGCTACAGTCCATTGGGTCGCAAAGAGTCAGACAAAACTGAAGCAACTTAGCATGCACAGGTGCTCTCTTTCTGGCAGTGGGATGATTTGACAGCAGTGTCACCATTTGAAGGAACGTGCTAGCAGCCTAAAAGAATGAAGCTAAGTACTCTGAGAGAATGTGGCTTAATATTTATCTTTTTACACTCCCACCATTTCAAGTAAATGAAGGATCAATAGTCAAGAAAAATATATATATTTGTTTAAATGCCAAGATGTGCATAGCTCTGAGGTTAGATTTATTTTCTCTTTATTTCCAGGCCACTGGTCGCTTTTCCAATGAACTTCGATCTGCTCCTATGCACATGCAGGCTTATCAAGTCTTCAATCAACTCTTTCTTCTTTAGGGAAGGGGTTCTTGGTTGCTGAGAATAGGCATCTGAAAGTAGAGAAAAGGAACTAATCATTAGATCACCAAAATATTTTCAGGCTGATTAAACATCAATGACTTGGTTTTACAAAGAAAGTTTTCTGCCACTCTACAATTTCTGCCACTCTGCAATTAAAATTCTGTATAAATTTATTGCAGAGGTATATATGTAAATTCTTTTTTATGCAAAATTTTGTGTCCTATAAAGTTTAATTATATAATATGAATTAAGTAGATTATAAGAAATACATTTCCTATTGGATTAATATGTATTAAAATACACTTTTCTGACTAGAAAAGTTAAAAATTGTTATATAATATAAAAATTTAAAAAAAACTTTAAACCATCCATAGTATAATCTTCCAAAGAGAAGCATAATTTTATGCATACATACTTTATGCCATAATTTAATTTTCCATTACCCAACTATGGGACATTTAGGTTATTTCCAATTTTCTATTACTATAAATAATATTACAGTGAAGAACCTTGTACTGCAAAGTTGACTACAGCTCCAAATGTTTCTTTAGAAAGATTTCTAGATAAGTAATTTCTGAATATGCTACTTAAAAAATTTCTTATAGTGAGTAAAGTATAAAATCAAGCATTTGTAAATCTAATTTGTATTTCTAAAGCATTGTTTTGTCTTCTGCTTAGTGTTTAAAAAATAAGCACTATAAACATTTTTCAGCTAGTTAGACACCAACTGCAAACATCATCAAATTATAAATCTAAATGTTAATTTTCATGTCAAAGAGGAAAGCAAAGACACAATTTTTCTAGACCATCCAAACTACCAAGCTCAGGAAGGCAAGTTTTTCTGTTCCTCTCAGGGGCAGAGCAAGATTTGTTGAAGCAAGGAATCATCATTTTTGATACAAACAAGGATATGCTTAAAGATCCTTTCATTTGTATTGAAGCCTTTACTAACCCATGAGTTAACCTCAACTCTGTTATTTTCTACTCGATAGACATTAACAGCTTACACTTTTCCTAAATCAGTTCATCATTTTCTCTCTCATTCTCTCTGCCTATCTGCCTACACAGAATCCATCATAATTTAGTACTTAAGCCTGGGTATAATCTCTTCAGTCTTCTGAATATTTCAACATTCAGTTATTAGCTCGTATTTTTCTAGACAAATTAATGATGCTGTCTTGAGTCTTTTCTCAAACGATGATATCTTCAGTTCTCAGAATTTTGGCAATTCTCATTTCTGGATCACCTCTGTTCCTGCTTATCATCGTTATAAAGCACCACAGTGTCTAGCTCATCACTAGGCTCAGGAAGTTATCCTTGGAGTAAAAACCTCTTTCAGATTCTTTCTATAGGTAAATCCATGCTTTTTATACGTTTATTTTTTATCAGATCACAGAACATCAGAACATAGAACCTAAAGAGACATTATGGGTCTTCTAAATTTTTCCATATCCCTCTTTTTCAGATGAAGAAACTAAGAGTTAAATAAGTCAATTAGCTTGCCCAAGTTTATGTAGCTATTTGATATCTCTTGTTTTTTTTTTATTTCCTGACTCAATATTAACAAATATATTAACATACAAAGTTATATAGGAGTTCTGTGTTTTTAATAAGGCATGATTCATTGCAACACTATTCAAGTGTGTTTAAACTATTTAACTTGAAGCCATCAAAATAGCAAGAACCTTTTTGTGTATTATGGAGACACTTATTTTAGTTCTTCTCTTCTGCTCTGATGATGTAATTTTCCTGAGAACTATGGGGACAAACACCTCTTCACGCTCACCCCATCCCAACCTGATCGAATATTAATTCCCTGGGGACAAAAGAAAAAATTAGTGGAGAATCTGTGCAGGTACATGCAGAGTCTAGTTGAGCCACTAGAGATTTAATCAAGCCTCTTGAGATAAAATCTCGATGTTCCCGCAACTATTTAGCTTTAAAACATGGTGTCTCCTTGACCCAAGACCCTCTTTGACTGTGACTATACAGTATAAATGGAAAGTCTTACTTCCTGGTATGCAACAATTGTTTATGTCAAACATTAAAAAAACTTCAATAAAGTAAGATGTTTAGCCCTACTGCTTGCAAAGTTTTCAGACCAGCTGGGTCAATAGCATCTCTGTAGCAAGATGAAGGAAGTGACTTCCAATGCGGAAGACAAATCCACTAGATTTTTTTAAAGATAGAAATGTTGAAGTGTGCTCAGAAAATTACATGTAGTCTCAGACTATTTTGATAGCCTACCGCAAACAAGCAAACTGAAACCATTTTTTGAGATTCTATGTATATCTACATAATTATAATACAGAATTATAATACATGATATATTACTGAAGGTGAAGGTGAAGTCGCTCAGTCGTGTCCGATTCTTTGCAACCCCATGGACTGTAGCCTACCAGGCTTCTCCGTCCATGGGATTCTCCAGGCAAGAATACTGGAGTGGGTTACCATTTCCTTCTCCAGAGGATCTTCCCAACCCAGGGATCAAACCCGGGTCTCCCGCATTGGAGGCAGACGCTTTAACCTCTGAGCCACCAGGAATATATTATAACTAATATATTAGTTATAATATAATCATATGTGATATATTTATAGATTATTTTCATGTTAAGTTGAACACAAACATTATTATTTTCATTTATTCTATAGATAAAGTAATTCAAAGTGAGTGTAAAATACAAAACCAAGAAATACTGGTAGTAATTTGAGTACAACAGCTATATAGGATAAGAGTGGTGGGATAAAAAGTCTACAGTACACATGAAGAAAATATACAGTGCTTACTGATGTCAATATCTGGGCAGCCTCTGTTCAAAATATTTTAAAAATATTGGCAACCAGCATTTATAGACACTCATTTTGTACTTCTGCTTTAATAACTAATCTGGTGAAAGAATATTTCCTCTAGGAAATGAAATTGGTTTAAGTGACAATAACACTTGCCAAAACAATAAATTTATGTATAAATAATACCAGTGGATTATCTGGTTTTATGGGTCAGTTAACCATATCTTTTGTTATTGATATTAAAACAAATTAAATATTTAAAGGTTCTACAATATCTTGAGAAAAGATTTATCTAGAACTATCACTGTTAATTGCTATTTTAATAGATTTTTCCATTTTACAATTTTATAACAATTCTCACAACAAAATGTACAAATAAAAAAATTATTTTATTCTTCAGTTTTCCACTACTTCATAAACAGTTACTACCACTCGAACAGCCTTTGTTGCAAGCTTTAGAAGCTCGTTGGTTGAAAACAACACAGAAAAAGGAAGAAAAACAGTATGAATAAGGCTAAGTTCTCTCTCAGCTTACTTACAGTGCTTCATTCACCCTCATTCTAATTCTATAAAGGAAATTTTTTTCTAGTGCCCCCAGAGAAGACTAATATATGTAAGACTGAAGACACATATTCAAATATTACATATTATAATATTTTTAAATATTACAACATGTAATATTTGAATATATATTTATTCAATGAAAAATCTAAATTTGTAGGAAGTCCCAGATTTCTAAAAATTAATTACTCAGCTTGCTGGAAGTTAATTACTTATTTGAGATTTGTTCAGAAAACAAGGAAGAGTGAATTTGTAAGCCAGCTGATTTTTCTACCATTTATATCATCAACTAAGTAAATCTCAAGGAGTCCTTCCATTTATATGAAAACATTTGGGTTATTTTTTCTATTTAAAAGGGGTAAGAGCTTGTGTGCTGTAGGTGTTCCTCAGGCTTATATTCAAATCTTCCCGATTCCATAACAAGTAAACACAGGTTATGACTAGCAATGCTCAGCCTAACTGAAAAAAAAAAAGTAAATTTGGGGGCATCCCTTTATACCTTGATATTGTGTTTTAGGAATCATGTCTTTTCTTACTTGTCTATCTGATTCTTCTTTGCTGCTATTTACCAGAAGTATGAAGATGAGGACAACACGTTGATTTTAAAAAAGCTACTGCAAATTACAAAAGGAAGTGTTATGTATCTTCCTATCACTTGTGTGTTCTTTGGGTTCACCCCCAAGAAGACTATGTGTGGCAATGGATTCTCCTAAAGCTGTTTCTCTGTTCCTCACAATTCAGCACATTCATACTTGGTGGACCCTTTCAAGAGACATGGGGCCCGGGGTTGACCACCTTTTTTTCTCCCTGTTTGCTGTGGATGCACTGCTGAGATCTTTACTTCCTCTCCAGTCAGTTGTCTTCTTCCTAAGCCGTGGTTTCTGGAGAGAACACAGTCCACATAGATGTCCCAGAAGAGTTGGGCCAGATGCCAAAACAATGCCCCATGCTGCAAGTTTTCAGATGACTTCAGGTAGATCATAAAATCCCAGAAACCTGAAACAGTGTTGGAGATTCGAGGCTTCCACATTTCCAGGAGGAGCACTGAAGAAGATTCCCAGCACTGAGGATCAGCTTGGTTAAGAGCCAGCAGATCTGTCTGGCTATGACAGAAGAAAGGAGACACACAGCACACTCCCACAATGAGCAGGGAGCAGGTGAGACTCAAGGGGTGGTAGATCCTTCTTCTGTTTCCAGGATCGGCCATGACCCTGAAACTGCACAAGATGGAAATATTTCATATGAGTCCCTACTTGTGCTCTGCTCAATACAGAAAATAATTATGTCCTTTAAGAACCTTGGTGCCAGCAATGGAAACACACCAGTATCTCTAGGAAAAGGCTTATCTTACCTCCCACAAGTCCCACTTTATCTAAAATGATGCATTGTCAAGCCAGGTAGCCTAAAACAATGATATTTAGATTAAGAAAGATTTATTCCTAACAAATGCTCCTTTGTAAGATAAATAAAGCTGTTTTTCTCTAGTACTGAGAAATATAGTTTAAAGGAGTATTAAGTGAAATTTTTCAGTCTTGCTACATGGCTTTATTATTCTATAATACCATAATTTAGCCTGCTGCTGCTGCTGCTAAGTCGCCTCAGTCGTGTCTGACTCTGTGAGACCCCATAGACGGCAGCCCACCAGGCTCCCCCATCCCTGGGATTCTCCAGGCAAGAACACTGGAGTGGGTTGCCATTTCTTTCTCCAATGCAGGAAAGTGAAAAGTGAAAGTGAAGCGACCCCATGGACTGTAGCCTACCAGGCTCCTCCATCCATGGGATTTTCCAGGCAAGAACCCTGGAGTGGGATAATTTAGCCTAGCTATCCTAAATCAAGATTCCCACACAATTAAGAATTTGAACATATTTTACCCTTGAATGCTTTCCTATTCTGGTTCCTTTCATTATTAAAAAAGGCATATGAATTGTAAGATGTTATAAATAAAAATAAACACAAGACAGTGGGTTAAAAGTATGGGATATATACTTATCTATATACTTATAATACTCATATGTATTCAACCAATTAGAAGAGAATTAATAAACAAATATTGTAAAATTAATATTACAGACATCTAAAATGTTCTGTAATTTTTACATAATTTTCAAAAAAATGGTATTTTCTCATTTTTCTCTTCTTGATATAAATATCAAGTATTTTAACAAAAATTATTTATCTCTTGTTCAACTTTTCTGGCTTTCAAAGCCTGTTACAATAAAACCAAGACATCCTTACACACTTTGAAATTACTTTTAACTTCAGACAAGTCCAATGAGAAATAATGTACTTAACATAATAATTTGCCCCTGAAAATGGCTTATCTGAATCTTCACAGACTATATCACACTTAAACAGCCCTAAAGAAAAAGCAGGAGATTATATACAGCTCACTTTCACTTTTACCTTATATTTCCAAATCTTTTAGATGTTAGTAACATGAAGGGAAGCCAGGCACAGCTCATGGGAATTGTTTTGAGGATATGTCTATATTAGAATGCTTAATGATAACACCATAAGATGAATCTTTCTCTTCTGTACAATAGCAAAACATGTTGTTCTGTCACTAAGTCGTATCCGACTTTTTATGATCCCATCGACTGTAGCCCGCCATGCTCCTCTGACCATGGAATTTCCCAGGGGCAAGAATACTGGAGTGGGTTATTATTTCTTTCTCCAGGGGATCTCCTTTAAATCAATATTTCAGAAACTGTCTTTGAATAGACACATTCCTGAAGAGGCATATTGAGATACAAGGCTATTCATTTCCTCTGTATTTTAGATTATTTACACAGGATATTTACATGAACAAAATCAAACTCTTCTGAACTAAAATATTAAAGTCGAGGAGATGCAAAGTTAGTTTTTCCTTAGTCAAAACCGTGTCAATGCTAAGTTTATCAGACCAAGGGCGGGACACTGTCCAGGGTGCTGAAGTTGGCGAGTCCGGGATTCGCTGTCCGCTAGCGCCACAGCGCTCACCTCGGCTTCTTCGTGTTCCCTTCCCTTTCAAGCCTTCCCCGAGCCTGGAAGTTCCCCAACCCTGGGGTCCTGAGTGTGTTTTGCTACAAGCCTCGCGGGGTGCTCCCCACGTCTCGATCCTGAACCTGGTTCTACCGTATCTCCCTCCTCAGGGCGGAGCTGCCTGGGACACTCGCTATCTTTTTTGCCCCATGAGACTCCTTACTCCGCGGCTTTACTCCCAGGTGGCAGAAGGGCGCCCCTCCTCACTTACCTTTGCAGCCCTCTCTGGATTCCTCGGAGTGCGTGGAGAGGAAATGCTCAGACTACTCCCCGAGCAAGCGACGGTCCCCAGCTTCGGCGTCCTGGTGGCTACGGTGTCTCTTCTTAAGCAGTGGGAGTGCTCGGCGCCTCTTCGTCAAAACGCCCGGGGAAAAGGCCGCCACCTCTCGCCCCCAATTCCATCTCCCACACCCTCTTCTTCTCTCCCTCCCCTTAAGATTTCGCTTCAGGAAACCAGCAGGCTTAGCGGCACACACTTCTTTGACTCTGACCCACACCCACCCTGCACCAGCTCAATCGAGCGTTGGTGCGATTGGCTTCCCGGTCCTACTTTGGGAGGCGAAACTCGGTCGCCTTGGGAGGCGAAACGAGCCCGTCTATGAGCAAGTGGGGCTCCCCAGATCTCTACTCTCCAGACGTGCCTTGTTTGAGATTAAAGTGATGGCAGGGAAGACCCAAGACCCCTAGGAGGGAGAATGCTCTTCGGCGCCCTCCCAGGCGTCAGTAAGGGCTCAGAGGAGATGAAGGTGCCTCAAGGAGATGGCCTGAGTGTGAATATCTCCTGCCTGCCTGTGGTCCTGGGCTGCGAAAAGAAACGCACTTTTGGGGCAAGAATATATGGGTGTGGACAAGTTGCCGCTGGAAGCTCCCTTTGACTGGGGACAGGAGACCTGTTGTCTCCAGACTCTGTCTTGGATCACCCCAGGAGCCCAGGATTGCAGCTGGTATTGCTTGCATCAACACTCTGCTTCAGATCTCACAGAGAGGGTCCTGTTTCCCAAGAAGAGGAAATGTCTGGGATTCTCTTTGATTTTCAACTCAAAACTAGTTAATATCCTAGTCAGACCTGTCACCTTTAAGGGACTCTGCTGAGCTTTAGAAGAGTGAAGACTGAAGTTGCTCAGTCGTGTCTGACACTTTGCGACCCCGTGGACTGTAGCCCACCAGGCTCCTCTGTCCATGGGATTCTCCAGGCAAGAATACTGGAGTGGGTTGCCATTTCCTTCTCCAGGGGATCTTCCCAACCCAGGGATTGAACCCAGGTCTCCTGCATTGCAAGCAGATGCTTTAACCTCTGAGCCACCAGGGAAGTCCTAAAACTGAGCTTTAGGGTCCACCCTAAATGAAATATATCCAGACCAGGAGCCCAAGGCAAAGGTCTTACCTTTTTCAGTATTTCCAGGTTTTGTCCCTTCACCCCAAAACTCTCTAGGCAGCCTGAAAACCACTTGTAGCCTCCACTAACTGAAAGTTTTTGTGCCAGCTCAAAACCAGTATCCATGGTTACCTTCCAGAGGGGCATAGGCTTGAACCCAGGCTTATAGCAAAGTTTACCAAAGACAAGAGGAATGTTCCCTCTACCCAAGTGATAGGAATAAAGAGCTCTCAAGAGGATTCCTGAGGGGTTCTGGACTTTTTCTCCTCCTCTGAAATTAATTTCTCAATCTGTGAACCAGGCATACTAATGTCTGTTTCTATTTATCTTCTGAGGAAGTTGGAAGAGATCATGGGTGAAGGCTTCAATTTGCTTCCTGAACTTCAAGGAGCTCTCAGCCTCTTGGAGAACATAGAGAAGCATAGTGTGTGAGCACAAGGGACAGCGACTGGCATGGGAGAACCCTGAGAAAGGAAAGGGGAAAGGAAGGGGCAGAGATGGCATCTTTGAGGGAGTGACTGGTGAGCTTCTTGGAGAGGAGTTATACAGGTGTCCTGGGGCCACTGGGGTGGGAAATGGTCTCCTCCAGGCAGAGAAGTTAGCATGAGCAAAGGCATGGAGGGAGTGCTCAAAGAAATTCTGTGCTTCTGGGGAGCAGAGTCAAGGGAAGGAGTGTAGAAAGAGAAAGGAGAACGGAGATAAGGATGTGGAAGGTTAATTCTGGTTTTAGACATCTTGAAAGACACATTACCCTTGAAAATGTTGGTATGTAATAAACAGGCAGTGCTTCCTTTATTTTCAAGTGCCTGTGTCAGGTACTATTCTAGATGCTGTGTACACAAAAGGAACAAAACAAAATCCTTATACTCATAGAACTGACACTGTGGTGGTGGTGGGAGAGGAAAATTTACATCTTAATTTTAAAATTAAATATATAATGATCTGTGTTTTTAGTTTCTATGTTAAGTGATGAGCTTATAGCTATGCATCAAAAACTGACAACTGGCTAATTAAATAAACAAATATACCATGAGTCAATAATAAGACTTTAGTATTTTAAAACCCAAGGAAAAAGTATATGTGTAATATGTCAGTGATGGTAAGAAAAAACAAAGAGTCACCAAGAAAATGTGAAGTGGGACTAGGAAAGGATGATGGGGAAGAGTTATTTTATATAGAATACTGAGAAGTCCTTCCTGATAAGAGATAGTTACATAAAGATTTATTAACATGAAAGAGTCATGCATATACATGTGACAGAATGTTCCAGGAGGAACATAAGGGAAGCATAATGGCCTTGGAACATATGTGGTGTCATAAAAGTGCTTTCTGGGCACAGTAGTAGGAGATAAGGTCAGAAAGGTGGCCAGGAATCCACTCTGGTTGCTCAATAGAGAAGAGACGAGAGGGGAGCAACGGCAGAAGCAGAGAGTCTGAGTTGGAGTTACTGAAATAATCCAGATGAGATGTGATAGCAGCTTAGATAAGGTGCATGTGTGCATGCTAAGTTGCTTCAGTTGTGGTAAACTCTTTAAGACCCTATGGACTGGGGCCCTCCAGGCTCCTCTGTCCATGGAATTATCTAGGCAAGAATACTGGAGTGGGTTGCCATGCCCTCCTCCAGGGTACATTAGGATGGTAGCAGTGCAATTGGTGAAAATGATCAGACCCAGAATATATTTTGATGATAGAAAGGATAAGATTTATTGATAGATTGGATGTAGTGTACAAGAAAAAAATTCAAGATGATTTCACATTTTGGGCACTAAGCAAATGGAAGATTGGAACCATAAGTTCAGACAGAAAAAATGGTTTGAGGAATAGGTTTGGGGAAGAGAAGTCAAGAATTTTCTTTTCTACAGGGATATATTTACAGCACAGGAAATACAGCCAATATTTTATAGTTACTTTAAATGGACTATAATCTGAAAATTTTGAATCACCATATTGTACATCTAAAATTAATATAATATTGTAAATTAGCCATACTTCAATTAAAAAAATAATTTGCTTTTCAGCATGTTAAGTTTGAGATGAGTGACATCCAAATGGATAGGCTGAACAGGCAAGGAAGAAGAGGGGACTAAAGATGTATACTTATCTAGCACTCAGGGGAAAAAAAATGTCTGGATTTGGGATTTTGTCAACCTATGGGCAATAATTAAAAACCTCATAAGCTTAATTGTACTAAAGTGGGTACAATAGTAGCTTAAGGATAGGACCTGGGAAATGCCAATATTTAAGTGATTAAGAAAAAGAGTTAAGAGAAACAGGGGAATGTGGTGCCTTGGAAACCAATGAGATTAAGACGTTCGTGAAGAGTGAAGGAACAAACCACAGCACACAGAATCAGAAAAAGGGGTCAATCAAATGAAGACAAAGCATTTTCCATTGGAAAATAGATCACAAAATTGCTCATTGAGAAACATTCTAACTGAGGCTGGGGGGAGAAATGGTGAGCTGAGGCAGAAAAAATAAAGCAAGGAAATGCAGACAGCCCCTGGGAAGCACTTTCTATGAAGTTTAGAATAGAAGAGGAAGAAGAATTGGAACAGGAGGTTAGTGTTGGGTCTTAGTCATGTTTACAGGCTGAGGGAGAGAAGCCCACAGAAAAGGAGGAGTTGAAATTCAAAGGTGAACAACTAACAATCTCAGAAGATACAGAAACAATAGGATAAGGGAATAAGAAGGAGCCAGCATTTTACAGAAAAGATAGCTTGCTCTCTGAACAAGGAGAAAGAAAGGCTCCCTCTGGTTATGGATACATTTGTGTATAGTATTTGGATGGGGGAACAGGAGTTGAGAGAGATCATGGTGAGTGGTCTCAATTTTCTTAACGAATTTAGGTCCATAATCATTATAAAAAAATTAACAGGAGGACATATTAAGTAAGGAAATTAGGAAGAGGGAAAAGGCTTTGGAATAATCTTTGAAAAGAAGAGAGAGGGGAGATAAGGGAAAGAGAGAGAGAGACTAAAGAAAGTACTAAATGCCCAAAGTTTGAGACCATGAATTTGTAACAGACTGTTTTATACACTTGTGTGGTTTTTATGAGGCAGAATAGCACACAGATGAAGATGCAAACTGCCTGCCTTTGCTCTGTATTTCCCACGTGTCGTATTTTATTGATTCTTAGATACAAATTTTCACATTTAACAAAACATCATTGAAATCAGGTTGTATCTATTAAGTGATGGCACCTTACAATCAGAATTGCAACATTTTTCCTCTGCTTTATTAAAATAATGAGACGTCTACAATTGAGAGTGTCTTTGATTTGATATAATAACTTTGTACAAATTAACCTTTGTGAGACAGGTTTTTTGCCTGTAAAATGGGCAAAAATATTCCTGTGGCTAGTGAGGATAAAATGAGTTCATACATAAGAAGCACTTAGAATGGTGCCACAGGTAACTAGTGCTCAGTAAATGCTAGTTATGATTTTCCTCCTTCAGCTCATCTGACTGAACACAGGAGAAAAGAACTGTCATGGTTATCTTGGTAGTGTTAGTGCTTTCTTGGGTAAATGCTGATGAAGGAGAGGGAGGTGAAGGAATCAAGGGTATACATAGATTAGAAAAAGAGAAGAGAAAAGGGGTAGAGAGATAAAAGACTCATTGGAAATGAAAACTGAAGCCTTGTTGAAGGCAAAAAAAACAAAAACAAGTGTGAGCGGAGTAAAAGAGAGGGTACTGAAAGGTGCTAGTCAGGAAGAGGGATGTTAAGGCTTCAGATTTTAGAGCAGAGTAGCTCTGTATTCTGAGCACAACCTCTGAAATGAGTCACTGAGGTGGAGTGAAGGTAAATATCCCTGTAGTTGGGCCCCACCTATACTATGAAAGTGAAGTGAAAGTTGCTCAGTCATGTCCAGCTCTTTGCAACTCCAAGGACTGTAGCCTGCCACGCTTCTCTGTCCATGGAATTCTCCAGGTCAGAATACCGGAGTGGATAGTGTTCCCTTCTCCAGGGGATCTTCCCAACCCAGGGATCAAACTCAGGTCTTCCACATCACAGGTGGATTCTTTACCAACTGAGCCACCAGAGAAGCCCAGGAATACTGGAGTGGGTAGCCTATCCCTTCTCCAGGGGATCTTCCTGACCCAGGAATTAAACCAGGGTCTCCTGCATTACAGGCAGATTCTTTACCAACTGAGCTACCAGCCTGTACTATAATAATAATAAATATTATAAGATAATGAATTGAAATGGTTACTCCAGCTTTATAGCAGCTGAGGGTGGGTGACATTGCATCACAACAAGAAAGGCTAGGACAACTCTTGCTAATGGGAGCTAAGACTTTAAAAATAAATATTTCTAAAAGCCTAGTTATTGTCTGCTTGTATACTTTTTCATTTTCAATATAATTACTTGGAACTGGAAGTTTTGACCTTCAGTAAAACTTTTTATAGTGCCAGAATGGAAAATAATTCTTTGATGAAACATTTCTCTTAAATACAGTTTACCAACTTACACTTGAAATTTAAGTAGTCACCTTATGAATATTTTTATTTAGAAGACCCTAATAACTATATACTCTGTTGTATACATACATTTAAAACTTCCTTGGTTAGGGCAATTTAGAGAGATTCTTTGGAAAGAAATATGTATTTTCAACCTAAAACTTACTAACAATTCCAAGAGGAAAGTGTCACACTAATTCTTATACTTCAATTACAAGAAAGCCACCATCAAATCATTTGAATGAAATATTTAATACTCTGTTAAACACATACGGATGCTTAGCTTGATATTTTATCCCTGTGGTTTCATTTCCACAGACTAGATGCTCTCTAAAGATGATACACACTTGATCAGCAACTCCATTTTATAGAACATTATTTTCATTGTGCATGGTCTCACATTTTACTCTCTTTTCCTCCAGTTTGCTGTTAAGAGATTTTCCTTGAGTCAGTTGGTTGGTAAGAATTAGAACATGGTTCTGTTTCCAAAGCTTAGCTTTATTGACTGTCATTTACCTATCCTAAACAGCATGCTTACGCAAACACATACACTGACCGTCACTCTCTATTCTCTTCACAGTGGTTTATCCTTATTCCCTTATTGGCTCCCTCAAAACAAGCGTATGGCAGATACAACTTACAAAGAGAATAATTTTCACAAGTTATATCTGGAATCAATCCATTACATCACCATTCTGACTCATTAAAAAATATTCGGGGAACCAATGGGTCATTTAAAATTCAGATCAGATCAGTTCAGATCAGTCACTCAGTTGTGTCCGACTCTTTGTGACCCCATGAATCGCAGCACGCCAGGCCTCCCTGTCCCTCACCAACTCCTGAAGTTCACTCAGACTCACGTCCATCAAGTCAGTGATGCCATCCAGCCATCTCATCCTCTGTCGTCCCCTTCTCC
>NW_011495032.1:29094973-29132073 GCF_000754665.1 Bison bison bison | reverse complement strand
GGCCAAGGGACTCTCAAGAGTCTTCTCCAACACCACAGTTCAAAAGCATCAATTCTTTGGTGCTCAGCCTTCTTCACAGTCCAACTCTCACATCCATACATGACCACAGGAAAAACCATAGCCTTGACTAGACGAACCTTTGTTGGCAAAGTAATGTCTCTGTTTTTGAATATGCTATCTAGGTTGGTCATAACTTTCCTTTCAAGGAGTAAGCGTCTTTTAATTTCATGGCTTCAGTCATGATGCTAAATAACTGGTTTGACTGGTATTTGTTATCCACAGAGTTGTTTCAGTTTTGTGCAGTTGCAGCCCAGGGCGAGAGAATGACTAGTGGAAAAAGTAAATTGCAATTAGCTGAATATGCCCCATGGGCAGATTTTCTGATTTTTGCCACTTGAAGCAGTTCTCAAAGACATTAAAAAGGACTTCCAACTAATTTTAATGAAATTTGAGAGCAGTTATATAGATAGTTTGCATCTTCAACAGTGCATTAATTTGCAAATGATGGGGCCAGCCTTTAAGAATAGGATGTTTCTTTAACATTTAGGGTCAGATAGTAAAAATAATTACTTTCTCTCACTTTTTTATGCTTTTCCATCATTTGAAGGTGGCAATAAACAAGAACAATTTCCTGGAATGCCCACTGGGGTAAGTGGATGAGTCAATTTTTAAGTGTCATCAAATTCCTAAGGTCAAGTTGAAGTAAAGTAGTCAGATGATATTGGACGTTGATTCTAAAATGTGCAGAAAAGGAAAGTTACTCAGGGATACAAGAATGGCTCATTCATATTTGTTCCTATTTATATGAGTGAAAATACTCTGGTTATAACAGGTTTAGTTGTAATTTCTTTCTAGGGTACTTCCCAATATGCATTCATCTTTCCCCCATTTTTTTCCAGGAGGTTGCAAGGCCCATATGGATTCTTGTGGCTTTGTCAAA
Organism: Bison bison bison; assembly: GCF_000754665.1. Lineage (NCBI taxonomy): Eukaryota > Metazoa > Chordata > Mammalia > Artiodactyla > Bovidae > Bison > Bison bison. The sequence goes on along the minus strand of NW_011495032.1, from coordinate 29,131,133 downwards.
TGTTGAGTTTATGTCTTTGTAATAACCCCAGCACTTTAAAATGACCACTGTAAGTACTAGCTTTACAGAATTGTCCTGTCTCTTGGGCTACTCATTTCCAAAGGAGACTACAGTACAAGTGACTTGTTTTCAATTTGCTTTACATACCAAGGCAATAAGAAAAAGGTCTAAGCTTTTAGCAGTAGTAAGCTCTTCCCCTAAGACTCCAATTATGATGGAGTGTCAAAAAACAACATAAAATCTTTACTTCAGCACAATAGGGGGACCAAAGGGATTCATAGCTCAGAAAGCCAGAGGTCTACTGACAATTAAGGACTTCTGCCAAGAAGAAAATATCCATAAAACGACAAATAAGGACATAGACCTATATGTTGAAGGCATAAAACATCTGACGGTATGAGCAGGGCTCCTGGGATAAGGAACTTTCCTTTGACTTATGCATATCTAAGGCATTTAACTCTACTTTGTTCTAAATCCCTATACAATTATGCTCATTCTTCCATTATGTTAGTCTCTCAATCATGTCCAGCTCTTTGAGACCCCATGGACTGTAGCCCGCCAGGTCCCTCTGTCCATGGAATTCTCTAGGCAAAAGTACTGGAGTGTGTAGCCATTCCCTTCTCCAGGGGATCTTCCTGACCCAGGGATTGAACCTGGCTCTCCTGCATTGCAGGCAGATTCTTATTCTATTTGTTACACATGCTTATCTGTCCCTCCTCATTATCCCCCTCCCACCCTAACCAGCAGAGCGCTCCTTCAGACTGGGAATCGTGTCTGACCATTCCTAACTTTAGGGTCCAACACACATATGATAACTTCTTAATTAATGTTGGTTGAATTTACTTATGAGAATAGTAGTCTCATTTTGAACCAAAGACTGGAATAGTGAGTATCATTAGTCAACTTTGCATTGATAAAATTTCTTTCTCGTATCTAGAAAAAGAAATCAAAATGTCCGTCAGTCAATTTAGGGTTTTTTTTTTTTTCCTTTATTCAGTGCCTAGTTTTCTTTTTTTTTTTTTTTTTAAATCATATTTTTGCTGAATGGAAGTATTGTTTTGATGTGATTATGGACACATCTTCTGAAATGGGGTTCTTGATAAAAAAGACTATAATCTAAAAGTAGATGCTAAGTATAAACATAAATATCATTTTCCCTGAAAGGGGGGCGGGGCATTTTTCTCATCCAATGACAAGATTTTCATGTTCAGTCACTGGAAAAAGAGAAACATCCTAAATGTAGTTTGAGATCATTTTTGTAACATGGTATATTAACTAGGAATCCATTAAACTACCAGTAAAAGAAAATCTGACCATGTAGCTTATTGGAACAGGGTTTATTTTTCTTACTTATAAATCTGGAGACATGTGGTTGCTGATGGTAGTTCAGTGGCTCAAGGACATCAGACTCACATTTCTATGGTTCATTTAACCTTTCTTTGGACTCATAGATTAGTTGTCACAGCTCCAGACATCACATCTACATTCAAGGCAGAAAGTAGGTGGAAGGGTTGTTTCAGCCCAGTCACCTCTGTTAATTTTTAATCAAAAAAGTGAAAGCACTTCTATAACTTTCATCAGTGGAATAAAACTTAATTCATTGACTACAACAAGGTCACATGGTCATTTATAGATACAAGCAAAGCCTGGGGAAAACAGCTCCAGTATAAGATATTAAAGTGCTTTTTCTAGAGAGCTAGGAATGGTTTGGGGGGAAACAATCAGCAAACTTAACCTCATAAAGCAATATAAGCTGATGGAAAACTGTGCGTTGAATAAATTTGATTTTGATGCTAAATTGAGATAAATTCATTGCTGTTTACTTTTTTATTTTTTTTAAGTCTTAACTTCTTAACCAAATAATAGAAGTTTTAATATTATTCACCAAACACTACATATTTGAGAAACAGAAATGCTGATAAGAATGCAATGATGGTTGCTAAACTACTTGGTGATAGATCTGAAAGCCCCTTGTTTCTAGGACTTTGAGCAATTTATTTCATCTCTCCTGTATATTAATGTTCTCAGCAAATTAAATGGGTCCAACTGGATAACAGAGAAGACAATGGCACCCCACTCCAGTACTCTTGCCTGAGTAAGAAAATCCCATGGATGGAGGAGCCTGGAAGGCTGCAGTCCAGGGGGTCGCTGAGGGTCAGACACGACTGAGTGACTTCACTTTCACTTTTCACTTTCATGCATTGGAGAAGGAAATGGCAACCCACTCCAGTGTTCTTGCCTGGAGAATCCCAGGGACGGGGGAGCCTGGTGGGCTGCCGTCTACGGGGTCGCACAGAGTCGGACACGACTGAAATGACTTAGCAGTAATTGGATAAACTCAAAATTGTTTTCTGCTTTAGTAATTTATTATCTTATGATTTGCAGTAATAATTTATTAATTGAATAAATGTCTAGAAATCTGGGAGTTTAGCAAATAACTGAAATTAAGAATTAGAAGTGGTACAGTCACTGTAGAAAAGAGTTAAACATTGATACATCCAATGAGTAAGCAATTATACCCTTCAATTTAAACACCAGAGAAATTCTTATACTTTACAGTGATAAATATCTGTAAGAATGTTTACAGAGACACTAATACAGAAAATACCCAGAAACAACTCAAATGCCAAAAAATAGGGAATAAATGAATAACATGTAGTATGTTTACCCAATAGACTATTTTGCAGCAGTTAAAAGGGAGTATAGCTAGTTGGAACACCATGGTTTTATGGTTTTATAAATATTATTGAGAAGAAAAATATAAGTCTGCAAAGATTATATTCAAAATTTCAGGCCCTTTTTGTAAAGTTAAAATAGCTAAAACAACACATTTGGGCTTCTTAAGTGACACAGTGGTAAAGAACACTCCTGCCAATGCAGGAGATGCAAGAGACTTGGGTTCTATCCCTGAGTTGGGAAGATCCCCCCTGGAGTAGGTAATGGCAACCCACTCCAGTATTCTTGCTTGGAAAATTCCATGGACAGAAGAGCCTGGTGGGCTACAGTTCAAGGGGTCACAAAAAGTTGGACATGACTAAGCACATACACACAGCAACACATTTATTAGGAAAACATAAAAATATATAACTATGTATGTTTCAAATGGGAATGAAATGATTATAGTGAGTCAAGTAATAATTACATCAGGAAGGAGAAGTCCAAAAAATGGATGAGAAGGAAAAGTTTCACATAAATGTTAGCTACCATCAATGTTCTTATTACCACACTGAGTAGTAGGTTCATAAATATTTCACAGAATTTTAAATAAAGAAATAGGTGGGAAATAAATATATACTTGCATACAAAAAACTGATGGACTAATGATAGGAAAGGGTGGGACAAATTGAGAGAGTAGTGCTGATGTATATACAAGACTATATGTAAAATAGATACCCAGTGGGAAGCTGCTGCAGAGCACAGGAAGCTCAGCTTGGTGCTCTGTGATGATCTAGAGGGGTGGGATGGAGGCTGTAGGGGTAGGAGGGACACTCAAAAAAGAAGGGACATATACATACTTATGGCTGGTTCAAGTTGCTGTATGGCAGAAACCAACACAACATTGTAAAGCAATTATCCTCTAATAAAAAGAAATATTATATATTTCAGAAACTCAGATTAACCTAAAGAAAAGGAATATGTCCGAGAAGAAATAAATGATGACAAAACACATTAGCAAAAAAAAAAACAAACCTTAAGCTAATGTTCATTTTTCATATAAAACAAATGATGCAAAAATTCACTCACTAAAGGTAGTATAATTTTTTGGTTATTTAGAATGTCTCCTATTAGATCACCTAGTTATTTATTTGGTGCTGATAAACTAGGAGCAACCAAATTCAACTAGGAAATCACAAATATACCATGCCCTACCCTGAACTCCAGTCCCTCTGGAGATGATAAGAGACACTGTTCTTTTTGGACCAGCAGTCTCATCCTTGTGCTCCTTCTCTGGAGTGAGGTGAGGACAGTGAGACATGGGAGTCCATCCACACCATCTTCCTGAGCAGAAAGGAGATTATTGAAATGACCTGCCGCTGCTGCTGCTGCTAAGTTGCTTCAGTCGTGTCAGACTCTGTGCGACCCCATAGACGGCAGCCCACCAGGTCCCACCGTCCCTGGGATTCTCCAGGCAAGAACACTGGAGTGGGTTGCCATTTCCTTCTCCAATGCATGAAAGTGAAAAATGAAAGTGAAGTCGCTCAGTCGTATCTGACTCTTAGCGACCCCATGGACTGCAGCCCACCAGGCTCCTCCGTCCATGGGATTTTCCAGGCAAGAGTACTGGAGTGGGTTGCCATTGGCATGGGGATATATATCAATGAACAAAATAAGCAAAGTCTTTGCTCTTTGGAACTTACATTCTACTGGGAAAGACTGACAATACTTAAGTAAACAAATAAACAAGATAATTTAAAAGAGCAAAAGTGAAATGAAGGAAATAAAATCATGTATTATAATAGAGACTGAAGGGGAAAAATTTACTTTAAAGCACAAATGACTTCAGTCCTCTAACTTTTAAAAATCTTCAATCCATGCAAGCTTTGAGATTGCATCAGAACTCATTAGAACAAAATTGCAGACCCTTGTGCTTATAAAAATGACTTGTATCAACCAAATTCAAGTGTCATTAGGCACACACATCTGAAGCAACTGAAACCTACCAAAGTAAGTGGAGATCATACACCATTTCCCCATTCAGCCACTTTGCAATCAGGGTTCTTTGCAACCCTCCCCTCACCTCTTCCTTAAAAAATCTTCAGAAGAATAAATTTCTTTTAACAGGTCGCATGCTTCTGACATATCTGAAGGAAATAGCCTAAGAGAATTTAAATTTATACACAATTTTATTAGCATAGATTTAGAAGAGAATGTTACATATTCAAATCGATATCTATATATATATATACATACGTACAAACATATGTATATACATGTATGTATATCCATCCTATCCTGGGATCCTATATCTATATGAAGTTTCATACCTAACACACTCTTGGGGCATACATTCACACATGGCCTTGAATTGATAACCATGCAAAAAAATAGTGACATCAGCAAAGGGCATTGATTAAATCTTAGTGAGAAGTTTACAAATTATTATATATAAGTTCACGGTTTATCATATATAAGTTCATGATTTTTCCAGAACTGCTATCAGAAAGCTGATCCCCTCTGCTCCCAAACATGACATCTGCACTTGATACCCAACATAGCTTGTCATCACCAGCAGAAAAAGAAATTTGATTTTGCCGCAAATTTCTTGAGCTTTCAGTTCAATACCTCTTCCTCATTAGGCAGCAGACGTCTATGAGAGAACTGTCCAAAAGATCTATTGTACAACCACTGCATCCATCTGCTTTAAGACCAAAAGTTTTAAGCAGAAGCTCACACACCTGGAGCTTTTGTATTAAACAGTGGATTGAATGCGCAGCAGTTTGGGACACACTCTAGGAGCTGCTGGTTGTAAATACTGTTGAACCTCTTCATTACCTTCTTCAGGTATAAATGTTTCAGACATAAAACCTTAGACCAGAGGAGAAAATCAGAGCAAACACAACAAAATTAAAGCTATGCTCATCTGCTGATAGACCCAAACTCTCTCTCTCACCATTTCTGAAAAGTCACATTTACCAATATGACCCAGCTTAGTTCTAAATCACCGTGGTTGAACTGATGTTCAGAACCAGGATCCCAGTAGCTTTCTGAAACGACGCTTATCCCTTTCTCAAAACTGATTCCCAGAACAAGTAATACATTTAACACATTGTAAAAAATAGTCTCTCTCACAGTAAATAGAAAGTTTAACACATACTCAGGCCTTTGTAAAATCTAGAAAGGAAGAAGAGTAGTATTATGAGAGGTTGGGATTATTTTGCCAGAGATGCTTTCAGGGTTTCATTTTTCTATGGTAGAAAAAAAAAATCCTCTTGTTTCAAAAGCAAGATGTCATTTTTATCTGTCAGTCACTGGTAGCTCAGATGGTACAGTATCTGCCTACAATGCAGGAGTTTAATCCCCGGGTGAGGAAGATATCCTAGAGATGGGAATGGCTACCCACTCCTGTATTCTTGCCTGGAGGATTCCATGGACAGAGGAGCCTGGTGAGCTACAATCCAGGGGGTCACAAAGAGTTGGACACAACTGAGTGACTAACACTTTCACTTTCACTTTTTGGGCAAGAAATTCAGTTTTAGATATCAATCACTCTTTTGCTCAAGGAATTCAAATTTTAAACTTCTCTTTCACTATAATAAAAGTAAATATATATAAAGCTTTGAAACCAAACTAACTGCGAAGCTATTTAGCTGTCAAATTATTGCAAGAACCTACCCAAACAGAGATGATTTTTTGTCATAAAATATTTATAATAGGCTGCTAATATCGGTGATATGTGATCTGTGGATATACAAATTGTTTACCTTCTGGCAAATAATTCTGTAAATTGCTCAGACTTTACTAGTCAGATTTCTTCCATGGTCATCCATCTGTAATTCATTCATCTGTAAAAAGCCAGAGTCTTTTTATTTTATGTGAGCAGCTACCTACTTGGTAGGTAGATCCTGAGAACAGAGCAAAAATGGATTGAATTAACTTCATTTCCCTCCTTTCATCTGAGAGTTTGGTCTCATATAAATATTTGAGTACAAAGCTTTCTGAGAGTTTTTTTAACTTTAATAAACAAAACAATTATTTCTTTGTAACGATAAGTAATGAAATGTGGCTCCAAGCAACACATTGCCATGAAAGTAGAGGTTACACAACTTTCTGAGCACTCAGTGATGTACAGAGCCATTCTGATTACTTGTAACCATGAGTTTCTACTTGGATTGGCTCCTTTTATTTCTTAAGTTCAACTCAGTTTCTCAAACTACCAAATGCCCGATTTAAAAAAAAAAAAAAAAAAAGCCTTAAGCATCATCTCTCTCTGTGTGGCATTGAAAATGTAGTTTTGAGACTCATGAGCAATTACCAGCTTTCTTTTTTTTCACCTTATGCCAACTGTCTGCATTTATGTCATAGTGGCGCAGGAAAGATGTTTTTCTGTGGAGAGTTACCATGAAGTTATTAATAAACAACTGTGTGTGTGTGTGTGTGTGCGTGTGTGTGCGCGCACGCGAGCACTCAGTCATGTCTAACTCTTTGTGATCCCATGGATTATAGTCCTCCAGGATCCTCTGTCCAGAAGATTCTCCAGGCCAGAATGGGATTCTCCAGGCCAGAATACTGGAGTGGGTAGCCATTTCTTCCACCAGTGGATCTTCCCAACTCAGAGATCAAACTCGGGTCTCCTGCGTTGCAGGCAGATTATTTGCGGTCTGAGCCACTAGGGAAACCCAGCGCTGACCCTAATACAAAACTACTCTGTTGATAAATCAATATTTGGCTCCTAATAAGTAGAGGAATCCCCTTCATGGATCACTGCTTTGTCGTGGCAAAGGAGCTTACGTAACTTAATGAAAGTCCATATAGTCAAAGCTATGGTCTTCCAGTGGTCACGTATGGTTTTGAGAGCTGGGCTGACTGTAAAAAAGGCAGAGCCCTCAAAATTGATGACTTTGAACTGTGGTGTTGGAGAATACTCCTGAGATCCCTTGGACAGCGAGAAGATCAAGCCAGTCTTGATCTTGAGGGAAATCAACCCTGAATTCTCAGACTGATGCTGAAGCTGAAGCTCCAGTATTTTGGTCATCTGATGAGAATAGTCAACTTATTGGAAAAGTCCCTGATGCTGGGAAAGATTGAGGGCAGAAGGAGAAGAGGGCATCAGAGGATGAGATGGCTGGATGGCATCACCAGTGCAATGGACATGAACTTGGACAAACTTCAGGAGATGGTGAGGGACAGGGAGGCCTGGCATGCTGTAGTCCGCTGGGTCACAAAGAGTCAGACATGACTGGGTGACTGAACAACAGAGGAGAGGAGTGACATTCTGATTTCTTGTTTCTGGAATACTGAGTGCTTATACTCAGTTTCAGACCAAAATTGTATGATTATGGTTATATTCATGGAAGTAAGAGTTTTTTAATTTATTCATTTTAATTAATTCTTTTGCAACATGGAAATAATCATCAGAAGTTTATTTAAGTGTAGACATCCCTATTTTCCTCAAAATTTTTTCAGATATCCTACTGAAGCTCACAATTTTGGGGGTAGTTGAGTTGTTTGTTGCCCTTTATGGAAAGCAGGTGTTGATTTCGTATCAGTTGGAATGATGGCTATAGCAGGAGGATCAGATTCACCCTTTTTTGTTCAATTCTTGTGACCAAGAATCCAGTCCTGCTATCAGTAACCTTTGAGCACAAAGTGTCAGTCTCATGAAAGGAATCTTCTTCCTCTGCTGCATTTATTCCATATTTTCTCCCAATCTTCAGCCCTTTCCCTCCCCCACTCTCTTCCTTTCCCTTTTGATGATACCTCCTTGAGAAACTGCCTCCAATTTTATGGCTTAAATTATATTTGTAGATGGTTCTCAGGTAAATATTTCCACCCTAACCCCTCTAAGGGGTCCTGTGCCCTCATTTCAATATCTTTGCTGGACATCCTCACCCAGGTTTCCTTCAAGCTTCTCAAATCCAACAGATCTGAGGTGGAAGATATCTTTGCACCCTAGATCAGTATCTCTCCCAGATTATCCCCCATCCTTCCAGGCATCAGGTGTCAAACTTCTCTCTCTCATACTTCCCACAATCAGCTTCCCCAATTCTGTTGATTCTACCCATGTGATCTATCCCACTCCTTTCTGCATTGCGGAAACCCTGCTTCAGTTCTTTATTACTCTAGATCTGTGGTGTGGTCCTGGTATCCTATCTGGCTTGTCCACTTCCTGCCTCTCTTATTCACAGTCCATCTTATATACTGTTGCCAGACAGTTTCCACTCTTCCAAGACTCAGGGGCCTGCTTGCCATGGCCAAGTCCATGCACGACAGTTCAAGATCTCTACAACTTTACCCAGAGTTGCAGGTCATTCCTCAGTTTCTCCTTTCCACTTTATACACTCTGCGTGCATGTGTACTCAGTCGCTTCAGTCATGTCATACTCTTTGTGACACTATGGGCTGTAGCCCACCAGGCTCCTCTGTCCACTGATTCTCCAAGCAAGAATACTGGAGTAGGTTGCCATGCCCTCCTCCAGGGTTCTTCCCAGTCCAGGAGTCGAACCAGTGTCTCCTGCATTGCAGGCAGATTCTTTACCGCTAAGCCACCAGTGAAGCCCTTTATATACTCTATGCTCCAATAAAATCAGTCTCTTAATGACTGTCCCAGATGGGGCTCCCTGGGAAGCAGACTCCAAGGCAGAGGTTAGAGCAGAATTTTATTAAGGAGTGCTTTTCTGTAGCTGTGGCAGAGGAGTGATGGAAATAGGACTGGGCAGAGGAAGATGAGCTTTCATGCAGGCCCCTGAAAAGGAGGTGCTCTTGGAGCCCATCTGAATCCTGAGTTGGGTTGAGAGGGGTGGACCTTGAGAACCCTGCACTGCTCCATCTTTGGATATAGCCTCTTCGAGCAGGGCAGTTTTCTTCATTAGGGGAAGCCTCCAAAAGGCCCAACAGCTGCTGCCTGTCTTCTGGCAGCCCTCCCAGAACATAGAGGAATAAACCCTTTATCAGTAGTTCACAACCTTTTTGGCAACAGGGACTGCTTTTGTGGCAGACAGTTTTTCCATGACCTTGGAAGTGGGGATGGATTCAGGATGATTCAAGCACACATTTATTGTGCACTTTTATTTCTATTATTATTATTACATCAGCTCCACCTCAGATCAACAGGCATTAGATCCCAGACATCGGGACTCCTGCTTTACATAATCCCTTTATTTCTCAAAGTAGGTCCAAGTGGTACACCACACACCCTACCAGAGGCACTTTTCTATAAGCTCCGTGGCGGACTGAGAGCTTTCTTTTGTGTTCATTTCTAAACTTGTTCTTTGGTAATAATATGCCCTCATTCCTGTTAAATTTCTAACCTCCTTTGCCACTAGACACAGTTTCAACCAACGCCTCTGATAAAAATTGATACATGTCACTGCTAGATTTGTATTCAGAAGAGCTGATTGGCCCTCCAAGTCTCCTCCTTTCCTCTTGCTTCCTGGAAAGTAGACAGGCTGATGGGGGCTGAAGCAGAGAATTTGTTTCATGAGACAGAAGCTGTGTATTAAGGATTTCACAGCGAGAAGATGGAGGGTGTGTGGAGTCACCTATTAGCTCCCGGTGGCTCCTGAAAGAGGGAAAAGCTTCTGTCTTTTTTAAACTACTGGTCTTCTGGTCTTCGTTATTTCAGTTGAACTTGTTCACCTACCTAGTTCAAGTTGCAACAGTTTTCTCCCCATTTCCATGTCCCTGGCGCATGCTAAGCCGCTTCAGTCATGTCCAACTGTGTGCAACTTATGGACTAGAGCCTGCCAGGCTCCCCTGGCCATAGTTCACCAATTGTTCAGACACCAGTTTAAATGTTTCCTTATCCGGAAAATCTTGATCTTCCTATACCCCAAAGGAGGAAGTAGTATTTTCCTCTGCTGACCTTCCATGGTAGTTTATCTAGCATGACACTTTTACCTAGCATGACACTTTTATCATAGTCATTCTTGAAATAATACCATTTGTAGTAACACTGACAGACCTAGAGATTATCACACTAAGTGAAGTAAGACCAATACAAATATATAATATCACTTGTATGTGGAATTTTTTTTAAAAAATGGTGCAAATGAACTTATTTACAAAACCGAAATTGATTCACAGACATAAAAAACAAACTTAATAGTTACCACAGGGAAAAAGTGGGAAAGCATAAATTAGGAGTCTGGGATTAACATATATTCACTACTATATATAAAACAGGTAAACTACAGGATCAATGGTGTGATCACTCACACTCACCTAGAGCCAGACATCCTGGAATGTGAAGTCAAGTGGGCCTTAGGAAGCATCACTAAGAACAAAGCTAGTGGAGGTGACGGAATTCCAGTTGAGCTATTTCAAATCCTGAAAGATGATGCTGTGAAAGTGCTGCACTCAATATGCCAGCAAACTTGGAAAACTCAGCAGTGGCCACAGGACTGGAAAAGGTCAGTTTTCATTCCAATCCCAAAGAAAGGCAATGCCAAACAATGCTCAAACTACTGCACAATTGCACTCATCTCCCATGCTAGTAAAGAAATGCTCAAAATTCTCCAAGCCAGGCTCCAGCAATATGTGAACCGTGAACTTCCAGATGTTCAAGCTGATTTTAGAAAAGGCAGAGGAACAAGAGGTCAAGTTGCCAACATCCACTGGATCATCAAAAAAGCAAGAGAGTTCCAGAAAAACATCTATTTCTGCTTTATTGACTATGCCAAAGCCTTTGACTGTGTGGATCACAATAAATTGGAAAATTCTGAAAGAGATGGGAGTACCAGACCACCTGACCTGCCTCTTGAGAAACCTGTATGCAGGTCAGGAATCAACAGTTAGAACTGGACATGGAACAACAGACTGGCTCCAAATAGGAAAAGGAGTATGTCAAGGCTGTATATTGTCACCCTGCTTATTTAACTTCTACGCAGAGTACATCATGAGAAATGCTGGGCTGGATGAAGCACAAGCTGGAATCAAGATTGCTGGGAGAAATATCAATAATCTCAGATATGCAGATGACACCACCCTTATGGCAGGAAGTGAAGAACTAAAGAGCCTATTGATGAAAGTGAAAGAGAGAGTGAAACAGTTGGCTTAAAGCTCAACATTCAGAAAACGAAGATCATGGCATCCAGTCCCATCACTTCATGGCAAATAGATGGGGAAACAGTGGCTGACTTTATTTTGGGGGGCTCCAAAACCACCGCAGATGGTGACTGCAGCCATGAAATTAAAAGACGCTTACTCCTTGGAAGGAAAGTTATGACCAACCTAGACAGCATATTAAAAAGCAGAGACATTACTTTGTCAACAAAAGTCTGTCTAGTCAAGGCTATAGTTTTTCCAGTAGTCATGTATGGATGTGATAGTTGGACTATAAAGCTGAGTGCTGCTGAAAAATTGATGCCTTTGAACTGTGGTGTTGGAGAAGACTCTTGAGAGTCCCTTGGACTGCAAGGAGATCCAATCAGTCCACCCTAAAGGAGATCTGTCCTGGGTGTTCATTGGTAGGACTGATGTTGAAGCTGAAACTCCAATACTTTGGCCACCTGATGCAAAGATCTGACTTATTTGAAAAGACTGGGAAGATTGAGGGCAGGAGGAGAAGGGGTAGACAGAGGTGAGATGGTTGGATGGCATCACCGACTCAATGGACATGGGTTTGGGTAGACTCTGGCAATTGGTGATGGACAGGGAGGCCTGGCCTGCTGCAGTCTATGGGGTTGCAAAGAGTTGGACATGACTGAGCAACTGAACTGACTGACAGGATCAACTGTATAGCACAGGGGAACTATACCCAATGTCTTTCAATAACCTATAATGGAAAAGAATCTGAAAAAAGAATTAGATGTATATGTATGTATAACTGAATCACTTTGCTATATAGCTGAAACATTATAAATCAACTATAGTTTGATTAAAAAAGGAAAGAATAAACAATTGGCCATTCTTCCCCTGTCCTCAGATCCTGTGCTAAGTGATAAGGTCCTGTAAAGCAGCACTGGGCTTCCCAGGTGGGGCTGGTGGTAAAGAACCCACCTACCAGTGCTGGAGGTGTGAGAAATGTGGGTTTGGTTACTGGGTTGGGAAGATCCCCTGGAGGAGGGAGTGGCAATCCACTCCAGTTTTCTTGCCTGCAGAATTCCATGGACAGAGCAGCCTGGCAGGCTATAGTCCAAAGTGTCACAAAGAGTCAGACATGACCGAGTGACTTAGCACGCATGAACACAGAGCAGCATCTGACCATCATAGCTTCTGACCTGCCGTATCCAGCAAAGATCTTTCATTTGGTAGACACTTGTATTATTTGTTGACTCAATGAAGTTTTTTAAAATATGGGATTAAAAGGGGCATTCCTTTCAATTTTCACTGATCAGTTTTATAACAGAAAATTTTCACTCAACAGAGGTAACAGAAAAACCCCATCTCTCACTTAACATCCTGCAGATTCGTAAGCTGATTAACACATTCCCTCTTAGGTGGAATAAATTTTGTAGGAATGCATTTTCAACCTTTTCCTTTGGTCTTGCTGTCCTCTCTCTCTCTGTGGGTGTGCTCAGTCACATCTGACTCTTTGCGACCCCATGGACTGTAGCCTGCCAGGCTCCTCTGTCTAAGGGGATTTTCCAGGCAAGAATCCTGGAGTGGGTTGCCTTGCCCTCCTCCAAAGGATCTTCCTAACTCAGGGATCAAACCTGCATCTCTTGCATCTCCTGCACTGGCAGGTACATTCTTTACCACTAGTGGGCTTCACCTGAAAAGCTCATCCTCTCTCTGTCTAGTTCTAACAAATGGCCAGAATGTACATTTAGGCAGTGACATCATTACAAGTTCTCTAACTGGGGACACTCCCACTACCTCCTAGGGGCAGTGGTTTCTATAGTAGCTTCGAGCAGAATCAGCCCACAAACATAGGCAGAAAGTGATTCTCTCCAAAGATTTTCTGAGCACACCCTCATGCTCATTGTATGTGTGCATCACATGTGGTCTTGGATTCAGACAAGGATTAAGAATTGGGCCGTCTGTGTCCTGACATTGGTCCTACCACTTACTAGAATGATGATCACAATGAAAGTGTTAAACTTTTTCAACTTTGAGGTTTTCAACTATAAAATGGAAATATAAGAGGGGCAATACAGTGATGTCGTTGGAATATGGGCTCTGGAGCCTAAAAGATCTGGGGGTTCATTCTTACTCCATCACTAAGTGGAGCTCTCACACTCTGTATGATCTAGAAAGCTGTGGAAGAATCGGGAAAAACTTTGTGAAGGAGGTCATTTTGGATTCCTGTGCATCGCTTGGGAATGCACAGGAATGTGACTAGAGCTGTGGGAGGAGGGGAAAGTCTTCCCAGTGAAGGAAACTGTCTGAGCCACAGCTGAGAGGCTAGAAAGCACACCTTTTCTCTAATGATTAAACTGTCCCATCCTTTTCTGGATCCAGTAGGGCATGCACACACACACACATACATACACACGCATCCACACACACTTACATACACACACACATACACACGCACACAAATGAGCAGGGATGTAGAACCACAGATCCCCAGAGAGACCCACTGGCTGCCTCCCTTTGTGACCTGATTCTGTGCTGACAGGAAAAAGCAAAATAAAGGTTCAAGAAATTACCAAAGTATTAATGGAGTGTATATGCTGGTGACTAGATTACAGTGATTTTAATTTTCTTGAATTTTTTTGTTTTCCACATTGTCTTCAATAAACACGTACATTTTTCATCACTCTTTCCTGATAGATTTTTCAGTTTCTGAACTTCTTTTCTCAAGAATCCTTATTTCCTTGGATACAAAAAGTTACACAAGGACCTTTGCACTTGCCACATTGGCTGATTCATCCCTGTATCTAACTGGCCTGGAGAGTCAGACTGAAATAAATACTGTCCTTAAGATTTTGTTGGACCTAGTCCTGTACTTCCTGTTGCCAGGTAGCAGACATGCATAATCAACCTCAGCACTCTATCGAACCAATGGTAGATATGGCGAAGGAGCCAGGCAGCCACCACGCTGCTATAGTAAGCATTGAGATAATGTCTATTTGTCAGCACTAGACCAGTCCATCTCCTACAAACGAGCACATCTGAATAAGCTTAGCACTCGAAGCACCACCAAAAGGAAGTAGCTTCAGGCAGGCTTCCTTTGATCCCCTGTGGCTTTCATGTCCCCAAGAAACCGCAGTAGGTTGACATGTAAGTGACAGCTCATGAAAATGCCTGCATGGCTCTTCACATGGCCACGTGCAACCCTGACTGAGGCCAAGGTTGCGTCTGCACACTTGCTGAAATGATCAAGCAGATTGCAGGGGTTGCATGTGAAAACGTCTCATTATTTTATGTCAAACTTATATGCAAGGCGCCATAGGCTCAATTCTGTGCAAAGACAGTTTCTGTTTGCACTGCCTTTATCCACATGGTGTTTTTAAAATATGATTGCTGCATGATTTTTTTTTTAAAAAGGTAATTCTATATATGAATCTGGACTGATGGTTCCTCTAGAAAAATGAGTGGGAGAGGCCATGAAGGTGGTGCTAGTGGTAAAGAACCCATATGCCAGTGCAGGAGACAAAACAGATATGGGTTCGATCCCTGGGTTGGCAAGATCCCCTGGAGGAGGGCGTGGCAACCTGCTCCAGTATTCTTGCCTGGAGAATCCCATGGACCGAGGAGCCTGGCGGGCTACAGTCCCCGGGGTCGCAAAGAGTCGGACACAACTGAAGGGACTTAGCCTGCACGCGAATCGGTGAAGGGTCCAGTTTTCCGAGTGGTGACCACTGACTGGAGAGGAACAGAGACCAGATGTGTGCTCTCCAGCTCAGCTCGGTCTCCTTGGCTCTTTTGTCTCCTAGACGGCTGTTCTGTTCATATGGATAATGGGCACCCTTGCTTCATACCATTTCACCTATGTATTGATAGGAAAAGCAGTTTAAATGTACTGTGTACCGTCCATTCACTATCTCTATGGGAGTGACCCTGGCTCAGCGGCACTGTCTTGCTGCAGGGCAGAGGCCATGCTGATGTCATTTACAAGTTACGGTCTTCCTTCTTTCAGCCTGAGACCTGGGTCTGAAGAAGCAGGGAGCTCTGCTGTCAGCTCATTTACCTCCTGAGGCTGGAAGCTATTTAAAGCTCCAAATAGATCTGAAGAACTCTTGATACCCTCCTGATCATTCAGGATGAAGATTTTTCTGTTTTACTTTGTTTTTGAGGGACCATTCAATTTCCTGGGTCAATCTGGCTTTCGGCGATCATCACAGTCAGATAAATGTTCTCATGGGTGAACACTGTGGGGTCACAAGCGCAGCCTTTCAGCCACACACCAGGACAAGGGTGTGTCCTCAGATGATGGACTGGCAAAGGGGACCTCGGAAGATTCCAGCAGGACAACTATTTTCAGGTGATGAGGGATCGTGTGTTTCCTTTCTCACCAGAAACCAAATATGTGACCAGTAACTTGTTCTAGTCAAGGAGCCAGAGAAGCTAATAGGTTTTTGAAAAGACTGCAGAAGTATAACATTCTAAGACACACACAAAAGAGATAAATAGTAACTTTGGTAGACTGGAAGTGAAATTACACTTGGAAGATGATTTTGATCCCTCATGAATTGAAAGACTTACTAAATAAGGCTTTAAAAGCATTTACGGTTCTTATCCATCCCCTCACTCCAGATAGAGATTAGCTGGGGACTTTTACACTAAGAAAATAGGGTTTACAGGTCAGATCAAGAAGCCCTCTTTGTCATTACTGACAGCCCCAAACACTGAAGATTGATCTATAATATACTCATTGGTGGGAAAATAGCTAAAAATATTAGGTTTTCATGGAGAACCTTATAATAATAATCATCATCACTCCAGCAAAAAAATCCAGATATCTGGAGCAGAAAATTAAGCCTGACTATTACAGACTATTCTACTCCCAAGGCATTTGTAGACAGACTTCTTTCCATCAACAAAAGCGAGCCCTGGTTAAATGTAACAACACATGATCACGGCTTTAGGTCCAATGGCACAGGCTCTTTGCTCAAGTGCCACTTCCTCTTACCTCTTTGAACTCAAAGGCAGAGAGAGAGTCTCCCTCCTCTCTTCTGAGGCACGGAATTTCTTGTCTCTTAGGGCACTTATCACATTGAATTTAAATGTTGCGTCTTGCTAGAAGATTGAGAGCTCAGAGTCATAGTGTCCTTGAGACTTGGCACAGTACTGCAGAATTTTTATAGATCAAGTTTGGGAAAGGTAGGAAGGAAAGAAGTAAGGAGGTGGGGGAGTGGGAGAGGAGGATGGCAGGCTAGCAGAAGGTAAGGAAACGTAGGACAGATGGAAGGAAAGAGACACTTAGTGCTACTTACCCAGAGTGTCTGGGCTCCTCTTCTTTAGTCTTGAAGCGTACTAATTCCTAAGCCTTGAGTGTTTCACAGTTTATAAGACCAGTGAACTTGACATCTTTCAAGACAGGTCAACACTCATTTTCAGCAAGCCTTCCTGCATCCCTTTCCCTACACCAGTCCTCTTATCTTAACTTCCTGCATGATTTAGTTTACTTACCACCTTGGGCTCAGAGGGGTTTTTTTGTTTTGTTTTGTTTTAGACACGTTGTCTTTCCATGCTAAACTGTGAGCACCTTAGGGCCTAGAATTTTATTCTGTTCCTTCAAGTCCCAGGTAGAGTTCCTGGCACAGAAGCTTAATAAACATTTGTCAAATGAATAAACTAATGAGTAGAAATCCCTAACTTTCATAATTAACCTAAAGGGGGCCTACATTAAATTTGAAAGGTTACTTAGGAATTTCATTGTGAGTATATGGATTATCCACCTAATTATTTATATCAAAGTTTTAACTCTAGGCCTGCTGTCCTATTTTCTAGAAAGTTTCTGGGTCACCTTTCACAGTCAGTTACCAAGGGAGCATGAGAGAATTCAATTTGGTGTCAACCTCCAAAATGGAATGAAAAAGAAAAACATAAAAATCAGATAATTCCTTTAAAGTCAAATATACTGATAAATTATACTCTAATATTCTTTATTTAAAGTATAATCTTCATGTTACTTTAAGTGTTCCATATTTCTTTTATCATACAAAATGACATAGAAACAAATGAACCATGGTGATCGGACATAAAATTTACATCAGACTCTTCAGACTTGGGCAGATAAGGCTCTTGAGGGGGACTCTAAGCAGGGTGATTATGGGAGGATAAGAATTGATGAAGACTAGAAAAATAAACGAGGGTGAGGTCATGAAAGGCAGCTAGCACTTTAAGTCATATTGTTAGGTTTGGGCTTTATCCTATAGAAAATGAAGAACTGCTACAAACTCTATCAGAGGAATGATGTAGTCAGATTAGGCTTTGTGTTACTGCAGTACCTTTATGTGAGATACACGCAGCTGTCGATGCCAGACCAAAGCAGGGCAGTGGGAAGAGAGAGGAGACACTGAGAGACATTCATAAAAAAGGATTATTATTTGATGAACAATCCTATGTAAGGTGTGAGGAAATACCTTCCTTTGAATGTTTTTGGTATTACAATGTAGACAACCAAACACTTCTATTTTCTTTTTAGTTTGATTCTAATGGTACCAGGGTCAAAAGTGTGGATGTTATGACTAGCCATCCCCCATTTAAACTCAGAAGAGAGACAACAAAGAAAGAAATATAGTAATGGCATGACTCTACTGTGTCCCCCCTGCCACCGCCCGGACTTATAAAAATCAAAGCATTTCCAATAAATCCACTGAAGCTGAATCCTAATCAGCAATATATTTACCATCAATCAGGATTTTATTTTGCTCCATTGACCGATTAAATTTTCAGTGAGCCTTTGATTGAGAGACCGGCGCTAAAAGTTATCTGGTGCACAGCCATTGAATCAACAACACAAGAGAGCACAGAAAAGGGGTTTAAGAAAAATGACCAAAGTATAAAACTACAACATTCAATGTTAACGAAAGTTTTAATATACACTTGACTGAAGATGCATACAATGACTACTGAATCTCCATCTATAGACAACCAAGATACGAATGAATTTATTTAGCTTCCAGCAGAACTTCAGGCTGTGCACTTAAAGAACTGGAAACCATCTAAAAATGAAAGTTAACAGTGGAAGCAACAATGGCTATAAAGGATGGTGGGATGACTTTAAAGAAAGGATTCAAGTACTGTTTGGAAAGTTCTTCAGACACTAGTCTTTGAGAAGTTTGTGCATTTCCCATCTCTGCATAGTTAAAAAAGAAAGAAAAACAGAAACTAAAGTCACACACATACCACTTGGCAAAACTCCACAGCTCTATGTGATTCATGTTTTGGAACATGCACCTATGTGTACTGCTCATTTATCTAGGGAGAGCAGCTCTAATTCGATGGGTTCATGCAGTATCCCAGGGTGAGCAATGAAGTCAGCGCACATCTCCTCTCCAGGTGTCACCGATTCATGAAGCAAACGTTAACGGGTGAAATGGGAACCTGTCATCACTTTACACTAACTCTTGCTGGGTAACATTAAACGGTCAGATGCTTGTGCTTTGAGCTCAAAAGAATAAACTGGCATATTCACACCACAAGAATCAGCAAATGAATGGCATGTGCAAGAGAAAATACAACAGACCTTGATCTTACATAAACTAATACCACCAAACATAACTATAATCCACTGTTCACAACTGGTATGGTTGCATTGTCTTTCATAGTCATACACAGATAGCTTAAAGCTCGTGTATTTTACATATACACACAAATAATTTAACATTGGAGCATAGGTTTCATTACCTATGAAAGTGCCAGTGTAATAAAAAGTTACACTGACAGTTGCCATATGTACATAATATTTGGGGACCACTGTGGTCTGATTTAAAACATAACATCGCACATTTACAATGTTGTTTGTGAAATGCTCAGAAGTTAACAACAGGTTTAAACTTGTTTGTACTACCATGGTTTTGTACCTATTAAGTCAACCACGGTACCTCTGGAACAGCAGTGAAATGTGTATGGTGGACTCAGCAGCAGCTAAGTATCCACTGGCGAACAGGACTCAACAACAGAGAGACACAAACCACAGAGTGACAGGAAGAGATCCCGAGGAATCTGAGTTTCCTCCAGGCTCCCTCTAAGAGCCAATGCTGCTTGGTAGAAGGATACAACTCATGTCTTATGACACCAAGGGTAAGGCTGATAAACCTTGTATGTAACCCTGTTAGTACAACAGAAACATACAGCTAGTTCTAGAGAAAGACTACATGCCTGTGTAGCACCTAGGACTCAGAAAGCAATAACAGGATTAAGATGTTAGATGACGGTCTATTGTAGCATTTAGAAAGAAGGTTCCTGCTCTACGACTGCAACACTTCCAAAGCAAAGGATAACTTGGGGAAAACCCCACTGTTTAAAGCAGCACATTTTAAGGAAAAAATCCTTTGCAAAGTCCAGGCAAAAGTGGTGAGACTAGTGTTATGAATCTTGCTGAAAAAGAACTCAAAGCTCACTTGAGCAACTAATTCAGTTGTCAGGAAGAAGTGAACGGAACAACTGGATGTCCCGTTTCTAAAAACAGGATGTTACAGAAGTGTGGGCTCTTTAGGGGCCCTCAGTAAAACAGTAAAACATCACTAGATGGATGCTTACTAAAGGGATCATGTACAAGCTTTTATATTAAAAAAAAGTGGAACTAAATTTCTTTATTACCGTAGATACTCAACACTTGAACGAAAGCTATCTTGACCATCAATGGAAGAAAAAAAACCAGTGACAGTGAATTAAATTCAGAGGGGCTTGGGAACCCAGATTACATCTGCAAATCTGCCTGGAGGGAAAAGAACGATGTGAATTTGTATGTAGTAGAATCCCACTGTAATCCATCACAACATTCCACAGATCAGTCATACACCACAGGCCAGACAAGGCCAGTAGAAAACACAACACACAGAATTAAAGCCTATCTTAACAGTGTTCAGAAAAAGGTAAATGCTGTTTCTGTCCTCATTACCAGCTTTACAGTGGGGATCTACCAGATATATTTTGAGGCAGGAAGTTGAAGGCATAATGAAATACTGACAATAACAGATATGGAATAAAATGAAAAGCTTAACTTTTTCCCCAAGCTTTCAACATTTAAAAATTATTTTTTAAATTTAAGGCTTTAAGTTTATCCTCCTTTCACATTAAAGACAGGGAAAGAAAACTCAAAATCAAAAACTGACATCATGAGCTTGGCACTTTTGTGATTAATTAGAGAGGGTGTCTACTTTCTTACATTATATACAGATGTTTATAATGACATCAAAAAAATTTAGAGACTTGTGAGTACATATATTTGCATTTACATAATTTGTATGTTTTTCCTATGGGTTATTTTGTTCTTTGTGTCCCCCACCCTTTGTTTATTTTTGGTTTCCAGCATTTCATCTCATTCAATCATTTCATTTTTTTAATTGCACCTGTTTTGTGCTCAAACTCCTTGAATCTGTGGCCATATCTGGTTTTTTTTTTTTTTTAAAGCAAACTCAAGAATCATTGTACAACATGTTACAAGAGAGGACAAAGAGAAATAGAGAAAAAGTAAAAATGATGGAGAACAAACAATAAACTCAAATTTACAGACAACCTTTACAAGAGAAATACTTCCGTACAGACAAGTGAAAATGATGTGTCAAAATCTATTTCCATATTTACATTTATAAAAGAACTATACAATAGCATCATTGTTCAAATTCCAGCTTCCATTTCCAAAGGATGTGAGGTCCAAGAGAAAAGACAACAGGAAGTGAATCAACAAGAGCAGGGGTGTGTGAGTTCCTCATGGCCTGGTCAAGACTAGGGAGCAGCGGGGAGGGGGCAGGCAGCTTCCGTGGGTTCATCTGCCAACTTTCATCTTAGGAAATCTGTTGCAGGTTTTGCTGTGGATTGGCTTGCTAGCTGTTTGTTGTATATAGGCCATGCAGATTTTACCCTTTCGAAAATTAGATCTTCATGCCGCTGGAGTGTGTCATTGGTAAGAAAAGAAAAACAAAAAAAATCATGCTAAATCATTTAGAAGATATTAAGTGGTAGCAGGCTGAGGAAAGAAAAAGATCATTTGCTATTTTTTAATGGTTCTTTTATTGCACTTAATTTTTGTTGTTCTTCCTTCTTCCTTTCATTAGAAAAAAAAAAAAAGATTCTGAAATAGTTCTTTGTACAATATTGTCTTTTGCTCCCCTTTATTGATAGGTGGTGGGAAGGGTTCTTTGAAAGTATTTCCAAAAGGACAGTTTTTCTTTGACCCCATCCCTGTTACCCCAACGTTAGTTCTCTAGTCATAACCACCCAAGGTTTTTGTTCACAGACTTAATAGTTCTGGCAACGATGCTGCAAGTACGTCATACCCAGAATCCCACAGTGCAAGACGCTGTTCATCCAGGGCCGCTGATTCAAATGGGGCCTTGCTGAGTAGGATCAAACCTCCTCTTCTTGACATTTCTTCCAGAGCGCGTCAAAAGAAGATGCAAGCAGAAGGGGAAAAATCCACAATATTAATCAGATCATGATGAGAGAAGGGTAATGATAATGACAGCAACGCTAGTTCCAGAGCAAAGTAATCAACTCACCCCGAGGCAGACTGTCCAAAATAACTCGAAACACTGAACAGCTCACACTCTTGGATGTTGTTACAACCTCCCTGCCAGTGTATATCCATTTGTGAAGGCTGAAAAGAAGCTTCCAGTTGTTCACTGTAAACCACAGAAAGCCTCAGCAGCCCAATTTGTCTCTTTCAGAAGGAAGTGTGAAAGTTGCTCAGTTGTGTCCCACTCTTTGCGAGCCCATGGGCTATACAGTCCATGGAATTCTCCAGGCCAGAATACTGGAGTGGGTAGCTGTTCCCTTCTCCAGGGGATTTTCCCAACCCAGGAATCAAACCCAGTTCTCCCGCATTGCAGGCAGATTCTTTACCAGCTGAGCCACGAGGGAAGCCCAAGAATACTAGAGTGGGTAGCCTATCCCTTCTCCAGCGGATCTTCCCAACCCAGGAATAAAACCGGGGTCTCCTGCATCGCAGGTGAATTCTTTACCAACTGAGATATCAGGGAAGCAGATTTCAGAAGGAAATGACATAGCTAACTTTAACTAGGTATAAATTAATCCAGGAGGCTCTTCCACTTAGGGGACTATTAGAAAAACTAAGAAATATTTTGAAAGTCTTATAACTGCTTCCTTTGGGAACTTAAGAGTTCTGTATCTGTGGACTGGCTTTTGCCAAAGTGACAAAAACAAAACAAAACAAAAAAACTTTGCTCTACTCAGTTATCTTGCTGCCTTGGGGTGTGAGCTCTTACCTCACTTTGGAACAAGCATTTTTCTTACCTAGAAAGTAGAAAACCAGAGTGCACAGTAAGATGGTACACTCCAAGGAGAATGGACACAGGCTCAGGTTAGTTAAGCAAATGGAGCAGCTTAGCTTAGTTGAGATAAGCAAGTTAAAATGCTTTGCTCACAGTGTCCAGTCTCCTAAAAAGAGGTTCTTGTTTAAAAAGAGAAAGAAGAGAACCAGCAAGACACTACAAGGCAACAACAAGAGTTGGTTGCAACCTCCCCATGGTCTGGCTTCATGTGGGGCATCAAGCAGGGGTTCATGCATTCAGTCTGCACACTGGGCGGGCGCAACACAGCTGCCACCACGGCGTCATGCAAAACTGGAGGCCCCTCCGCCCCCTCCCTGCCCGCTCACTCAGGGCCAGCTGATACCCTTACAGCCCTGAGTACCAAAAGGACTGCAGTATATTCCTCGTCCCCACAGGTAATTCAAAATAAAAACAATACCAAAGCTCAAAATATGTAGAAAGACATCCTGCAAAGTTCTTATTTTTTTTCTCCAAGATGACTGCTTTGATGCTTCTCTTTTTCAATAGCAAATATAAAACTCTTTAAAGAAAATCTCCCTTTTTCTTTTTCAAAGTTTTCATTATGGCATCTTCTCTAATGGCTTAAGCATGTGGATCACTGGCTAAGACATAGTACAAACACTGTTTGTAGGACTGCTACTTTTTCCTTTTCACCATTCCCCTTCCTCCCTCTCAACCCTCTTTTGGGTCAGTATCCTTAAAAGCAATCATTGCTGATGCTGCCCAGGAAAGAGAGGAGAGGACAAAAGGGAAGTCTCCCATGATGTATCTGTTACTAAGTCAGTTTCCTTCAGAGCACAGGGCCTGTGACTCCAGCATGTTCACTGCCCTTGAAGGTAGATGCATTAGGAACCACACTTCCTGTGAGTCAGGTGGGGGGAAAACAGCAACTGTTTGACCTTGCGGAATGATCTTGAAGGACTAGGAGCCCCAACCTATTTAGATATGTGTTGCCAGAATGCAAGAGAACCATTAAACTTTTATCTCCCCAATTAAAACTGGATGCGGAGGAAAAATCAAGTGGGCTCATGCTATACATGTAAATGACTATATTGAAAGTGAAAGTCGCTCAGTCGTGTCCGACTCTTTGCGACCCCATGGACTATACAGTTCATGGAATTCTCCAGGCCAGAATACTGGAGTGGGTAGCCTTTCCCTTCTCCAGTGGATCTTCCCAACCCAGGGATCGAACCCAGGTCTCCCACATTGCAAGCAGATTCTGTACCAGCTGAGCCACAAGGGAAGCTCAAAATGACTCTATTGCCCTTATCTAAATCCCTTTATTCAAACTCAGGGAATGTCAGATAAATAGCCACATTTAAGGTCGTAATAGCAATCTGGTCCTTTTTTTTTTTTTTGGCCAAGCCACACAGCTTGCAGGATCTGAGTTTCCCAAACAGGGATCAAACCTGGGTCCTCGGAAGTGAAAGCCCTGAGTCCTAACCACTGGACTGCCAGTGAATTCCCTGGTTCATTTGGAGATATGAAATTCCATTTCAGCCTGACATAGAGGCAACCTCTAGTGTCCATAAGTTGTCAGTTTTGAAGCTTAGATTGCGTTTTTTATAAAAACAATGTCCTACAGTATGACTGGCCTCCCAGGGCAGATCAGGAGGCCAACCTACCCTCCTGTCTATGGGAAAATGGACTCTAAATCCTAGTGGGGGGTTCCAGGACCACGCTTCCACCACTGACGTCCCAGCAGAGAGAAGGTGGAGCCCTGTGATGAGGACAGTGAGGGCCATTCCTGCAGCTGGCTGACTTTCAGGGTCAACTGTAAAACCACTACTGGCTACTATATGTTGAGAACTGCCTATCAAGTTATTTTGTTCTATTTTAATGTGAAAGCACATCTCTCATCCGTAGATGCTTGCTGCTTTCCTTCCACAAGCATTTCCTCTGAAATCCTTTGTTCACTGGATTCTGAAGGCCGCTCACTTTTTCATCATAACCTGCAAGGTATTTCTGAATCATTATAGAATATCAGTGCAATCCATAAACCCTGCATTGACTCAGTTTTCATCCATTTTTACTACTTCTGAAAAACCTGTACTTTTGTCTACTATATATTATACTATATATACATCTACAAAAGGTTTTTAAAAGGCTCTTCAGGTAACAATAATGTTTGGGGAATTGTAAAGTCTTAGATATTCTTTTAAGGGTATGTTTATCCACCACTAAGATCTTCTTTTTCCATGACGAGTCATCACTCGCCCACCAAGAACCCTTTGCCCAACTCTGCCTCCTTGGTCACCTTAGACTGAGTTCACTTTCACAGGTGGTTGAGTCCGGGAGCTGAACTGGGTCTTTCTGGCTAACCTAGCACCACCACCACCTGCTAGGGCTGAGTAAGAAAGTGCCTAACCCAAGTGTCAGAGGGATACTGGGGAAACCAGGTCCCTTATTTTGCACTGGGATATGGTCATGGAATTTAGGTAAGGAGCAATCTGGTTATCCTCTTCATGGAAAGACTAGCTAAAATTGATTTCATTTCTAAACTCCACAAAAAACAAAAGCAGAAAAAAGACATCTGATTTTTTGAGAAAATGTAATTAGCAATATTAGGTTCATTTCAAATTTCATTCAGTATGCCAAACAATTCAGTTAACTTTCCTTGTGATAATCCAGATATGACCCTTTCAGTTTCATTTACTGCAAGTATCTAAACAGTCTTTTCTTTAGCACCTCCAACGACAAGGAACACAAGCCAAACAGTCTCCTAGCGTCCAAGTCAGGTTCAGTAGGGACTGAATCTGACTTCTCATAGACAGGAAGCCACATATTTAATTACACAGACTTATTAAATTAACACTTTTAATGTCAGGGGCAGCTCTGCCAGGGCAACATGGCCACTCCTACAGCTGAATCCCATGGAGAGAGCAGGTGGTGGAATAAGGGGACATGGCAATAGTCTTCCATAGCCTGCAATTATAACACGTTTGAAAGAACTCAACATTTGTCCTCAAATCTTGTGATACGAACTGTCAGCAAACTAGGGCACTATTAACCTTCAAGTTCTTTTCCTATCATCACCTAGAATCTCTTTTCTACCACCATCACCCATGGTGTGGATATACTTTATGGGCATATAGATGACCATATTGCTCACATCAAAACTCCTGTCTTCAGATTTAGAGAATTCAGAAAAAAAGCTGCATCCAAGTTAATAATAGCAATTCTGTTCATTGTTAGATGAAGAGATGAAATTATCTTTTTATATGCTTGTCACTCGTCCTAAGCTTTCGAGAAAGATGCTACTAAAATGATACTTCAGTCTCTTGATTTTTTTCAATGTCCAGGAAAGGCAACAACTCTAATGACCCAGTGGAGCAACATTATTATTCAACGCTGAATGATAGCCATGAGCCTCCTTGGCAACCACGTTTGCAAGCTTTTGCACCACAGTTCATAGCTTTATTTAGTGCAGGGATGGAGAGAAAAAAAAAAAAAGAGCAGAGGGTGAGAGCAAATAAATGCAGATGTGGGAGAAAGTTGACCAAATTGGTATGACAAGGGCCTATGTTCAGTTTTCACAAGATTTCTCAGAGAAAAATCCTAACACCTTAAAGACTGAGAATCCATAGACTAAACTATCCCTTAGCATCTTCACACTTCTGGAATACAGAACTATTGAAATTACTTAGGTATGCCTACCACATTACCCAATATATCAGAATAGTTTTTAAAAATAACCTACCCAATAAAACATTTTTAAGAGTTTTACCATCTTGCTCAGGGAAGTCTTGCTTGCATTAACCCAAGTTTTCAGACTCTACTATTCTGCTAAAAAGAAGTAATCTAAATTCATACTATTTGTTTTTTTCCTCCAGTTTTTAAATAATTTTTATTTTTTTAAGATTTAGCATCCTCACTGACAATCCAGAAACAGTCCGTTGACCACACAATCTTGATAAAGCTTCATCATCACTTTACACACACAAATTTACACACATTCACACATGCATGTACACTCACATAAGCTTATGCTTTAACCAGCTATTTACAGGTAAATATGGTTAAGAAAAGAACCCTAATGGCAGTGTCAGGAGTCAGAGCACAGCTGTATCTCTCATTCATATTTGAACAAGTTATGCTGGGTATGAAACTTCTTCCACAACTACATTATTCAGAATGTTACACCTAAAGAAATTCCACATTAGAAAAAAGCAATACTTCCCCTGAGCAGTTATTTTCCTGGATGGCTAAGTATATGTACCTTCAGATTCTTTAGGCTATCTTGCTAATTTCTCATCCAGTAATAAAAACCCAGTCAGGAGGGCTTTCCAATAAAGATATTTAGAGCAATTCTTTTTACAAACTATTTTCAACTTTTGATTCTAAAGAAACCTCTTTTGTATCTACATTGAACTCAATGAAAGACTTCAAAGTTTCAATTCAAACAGAAAATAATTACACTTCCAAATCATCTCTAGACTAATCATCTCTAAAACTGTGTGAAGGGTGGGAACACTGAAGCTTCATCATTCAGCACCCAAAGGCTTTTATTGCAAGGTTGAAGTAGTTATTTAAAGCTCCATACAAACCACATAGCTACTATTAAAATCTAAAGATCTAACATCTAAAAATCTAAACTAAAGATTCCCATGGAGGAACAAATAGCACAAACAGCAGTACCTCCTACAAATTTAAACTGCTAAAATGACATGTTCAAGAATTCTGTCTTCATTTTTTCCTTTGTTTCAGGACATACAAATATTTACTTTACTTTACACTACTGTGTGCCTTCTAAATGTTTTCCTGTAAGGGTCATAGGGAAGGGAAGGGACACTGACAGAACCCAGCCACACATGTCTGCACAGCATCCCCCCAAAGGCTATTTCTCACCTCACTAAACATCCTTCTCTTCCCCTTTGTTTTCTGTTCTGATAACTAGATGTCTTTCTCAGATATAAATACACTGTACAGGCCTATAACTACTTATACAGTGATAAATGCTTTTTTGCTTTTCCCCAAAGAAACATGCAATTCAAGCTGTGAGCTAGGCCAGGCCACTGTTTTGAGGTCCTGCTACAGAACAGTGCTCTCATCTCCAAATGCTGAAGTGGTACATTTGTCACTGCATGCGGCTGGATGGCTAAGATGCCCAGTGGACTCTTTTCCAGGCCTTTGAAACTGAAGTATCCTAACACCAAGGAGGCATAAGCCTGGCATGAGCCAACTTTATTTTCCTTGAGGCATACTTCTGAAAAAGTTCAAAGGAGCACTCTAGAGTAACAAATCATGGAACTACTGAAATGCATAATGACCTTCTTACAGTCATGAGACACTAAGAAAAGTTTTTGCTAGAATTATTTCAGCCCAAACAAACACATATTTTTTTGTTGTTAGGTACCACATGAGTGACTCATTAACTGGGAAAACTCTTATTAATATCATGGTGAGAAAGTTAAATGTGTTTGTGTGTCTTTGCACTGATGTCAAAATTACTGTTTCACTAAACAGGTTCAAATTTATAAATATCTCTGAAGAAAAGAGGTACCATCTGATAATACCCTTCCAAGCTGAAGCCACTCAAAAATTTGTAGGCTTATTCATTAAATCTTAATATAATAACAAAATTAGCAGAAAAAGTTTAATTTGTTTAAATCATCTTTTGGCTTGTTTTTCTTTCATAATAAATTTCTAATAATGACAATTTTACCTGGTTTAAATATATTGAATTGAGAATTCCAAATATAAAACATAAAAAAGTTCATAATTGAGGTAATTACTCAGATAATTCAGGTCAAAAAGTTCCTCTATTAAGTAACCAGATGGAGGCAAAGTGGGTTTTGAATTTGGGTAATATTCTTATTTCCCACTTAAATTTGTTTCCCTAGATCTAATTGAAACTCAATTTATCACAGGGAGTATTCGGCACAGGGAATATTAGGTCTTATCTACAAACCACAATAAACAAGTCATCACAGCACAAAAAGATATAGGAAGCAATTATCCAATGAATTCAAGGTATGGAAATGCCAAACTGGACAAAATAGGTTCAAAAATTTGGACCACAGTCAAGGTTTGTTTGTGATTATCTGGTGTGTCTATTTAAACAAACTTACTTCAGTGATCAGGTACAATCCAAGCTGAAACGTCCTATGAAACCACACCTAGTCTACCAATCCTGTCAATATTAACAGTTCATTAAAAAATAGTAAGTGACACAAAGCCACAGACCTCAAATTCCAATGAGACACCGATTTAGTAGGTTAGGGAATTAATGAAACTAATGTTTTTATAAAATAATAAAGCTTTTCAAATCACAAAGCTATACGGGTGAAAAATAAGGTTATGAAAATTTCAAAATGTCAATGGCATAGAAAGCAGTTTTAAACAGATACAAAGATCTTGTATGAGGAGATGCACTTATATCCAACAACAGTTTCCTGGATTATCTGCATATAAATAAATGTTTCTCAGGATGCTTGCTCCTAAAACTACTTTTATCAAAGAACTTCTCCTTTAAGTACTGCATATAAGTGCTTTCTACATTTTGGGTTTTCCCATCTGCCTGAAGATGGTATTTGAGGTTCCATGTTTCTTCTGACCCATTTCTGAACACAAATATCTATTTTTAGTAGTTTTACTGTTAAAATCTGGTAGCAGGAACTCAAAACTTGGTTACGTAAGCAGAAGAGAGAAGTGCCAGAGCCACTGAGAAGAAGACATGCGGCATTGCTTACTTAAATCCCCATCCTGTGCCCCCCAGGACAATAGCTGCTACCAGGATGGCCCCAGCGATGGAGCCTATTATGAGATTGGTGGCACTAGGACCTGTGGCAGAGGATCATGGGAAGAAAGTCAGATGAGCTGACCACTTTCATTACCACCAGCGACAGGCAGATAAGCAGTTACAGGAAGTAAATCCCCTCTGAAAAAGATCACTAAACACTTAAATATCGCCCTTGTTTATAGACAGCTACTGCTTAGATCCGTCTGCCTATAAGTCTCAAGTTTCTGCACCACTGACAGAATAAGTTCCATTCCATTCACCTTCCGCAGAATCTGAAGAAAGTTACAGATGCCCACTTGCTGCCGTCGCCCATCTTTTTTTCTCCTCCCCTACCCCAGGATCAGGAAGCAAACAAGTAAAAGAACGAATAAACATGACAGCATTAGAATTCGTACTCTCTGGCTGGCAAATGAAGGCATGAAAAGAAGGAAAAATATTCCACTAAAGTGCTCTTTGCAAGCAGCAGATAAAGTTGTCTAAATGCTCAAATTTTTTATCCCTCATTGAAGACAGTTAAAATTCAGAAGGAAGAAGGAAGGTACCAACAAAGATCTAACTGGGAGGCGCTCAAAGATGCTTGTTCATTGCAGAGACCCATACAGTGTTTATACAGCAACATGGAATTCCAAAGACAAGATACAAAGGAAGCATAAAATTTATTTGAGTGATTTTGGGGAAATAGGATAAAGATTCCTTAAGTTCAACTCGATCTTCAAGTTTCCAGGTATAACTAAGAGAAATTTGAGGCTTGGAGACATTTGAAAAAAAAAAGAAGTGAGAAGTAAAGACAGCAAGAATGAAAATGCAAAGTGGAAATTTTTTGTCAATTGTTTTAGCAACAGTTGAAACATATAGTAAATCCTCTCCATTCACATGGAAAACACCTTAGCACACTATTTTTAAATCTAAGCAACATTAACTTCAGTACATGAATTATTCTAAGTATCATATCCTCCAGGGAGCTAATATGCAGGCTCAGTGCTCCTAAGAGCAAACTAATTCCAGTCCTATTTATCTCTGTTCCAGAAGTCATGAAACCAATTTTGATAGTTCTCCTAAAATCCTGAATTTGTGCATACATTCATTTTTGTGTAAAAAATTCTCTTTTCTGCTCACATTAGTGCCCTCAGCTGTGTATATAAATGGATGCCACTGCACTAAAACTGTGTACATTATATGTTTTTACTAGGATCATCCAGTGCTGTGCGCATGAGTGGGATAGAGTATAGGGCAATGGGAGTGTCAGGGATGTGGTCTTCACCAGCTCCCGGACAGGGACATGCTCTTAAGATGCACCACTGAGATTCTACAGAACACAAATCTCAGTGGCCCGTAGAGTCCCACTGACAATAATAAATAATTGGGAGAGCAAGAAAAACAGATTACCTACTGTATATTGAGTACTTATATTTACCAGGTACAGTTCTAAGTGCTTGACAAATATTAATATTTCATTTGATCCTCATAAAATCCCTATGAGATAGGAACTATTTTTATCCCTCTTTAATAGATGAAGAAACAGAGGCTTCTAGACATTAATAAGCGACAGAGGCAAAATCTGAACACAGACTGTCTGACTCTCAACCTTATGCTACAAACTGAGGGGCAGCCAACTACAGCCCACAGGCCAAATTTGTCCCTGATGAATGTTTTGGCAAAGAAATTTTATAGGAACATGGCCACGATCACTGGTTTACATACTGTTTATGGCTGATTTCAGGCAGAGACAGCAGAGGTAGAACACAAGGCTATGACAGACACCCTGAAAAGTCAAAACAACTTACTATCTTTACACAAAGATTGCTAAACGTTATCCCACTTAGCTGTGTTTCCTTCCCACATTTCTTTTTCTGCTCTTTTTTTTTAATACAGTTGATTAACATCGTTGTGTTCATTTCAAGTATACAGGAAAGTGATTCAGTTATATGTTTACATGTATCCATTTTTTTTTTTTCAAAATCTTTTCCCATTTAGGTTACAGAATATTGAGCAGAGTTCTCTGGGCTATACAGTAGGTCCTATTGGTTACATAGTTTAAATACAGTAGTACTTATGTGGACTTACCTGTCACACCCAAAAATAGCCACACACTTGCAACAGTGGAAGAGTAGATAAAACAAAGGTTGGTAACAAAGACTATGCTTTACACAACTGGCTTCAATTTTGCCCAGCTCTAAGACTCCAAGGGGAATTTGTTAAAATGTATCCATTTCATTAGTACATTGCAGTTATGGCCAATAAATAATATTAAAAAAGGAACTGGGATGACTTTTTTGAAAACTACCTTTTTTCAAGGAAGAATTTCACATAAATGTATATAAAGAATTTCTCTTGGAAATGAAATGTTGCTTCTGTATATAATCCAATTAACACACCCAAAGTGAAATTTTATAGGACAAAGTTCTTGCTTTCTCTAAGTATTGTAGCTGTGTCATATATAAATAAGTGAGGAGAAATAAAATATTTATTTTCTAACAAGTGAAGAGAAATAAAATATCTTTTCCAATATTTCTAGCTTCCTGGGGTTAATTAGCCTCACAGTCCATAGAGATGGGATGTAAAGATCCCATCTAGACAAAAAGATCCCAGTCTAGACAAAGCCCTCTGATGCAGGGGAGAGAAAGTTTAGTAAATCTACAGTGGAAAGTGTGACTTCTGGACTTGTTCCTCTGTTCATGTTAATTCAGTGTCTAGATCTCCCAGGCCCATACTGTACCATGTGTGGCCACTAACGGGACTACAGAGAAACGTGAGTGATGTTAGCAACATGCCCAGGATTTGGGGAGGTTGTTGAATAGAGGCTATTTGTGATTTCTTAAAATACTAGGAATTCATTCCCCAGCCACTGGGAAATGTTATCACCACTACACTCAATAGAAAAGACAGCATGTATTGGGAGTATTTCTATTATTTGTATATGCTCTCTCTGTAATTAGAGGGGAAAAAAATATCAGGATAATCTTCTAGTCTACAGATTAGCAATCTCATAAGAGCAATACCCCATGGAGAACTGACAGCTGTTGTGAGGATGTGGATCAAGTACAAAGCAACGTAAATAAAAGCACCAACGAGGAGAGCTGTATTTCTGTGTAGGGCAAGTGGCATGCAGTAGACTTATTTATACACTGGTTATTCTTTAAGACAAACGCACCAGATTACTTGCAACTGTTCACCTAAGGTTTTGTAGGTTTGCACTAAATATCTGTTTTTTCTCGATGCTCTTTGTTTACAAATATTTATGTAAACCTTGGATTTGAGTGATTAACTATTCTATAAGAAGAAAATAAGGACAGTATTGTAGATGTATTTTAAAAGAAAACGGTGAACTAAATAACTTCTTTAAAAAAAAATTAAGCTGAAGCCTCCTATATCACTCTAAATAAACAGAGCAAATGTTAGTGGCTACATTTGGATTTTCTTTAAAAGGAGCTACAACTGTTGATAATTTCTAGCTGTATATGTGGATCTATTTGACTACTGATGGAGAAGGAAATGGCAACCCACTCCAGTAGTCTTGCTTGGGAAATTCCACGAACAGAGGAGGCTGGTGGGTTACAGTCCATTGAGTAACAAGAGTTGGACTTAGCAATTAGACCATTTGACTATGAAGATTAAATTTGTTATAAGATTCCTAACAAAACCCTCATAGAAAAGCATTTATGTTAATGGTTTGTCAAAAAAAGATTTGTTATTTTAAAATATCTTTTATAAATGGAGAAGCAGTGAAAGCTTTGGGACCATTGCCTTAATTGTGAAGACATCATAAGCACCCCAATATTATTTTATGCCCCACATTGTTCCAGACAGGAGAAGGTTTTCCACTGCACAAGAAAACCACAGGACACAAACACATTCAAATCACACCACAAGGGGCACACAGCAACAAGACAACACATGGGGGAGTCGGGTGCCAAGGATCAGCTCACACACCGGGGATCAAACAGAACACTCTGAAACTCAGAAAGATGCTTACTCTATTCCCCACCCTGTGCCTCCAAAAATCACCCCAAGGGCCAGAATGGTGCCAGCCACAGCACCTATTAGCCTGCTTGTGGCCATGTTCACTGTGTGGAGGGAAAACGGAGAGTGTTTAACAAAGGAAATTAATTACACACTGATATCACTAACATACAACATAACCTGTTCAGGAAATGCTTTGAAAGTCAAATATTGAGATCTTTGCCTGAAGATATGAAATTAAGATCTACATACACATTGCAAATATTTGAGAATAATTCTGAATGTATCTTCAAATTCCACAAACCCTACTTAAAACATAGTCTCTTATACATTCAACATGTATAATAATAATCCAATTTGAGTTATAGGTCCTACATGGAGTGAGATAAAATTAAAGTATGATTTTAATTGCATAGCAGCAAATCTGTGTTTTTGTTATAAAAGCAGTAAACCATTAGTATACTTTTTATAAACTTCTCAAACTGCAAAATACGCCTAAGAAGCTATATCTTTTTTAAAACTCAGAACTTATCATTCGAATTTTATGAACATACTTACAAATTTAAAATAGAGTTATCTTTAAAACGAACTGCATTTGCAGCCAGAAAATTATTTTATCTGGAAAAGTATATTTCAAATAACCCGCAGTGTTTGGGACATACATAGTACTGGAACACTTTTAGTTTTTTTATAGTTTCCAGGGTATAAACTATGTGCTGAGATAAAGTTAGGGTCTCAATGATGCTGTAGCAATTGCTTCAGACGACCCAGCAGTGTTTGACTCAGTGGAGACACTCCATCCCCACACATCAAAGCTTCTGTGAATAGATTTTGAATATTGCAAAATGGGCCTGGAGTGAGCACAGGTCCCTAGTGCTCCCTAATTGGGCAAGATGAAATTTAGTGTTGGAGGAAGGCAGGTTATTTAGGGTTGAGTGTGTTTGTGAGTCTGTGTCCGTGACTATGCATGCAAACCTACAGACAAAAATGCACTTTAACTCACATTTCTGTATGAACCAAAAATACTGGTTCCCTTCACTTTAACAATGAAAATTAAAAAATTCGTTCCCACAAGGCTGTATTCACATAAATTGTGTGCTCTGAGACATAAGGAAACACACAAAGAACCACGATTCAAAGTCACAATTTTTTAAGGCTTAATATGGGGTTTGTTGACCTTTTTAGCTAAATATTCTCCCAAAGAAGAGAGAGGACCTTGAATGTGTAAACCTGATGAGCAACTATATAATTACTTCATTTTATCACAGAGTAAATAGTATGAGTCAGATAGTCTAGCTTTATCATTAACTAAAAACAACCTGAGTTATTCTTCAAATAACAAAAAACAATAGGGAACACAACAAAAAACAGAGAAAGCCTCTGGAGAGCACTGAGGGGAAGAAAAGAAGACCAACATATAAGGTGATGGTAACAGTCTTCAAGGGTTCCCCATGGCTCGGTGGTAAAGACTCCGCCTGCAATGCAGGAGACTCGGAAGACTTGGGTTTGATCTTTGGGTCTGAAAGATCCCCTGGAGGAGGAAATGACAACCCAGTCCAGCATTCCCGCCCGAAAAATCCCACGGACAGAGTAGCCTGGTGGGCTACAGTTCAAAGGGTTGCAAAGAATCGGACACAGCTGAGAACTAAGCAATGTTTTTCAAATATGACAATCCCTTATAATTCAATATAACCTAAATAAGAGCTCAGACTTCCAAATTGTGGAGGTAAATACTGAGATGAAATGTATTCCAGATAGACTGCCTCTTTTTTTTTTTTTTTTTTTGAGGCCATGGAAAATCATTGCTTTCAGAATACTAAATTAACTAGGACGCATCATGTTATATATATGCTTTTTGTTAGGCATTGTCCCTCAGACCCAAAATATATGAGAGTCTGATTACCTCTTTAATATTTTATAAAAGCTGTATGTGCTAAATTATAGGAAACTAACATATCCCTTTCACATGGTAAAGAATCCCTTTAAAACATAATGCTGAATGAATATTTGTTATTTTTATAATAACTATGAGAGTGATAAATAACAACATCTATTTTAAAAGGCTTTTTCTATTTGCTCTGGATGTAATTTCTCACCACAGAATCCAGAGAATTAGGCAATTGATCACGCAGGTGTTAGAAACAACCAGATGAACACGATTCCACAGACGCTTCAAATATGTATTCGAGATAAACAGATATAATCTGTAATCTCCCCTGGGCAAGAGCAATTATCTCCAATTCTTAACTGATGGGTACTCAACACCAAAACAAGATAAAAGTAAGTGGAAAAACAGCTTTTTCAAAAATATCCTTTCCCCTCTTTGTTCTCCTGCCCTCCCACTACTTTTTAACTAAAAAATATATGCAAAATTCATTTGATTCTTTATCATGACACTTAACAGGCTTATCTCTTCCAGTAGGTAGCAACTCAACCTGTTTTCAAACGGA
>NW_011495032.1:29082055-29094873 GCF_000754665.1 Bison bison bison | reverse complement strand
TTCAAACGGACATGAATTTACTGAGTGGCTCATAGGTGGATGGATGTGTACTGCTGCTGCTGCTAAGTCGCTTCAGTCATGTCCGACTCTGTGTGACCCCACAGGCTCCCCCGTCCCTGGGATTCTCCAGGCAAGACACTGGAGTGGGTTGCCATTTCCTTCTCCAATGCATGAAAGTGAAAAGTGAAAGTGAAGTCACTCAGTCGTGTCCAACTCATCACGACCCCATGGACTGCAGCCTACCAGGCTCCTCCATCCGTGGGATTTTCCAGGCAAGAGTACTGGAGTGGGGTGCCAATGCCTTCTCCAATGGATGTGTACAGGGGATATTTAAAAACTAAGGTCTCAGCTGCTCTTCCCAGCTAAAAAGAATTTATCTTCTCATTGAAAAAAATTTTCTCAGGCCTTCGGGGACCTATAATCTAGTTTTACTTCCCTACTAATTTATTTATTATGTGACTGTATTTGTTTGTTCATTCAGTACTTATGAAAAGGTTTTGTTGTTGTTGTTCCAGAAACCATGCTGGTGATACACCTTATTTTTCTCTTCATCCTACCAAACCTAGAAGGCTTGCAGATTCTAGCTAACAACACAATCATATTAGGAACTTGAGTTTGCTCTCCAACCCTTCACCGTACTTACTTTTCATTTAACTTGAAACTGTTATGGAAACTGTTTATTACTTAGCAGTATGTTTTCACTTTTGTTTTCTTATTTCTGTTATTTGTTAGTTATTATTTTTAATCTTGGTCCTAGCTATCATATGTGCTAAAAGGTAGAATTTTTTAAATTAACTTATTTAATTGGAGACTAATTGCTTTACAATATTGTGGTGGGTTTTGTCATACATTGACATGCATCAGCCACGGGTGTACATGTAAAAGGTAGAATTTTTGAGAAGTGTGTAACATTAATAAGAACTAAGAATTTTCTCCTTTCCTCAGGAATTTCTATTTTATATGTAGAATTCTTTCACAGACAAGTCATGCTTCAGACACTTTGAAACTGTTTTTGAAACTGAGTGGTTGATTTTTTTTTTTCTTTTCTTACTTTTAGAGACTTTCTGAAACAAAAGGCTGCAGTATTTCATCTATATGACTCCAATGAACCAAAAAGGGCTACAATCCTGCATCCTTAAATACTTTGAAGGCCGGAGGCATCAAAGACATCATTTGTACTCTATGGACCAAAGTTCTTTCTGCAGAGATTTAGTATTTTGTTAAAATTTAAGATTAGAAATAAATACTAAATATATTCTTTATACTTTAGAGTATAATATTAGCATGATAGATATTTTATCAAGCTCTACAATTCAGTATTTAGATGTATAACCAGATGTGCTTACTCTTCTACATAAAATTTTTAAAAATTGAGTCATTTTTTGACACATTGGGATAAATGTCAGAAAGGATAAAAAAATTATTTTTATAAGAATAATATTTGTTTATGCTCTCAATGAAAATATCATGGAGTTTTTCTGAACTCAAAGTAAACTCAGAATTATCACAAAAATTTTAAACTTAGTAAATCCTTATGTTATTGATGAAGCCATCGGTAATGAGAAAAATACTGAGATGGTACATAATTATATAGAGCATAATTATATATGACAATCATAACTTCTCATACCTAATCATCTGAATTACAAAATCAAGGATTTCTGCGCTCACAAAGAAAGTCATCAAAAAACACACGCAAAGGTAAACACTAAATTATACTCCTCAATGTAGACTTAGAAATTGCTGTTTTCAAAATACTAAATGCTAACAATATAATACTTCCTTTGACAAGTAATGTATCAGTTAATAAGCTTAATCATTACTGATTTTTTTAACCCTTCTACTTAGTACTGTTATACAAACTAGCAGAATAACTTAACACCCAGTTTTAACTCAGGCTGTGTGCAATAACAAAAAAAAACATATTGGGCTGAAGATCAGGTGATGTAGGTTTATTCTTGGCTCCACACCTAAGTAGCTGTTAACCTTACTAATTAAGCTAGTTTTCTCATTTTTAGAAGAGTGGGTCTGAACTGAATTGCCCCTAAGGCCCTTCTATCTCTGATCTGATTACTATTGTCATGATGACAGCATCTGACCAGAGCTTCCCAGGACCATTCTTTGACTTTATATATATCAGGGAAAATATCTGATATGTTCCAGTTTCTTCTCTTCCCTCCTACAAGGTGTTGCAAACCATCCAATGAGAAAAGTTGCATCGTATCCTATAATAAAGCGAAGTCACTCAGTCGAATCTGACAGCACTGTGCAAAGATGCCTACACAACACAAAAATTACCAGTTGACATGGCTCTCCCTATAACAGGTGGAAATTCAAGGTCTTAGAATTCAAACATATTCTTCCCTCATAGAACAGGCCAAAATAATTTCTTTCAGGGAGTTTAATGGAAACAAGTTGGGAGAAGAGGGACAGAAGCCTCTTTGCAGGTAAAATGAACAACAGTGTAGAAAACATGAGTCACGTAATATGTAATAGAAAAATCTTTTTCTAAAAATCTCGCTCACATGATTTTTTGCTTTAAGAGCCTATTTCTTGTCTTTTAATAATTTTAATTTGAAAGCTGGAGCAAATTATCTTCCATGCTTTAAACAGTGGGTCAACAATGGACAACTTGAGCCAGTGCAGACTGACTTCAATGACAATACTTTCCTGTGTGTTATTCATCCCTACCCAGATGAAGTTGAATTTTTATTCTTTTAGTAACCTGTAGTTAAAATGAAAGAAATACTGAAAACACATTGGTTCGTTTCTCATTTCCTCGAATCAAAGAGTCACAGAATTCACCTTTAGTTTTTACTAATTTAATTTTGATCCAAAGAGATGTAGTTGGGTACAATTCATCTTTTATGATAAAATCTCATGATTTAAAAAGAAATATTTTCATTCTGTTTCTTAAATTTTTTTTCTTCTTAACAAGGAAGTACATTGAAATTAAATAAGTATTTTTTAATACCCACTCACCATATCTCTACAGAAAAGCCCTTATCTACAAATATGACAAGTTAGTTCATTGTGGATGTTGCTCATTATTTATGGCAAGTATTTAGGGAGGGTCCAAAGACTGTGCTCAGTAAGTCAAGTGTCAACCAAACTAATCCAGTCATGAGAAAATGCAGAACATGAAGTTATAGAGAAAAACCTTGGCACCTCACACAGGTGTTGAACCTATGGTCAGGGAAGTACTGATGGTTTCAGCACCTTGAGTTTGTTACCTGTTACTCTTCAGCAAGGCAATACAACAAATGGATTCTGATAAACTGAAAATCAGTGTTAACATGCACCATCTCACTTCTTTTACATATTCCCAAATAGAAGGGATACAGTATTCGTAGAGTGCCTACCATGTGCAAGGATGTGCTGACTTTTAAATAGTATAGAATCAATAAATATTTGCTATCTGGATTTTAAAAACAGAAGTAAAGAATCTAGTTTATCTCTTACCGTCTTCTTTAATCAGAATATCAAAATTAAAACTATAAAATCTACAGTAAAGTGTTTAAATTTTCATTTCAGTTGTTTTCCATTTTCCTAGTGTATTAATGGAATTTTCTATAGAGGCTGAAAAGATATAAATGGACAGTACAGATAGAGCCATTATTAGTTGTTCTAAAACTGCTTGACCTTTTCT
Organism: Bison bison bison; assembly: GCF_000754665.1. Taxonomy (NCBI): domain Eukaryota; kingdom Metazoa; phylum Chordata; class Mammalia; order Artiodactyla; family Bovidae; genus Bison; species Bison bison. The sequence goes on along the minus strand of NW_011495032.1, from coordinate 29,091,224 downwards.
GGAAATCTGATAATTTACAATAGTAACTGCTCTTTATTTATATCAATTAATACCTTTTTTTCAAATGAATCAAGATTATTAAAGACTCATGAAGATTTTAACAATTTTAGAACCCATGGGTAGGTTTATTCAAATGATTCCACTGTCTTCATTAAGAATTAAGTAACAAAGAAAATATGCAACAGGAAAGAAATAAACCAGAATGCTAATATTGATTACCTCTGAGTTACTAGATTAAGAGGGATTTTTACCTTCTTTTTAACCTTTTCTGTATTTTCAAAATTTTCTATAATAAACATGTATTACTTGAATGATCAAAAAGGTTATCTTTAAAAGATAACGAAGACCAGCACCACATTAAATGGGAAAAAAGCAGAACAAAACAAAAGGCAGCTAGGGATCTTCTCTTCTCTAGAATGTACTTGTTTACTTTATGCCTTCAAATAAGTTTTTTAGGCATGGGTGAGTGAAGGAATGGAGAAGAGAGAGAACAAATTAATAATTCCTTATGAAAAAGAACAAAGTCTAACCCACTTCAGCTGTGCTCATCTGTTCAGGCATACTTACACATCACTTGAGAAAACAGCATTTAGATCTTTAAGAGAATCACAGACATGGAGAGAAAATTTGGAAAGAATGAATCTCTCCTTGTCAGAAGCTAAATATTCTCTAAATCGAAGTTCTGAAGGTGGATCCGAGAATTTTTCATACTAATTTTAAAGCAATAAAAGACTAAATGTAAAAGTGGAATTCGTTCCTTTTTTATAATGGTTCCTTTTTATAACTAGAAGGAGAACAGAAATAGATTGTGAGGGTGTGCTTGTGATTCTTATAGAATGTTAACATCATGGCATAATAAGCAAATGCATGAAGTGTTTTAACACCCACTCCTACTGAACATTACACATGCATGCAAATCAGCCTGAATCTCTTCAGGAACTGAGGACTATGGAACTTAATATACTTTCGAAATCATAGCTTCCCGTATGGACAGTACTGAAGCTTGAGTTTAAAGGCGCTTTCATCCAAAATTAAGCAGATCAAAATGACACTATTTCTATATGTATTTTTCCTACCTGCAGGAAAAAAGTATGATAGTTATTTATGAAATACTGTTAGCAGTACCATGAGAAGGAAGAACCTGATGTATAATACAATGCCCACTGGTGTACAGTATCCTTTCCAATGATTTTTTGGTTTCTCAGGTACAATATTATAGTAAGTCTACTGTAATTGATGACTTCACCAGCTCTTTGAAAATCATAAAAGGGGTTGGGAATGGGGAGAATAAGGAGAAAGTGACTACCACATTTAGATGACACAGGCTACATTATAACACGGTAGCAGAAGGCCTGAGATCGGGCATTTGCGATCTCAGGTTACCTGAGATCCTGGCCCAGCCCTGCCTCTGGTTACCTTAGTAACCATAGGATGTCACTTGACCTCAGGGACTGAGAGTTCCCATCTGCAAAATGAGGGTGGTTCTAGATGACCACTGAGTCTCCTTCCAATTCTAAAATTCTCATTTTTCTCCTTTTAATGTTGATTAAAACAAAGGTCCAGATCTTTCAAGTTTGCTTTGCCATGTTAAAGTTCTGTGAAGAATTCCAGTTTCTTCCTAATCAAAGTGTGCTTAAACAGAACACAGGAGACTACAACTTCCCTCCGGAAGAACTCAAGTATTGAGGAATGACCAGAGTCTCATGTAAGTGAAAAAGAGTTCATCTATTTAAAAAACTGATTTAGCTTCAACCAACTATAAAATGATTAACATTTGTGATTATGGAAGAATGAGATTTACAGGAAAGAAAGGAAATTGGTGTATTTACCTCTTCCTAATTCCAGTTCTAGACTAAGGGGTAACTTAAGCAATTTTTTCAATGTCATATCCAAGAACCCTTAATTTTGCGGGAACATGAATCAGACATTTTAATGACAAAAAGAGATATTCTTATGTGTCTCCAGAAAACCTATGAACTTGTTATATTGGCACCTGGAAGGATACTAATGAATTCAGTATGCAAGGAATTGAAACTGAAATCACACAAACCCTTGGGTCCTTCGTCTTTGGGGGGGTGCAGGTTCCTAACTGGATCCCGGATACTGCAGTCTGTCCCTGCCCAGGTGAAATCGCAGATGCAGGTGGCTTCATTACTACACACCTGTGAGAACAAAGAACAGAGATGGGGCATTTTCACCATACTTGGTAGAATGATGGTGGTAAATGTAAAAGACACATGGGACAGGGTAGAAGCTTTAAAACCATTTGAAATTTTTAAGTCTCCCCTGGTTTTGTTTTTTGGGTTTTGTTTTTGTTTTTTATTTTTGGTTGTGCTGGGTCTCCGCTGCTGCACAGGCTTCTTCTCTAACTGCAGTGAGCAGGAGCAAGTCTCTAGTTGCCCTGCATGGGCTTCTCATCGCAGTGTCTTCTCTTGTCGCAGAGCGTGAGCTTCAGAGTTGCGGCACGTGGGCTCAGTAGCTGAAGGTTGGAGGCTCTAGAGCACAGGCCCAGTAGTTGTGGTGCACGGGCTTAGCTGTTCTGTGGCATGTGGGATCTTCCCAGACCAGGAGGATTCTTAGCACTGATCCATCAGCGAAGCCCCTCCCCTGGTTCTGAATACTAGACAATGTATAGATCCCATACTTGGGTGATATTTTTTCAGTTAATCTTAGAAAAATCAAAGATTAAAAGGAAGAAATTTTCAAATTAAATGTTAATTACTGGTGTTGATATTATTTAAGTACACACATCTGACAAGGTAGCTTTTTCAGAAGTAGTTGCTTCTAGAAACATACCTTAGAAACAATATGCTTAATTCAAGAAATTAATACATGTTGGATTTAAAAGGCATTGCCAGAGATGAAGTACCAGGAGACATAAATCACCAACGCACTGCATTACCTCATCGTGCCCAACACAGCAGTCATTTGGTGGTGCCCTCCCAGCCAAACAAGCTCCCCACCACCACCACCTTCCCTGTCTGCCTGCACTGTCGCTCCTCGCTCAGTCAGCCTGGCTGAAGACCCTCCTAGAGTGATCTCTGCCCCTCTCTCTGCCCCTGGAATGGACCTGTAATTTAGATGGAATAAATAACCATCCACAAACTGGAGACAGTAGTTTAAATCCCTATCTGCCTGTGACATACATTCAGAGATAGATTGTTTAGAGATGATAAAATTGAATTTAAGCTTATGGATATAAGAAGCTCTTTAATCTGAAATGATATAATGTGATGATAATTAACACACTGAATTTAAGCTTTTATTCAACAAGATGAAGAAGTCGGGGTGGGTAATGGAGAATCATGAACCTTTTTATGCATTAAGTTTTATATATAATGTTTTCAGAGCAATAACTGAGTAGCTGAGTGGTCTGCCCAGTGCATTTACTTCTGTTATTGTTTTTAGTAGCTAAGTCATATCCAACTCTCCTGCAACCCCATGGACTGTAGCCCACCAGGCTTCTCTGTCCATCAGATTTCCCAGGCAGGAATACTCAGTGGGTTGCCGTTTCCTTCTCCAGGAGAACTTCCTGGCCCAGGGATCAAACCTGCATCTCCTGCATTGGAAGGCGGATTCTTTACCACTGAGCCACCAGGGAAGCTTTTAATTTACTATAGCAATTATTGAATATTTACTACATTGATTATGTGCTAGGTACTTATACTCAGTGTTTTGTGCATAACATCTCATTTAATCACTAGCACCCTGATGATTGAGAGAGGCTGAGTGACTTGCCCAAAGTAACTGGGATAAAAAGAAGCAGAGTCAGGATTCAAACTCGGGATCCTTTCTAGCCACAAAATCCACGCTCTTGATCATTAGTCTCTACTACCTGCTCGTGAGTCTAAGTCATTGGGCATAAGCTCCTTATGCCTTTCTACCTTGTGTGTGACATATCACTCATTTAGTTATCTATATTTTGGATTATTTTTACCTTTGCTGCAGCATCTTCCTTTGATATGATCGCTCTGAGTTTCTTCATGTCTTTTACCATTTTTGAATTCTGTATAAATTTTGAACTATCTTTCTTCTACTAAATCCAATTTAAATAATCACTAAAATGTGTTTTTAGGTAATAAACTTAGGTTTGCCAGGAAGTACCTGCCCCAACACTTTGTGCCCAGAATTTAAAGATACATGCAGGTGTGTGTAGAGAGCACATCTTCTCTTTTGCTGGCAATGGTCCAAGCATAACTGTCCAACTTTAAACATGTGAATTATAGCAGTGATCCAACCTCTAGTCTAGTGTGATCTTCAACACATAGATACTCAGTATGCACGTTGAGTAGTTGAGGAGCTGAAAGGGAATTACTGAAAAGTGTAAATTATTATGAATGGTGCAAAGCAGTCACATAGGGTCTATAGTTTCTTTAGGAATCACATCATTTTTCTACTAACTCCTTGGATTCCAAAAGACTGTGGTGAATAAAAATACACAAAGTGATAAAAAAAAACCAACAAAACTAAAACCATATCAACACATTTAGGTGTTAGTCTTAGAAGATAAGGATATAAGGAAAAAATCATAGTCAATGCCTAGAGTCACAGAAGGAGAATGGCTGGACCAGAAGTCCAACCACTGTGAACTTAGAGGATGTTAGACAAGGAAGATTTGAGCTGGACACTGATGTCTACTTACCCCATGGCCTGAACACACTTTACCCTTGGAATCGAGGGGGCAGCTGCTCATATTTAGGGCCTGAATCTGTAGACACTTCCGTTCTAAACACATCATAGATGGGCCACATGGTGTTCCATCTTCGACATAGCCCACATCTGTATCATCATCTAAAACCACATGAGCACCACTAAAAAGAAAAAGATAGTCATACAGTCATTAGCACCACACTTGGAAATATACCACCAACATGAGTGAGGTTTGCTATTCAGGAAACTGAAGAGGCTGTCAGTGGACGTGGATTTCTCCTAGCATTTCTCTACGTTTCCTTGCACCCTTTCTCCACCTCCCCTTAGTAAGAGCGCATGATAAAAGAAACTGCCTTTCAGTAGCATTATTGCTCTGCACTTCATCAGAACAAAAATATGTCGTTTGCACGAAGTGTGTTCTAAACCTTTCCTTGTTTGCAAGCCAACGTTAAGACTAAAGGAGACGTGTGCATAAGAACAACAGAAGCAATCCTATCATTAACACTCCAAGACACTCTGATACAAAAAGGCAGGTGTTGGGCATAGAAAGCAACTGAAAACATCTGGAAAATTATTACTTTAGAGGGCTGGATTATTCATGGTTGAAAAAAACAAGCTGATTCCTCTCTATTGATACATACTTCTAAAATCTCAAAGCTAAGGACAACTGGAATTTGAATAATAATCAATGTTATAATTACTAACTAGATACCTTGCTTAATATTTTTAAAATATTAAAATAAAATATTTTAGTATCTAAAAAATTTTTAAATATACTAGTTTAGACTATAACAATATAATTTAACAAGGCTGTTGCATCTAAAGGTGTGTGAAAACTTACACACTCAAAGGAAGCTTCTGTGCATCAAAGTAACTGCATTTGAATACTACAAATTTATCCAGGAAGGATCTTCTTGTCTAAGACCCTATTCAAATTGTCTTTAGAGCCATTTAAAAGACAGGAAATCAGCAACCATTTGACCAACATAGCAATATCCAATGTGGCTATCCAGTTGATTTACCAAATTTTGTTCAAAATTATTTAGGGATGATTCTAAATCTTACATTCACCTATGTAAGATGAAGTTTTGCTATTTGGGGGATACTAAAGATAAACATTACATATCCTGAGGGCAATTTGTAGGGGGAATCCCAAAAGTGTTTTGGGCAATGGACATTATCATTTGAGTGAGAGCATAGCATCTTAGAATTACAACTCCTTTAATGGGGACAATATTATTTAAAATATAATATGACTCCCAGTGTTAAAAAAAATAAGTCTTGTATCTTCTGTGCCTTGTACTCACAGATAATTGGATATAAAATGATTGACTAGAGCTATAAATATTTTAGTATATACTTTCTATGGGCTTCCCTGGTGGCTCAGATGGTAAAGAATCCACATGCAATGTGAGAGACCTGGGTTTGATCCCTCAGTTGGGAAGATTCCCTGGAGAAGGGAATTGTTACCCACTCCACTATTCTTGCCTGGAGAATTCCATGGACAGAGGAGCCTGGTGGGCTACAGTCCATGGGGTCGCAAAGAGGTGGACACGACTGAGCAACTTTCAGTTTCACTTCACTATACTTTCTATATGTGATTAGGTTTCAATTAATCTTCTAAACCAAGCACATAGAGTATAGCTTAAATTCTTCTTTGTCACAAAAAATAAAACATACAATGTTCAAACAGTGACATATTTTAATGATCAAAACTTTAATCATATTCAAAATGAATATCATAAACTTCTACTTTTAAAATTATAATTACAAAGAATGTCTCCCTACTAATAACTGGCATAATCTTTAAGCAAATACAATGTCCAAATTGATATATAACTTTGTTTTTTAAATGCCTTTCAATACACAAAGTGATAATAAAATCTAAGTTGTTATTTCTCTCATGAAAAATAGAAATATTTCCCTTGACTTTTTTCTAATTTGTAATTCTCATGATTCATTAGGCTTGCCAACATTTACTGTGTTACCTGCAGTCAATCACCCGGCCTTGGTGGTAGAAGGAAGTTGGGATGATCTCACCCTGAAGTTGACCGATACGTGGCGCTCGAGTAAGGTTGGTGCAGAGTAAAAATCCACAGAACACATCACTGAACATATTAAACAAAAAAGAACAAGACAGGAGGAATCAAACTGAAAAAATCAAAATTATTTGGTCCACAAATATTTAAAAATGGGAAATATTCCCTTTCCTTCTAAATGAAAACATTTGTTTAGATACTGTTGGTTGGTAAACTGCACCCCCCCACCCCACTGCCCCGCTTCCTAAAAGGATCAAAGCTTGTGTAAGGTAGTAAAGTAACCAGCTCTGAGAGATGGCTCATGACTGGTGTCAGAACCTATCATGACACCCTCATTCTCTACACCCAGTTACTGAGCCATGCCTCCTTCCCATGCTCCTAGAGCTAAGAGTGGCCCTTGGAATGTTGAGATGTGAAGAAAAGCCCAATAGGGAGTTGCTGGGGAGAATTTTATGCTCTGGACAGGCTTTTAGAGCCTGACACGGAGAAGGTCTTTTGTTGCTACCCCTGCTTCCTGCTTTTGAATGAGGAACTTTGGCATTCAGCTTGCAATCGTGAATTCACATGTAAAGATACAAAGTGAACATGCTAAGTAATACAGAGAAGAGAGACAGAAATCATCTGGGTCCTTGGTGACATTGTTAAATGACTCACTCACCATGAGGACACCTACCTCCACAGTATTTGTTAAGTAAACAATGAACTCCTTAAAAAATGTGCAAAGAATTGAAGTGGCATATCACACACATACAATCCATCTCCAGTAAATGCATGAAAATGTACTATTCCATTCATAAATGCAAATTAAAGCCACAATAATAAAGCAATTCACACTCAGCAGAATACATAAAACATCTGATGACACCAAGTGTTAGTGAGAATACAGTACAGTGCAACAAAATGCTCTTATACAAATTATCAATGGTAGCATTTACTAGCAGAGAAGGCAACGGCACCCCACTCCAGTACTCCTGCCTGGAAAATCCCATGGATAGAGGAGCCTGGTAGGCTGCGGTCCATGGGGTCACAAAGAGTTAGACATGACTGAGTAACTTCACTTTCACTTTTCACTTTCATGCATTGGAGAAGGAAATGGCAACCCACTCCAGTGTTCTTGCCTGGAGAATCCCAGGGACAGGGCAGCCTGGTGGGCTGCCGTCTATGATGTCGCACAGAGTTGGACACGACTGAAGTGACTTAGCAGCAGCAGCATTTACTAGCACAACCATTTTAGAAAATAGTGTCACACCATCTAGTGACACTGAGAATATATATCCCCTATGACTTGGCAATTTTTCTTCCAGGAATGGACTTAGAAAAATATGTACAAATGAGAACTAAGTTACATGTACCAGAATGTTCACAGTAGCATGATTCCTAATAGCCAAGACATGGAAACAATCTAAATGTCTGTCAACACAAAATGGAGAAGGTATATACCTATAAATATGAATGAAAATGAAATAAAAGAATAATAAATATGAATCTACTGCTACACACACCATGGAAAACTCTCAAAATAATGAACTTAAGAAGCAAAATACAAAATAATACATGAAATATGATTCCTTTTATATAAAGCTACCAAAATTTTAGGCAAAGTAAACTGTTTAGGGCTGAAAACTTGAGCAGTATATGTCTAAAGAAAACTAAGAAAGCAACTGCCATAAAATTGAGGACAACAGTACCTTCAGGAGAGAGACAGGGGTTGTGAGAGTGAAGAATACATCCTGGGATTCACTGTTTCTTGATTCATAGAGGGGTTACATGAAAGTTCACTTTGCATTTATTTGGCAAAATGTATATTTGTGTGTGTATATATACATATATATGTGTATGTGTGTGTGTGTGTGTGTGTATATATTTCCATGTTCAAGGTAAGGAGAGGCGGCAGCGAGGAGATACCCCTCGTCCAAGGTAAGAGAAACCCAAGTAAGACGGTAGCTGTTGCAAGAGGGCATCAGAGGGCAGACACACTGAAACCATAATCACAGAAAACTAGTCAATCTAATCACACTAGGACCACAGCCTTGTCTAACTCAATGAAACTAAGCCATGCCCTGTGGGGCCACCCAAGACGGGCAGGCATGGTAGAGAGGTCTGACAGAATGTGGTCCACTGGAGAAGGGAATGGCAAACCACTTCAGTATTCTTGCCTTGAGAACCACATGAACAGTATGAAAAGGCAAAATGATAGGATACTGAAAGAGAAACCCCAGGTCAGTAGGTGCCCAATATGCTACTGGAGATCAGTGGAGAAATAACTCCAGAAAGAATGAAGGGATGGAGCCAAAGCAAAAACAATACCCAGTTGTGGATGTGACTGGTGATAGAAGCAAGGTCCGATGCTGTAAAGAGCAATATTGCATAGGAACCTGGAATGTCAGGTCCATGAATCAAGGCAAATTGAAAGTGGTCAAACAGGAGATGGCAAGAGTGAACATCGACATTCTAGGAATCAGTGAACTAAAATGGACTGG
>NW_011495032.1:29081754-29081955 GCF_000754665.1 Bison bison bison | reverse complement strand
ACAGTAATCCAAGTCTAAGCCCCAACCAGTAACGCTGAAGAAACTGAAGTTGAACGGTTCTATGAAGACCTACAAGACCTTTTAGAACTAACACCCAAAAAAGATGTCCTTTCATTATAGAGGACTGGAATGCAAAAGTAGGAAGTCAAGAAACACCTGGAGTAACAGGCAAATTTGGCCTTGGAATACGGAATGAAGCAG
>NW_011495032.1:29035186-29081654 GCF_000754665.1 Bison bison bison | reverse complement strand
GACTCTGCTGCTGCTGCTGCTGCTAAGTCGCTTCCAGTCCGACTCTGTGTGACCCCATAGACAGCAGCCCACCAGGCTCCCCATCCCTGGGATTCTCCAGGAAAGAACACTGGAGTGGGTTGCCATTTCCTTCTCCAGTGCATGAAAGTGAAAAGTAAAAGTGAAGTCGCTCAGTCGAGCCCGATTCTTAGCGACCCCGTGGACTGCAGCCTACCAGGCTCCTCCGTCCATGGGATTTTCCAGGCAAGAGTACTGGAGTGGGGTGCCATTGCCTTCTCCGAGAGAAGACTCTACACATGGACATCACCAGATGGTCAACACCAAAATCAGACTGATTATATTCTTTGCAGCCAAAGATGGAGAAGCTCTATACAGTCAACAAAAACTAGACCAGGAGCTGACTGTGGCTCAGATCATGAACTCCTCATTGCCAAATTCAGACTTAAATTGAAGAAAGTAGGGAAAACCACTAGAGCATTTGGGTATGACCTAAATCAAATCCCTTATGATTATACAGTGGAAGTAAGAAACAGATTTAAGGGACTAGATCTGATAGATAGAGTGCCTGATGAACTATGGGTGGAGGTTCGTGACATCGTACAAGAGACAGGGATCAAGACCATCCCCATGGAAAAGAAATGCAAACAAGCAAAATGGCTGTCTGAGGAGGCCTTACAAATACCTGTGACAAGAAGAGAAGCGAAAAGCAAAAGAGAAAAGGAAAGATATAAGTATCTGAATGCAGAGTTCCAAAGAATAGCAAGGAGAGATAAGAAAGCCTTCCTCAGCGATCAATGCAAAGAAATAGAGGAAAACAACAGAATGGGAAAGACTAGAGATCTCTTCAGGAAAATTAGAGATACCAAGGGAACATTTCATGCAAAGATGGGCTCAATAAAGGACAGAAATGGTATGGACCTAAGAGAAACAGAAGATATTAAGAAGAGGTGGCAAGAATACACAGAAGAACTGTACAAAAAAGATCTTCACGACCAAGATAATCACGATGGTGTGATCACTCACCTAGAGCCAGACATCCTGGAATGTGAAGTCAAGGGGGCCTTAGAAAGGATCACTACGAACAAAGCTAGTGGAGGTGATGGAATTCCAGTTGAGCTATTTCAAATCCTGAAAGATGATGCTGTGAAAGTGCTTCACTCAATATGCCAGCAAATTTGGAAAACTCAGCAGTGGCCACAGGACTGGAAAAGGTCAGTTTTCATTCCAGGCCCAAGGAAAGGCAATGCCAAAGAATGCTCAAACTACCGCACAATTGCATGCATCTCACACGCTAGTAAAGTAATGCTCAAAATTCTCCAAGCCAGGTTTCAGCAATACATGAACCGTGAACTTCCAGATGTTCAAGCTGGTTTTAGAAAAGGCAGAGGAACCAGAGATCAAACTGCCAACATCTGCTGGATCATCGAAAAAGCAAGAGAGTTCCAGGAAGACATCTATTTCTGCTTTACTGACTATGCCAAAGCCTTTGACTATGTGGGTCACAATAAACTGTGGAAAATTCTTCAAGAGATGGGAATACCAGACCACCTGACCTGCCTCTTGAGAAACCTGTATGCAGGTCAGGAAGCAACAGTTAGAACTGGACATGGAACAACAGACTGGTTCCAAATAGGAACAGGAGTCCGTCAAGGCTGTATATTATCACCCTGCTTATTTAACTTCTATGAAGAGTACATCATGAGAAACGCTGGACTGGAAGTAGCACAAGCTGGAATCAAGATTGCCAGGAGAAATATCAATAACCTCAGATATGCAGATGACACCACCCTTACAGCAGAAAGTGAAGAGGAACTGAAAAGCCTCTTGATAAAAGTGAAAGCGGAGAGTGAAAAAGTTGGCTTAAAGCTTAACATTCAGAAAACAAAGATCATGGCTTCTGGTCCCATCACTTCATGGCAAATAGATGGGGCAACAGTGGAAACAGTGTCAGACTTTATTTTTTTAGGCTCCAAAATCACTGCAGATGGTGACTGCAGCCATGAAATTAAAAGACGCTTACTCCTTGGAAGAAAAGTTATGACCAACCTAGATAGCATATTAAAAAGCAGAGACATTACTTTGCTAACAAAGGTCCATCTGGTCAAGGCTATGGTTTTTCCTGTGATCATGTATGGATGTGAGAGTTGGACTGTGAAGAAGGCTGAGCACCGAAGAATTGATGCTTTTGAACTGTGGTGTTGGAGAAGACTCTTGAGAGTCCCTTGGACTGCAAGGAGATCCAACCAGTCCATTCTGAAGGAGATTAGCCCTGGGATTTCTTTGGAAGGAATGATGCTAAAGCTGAAACTCCAGTACTGTGGCCACCTCATGCAAAGAGTTGACTCATTGGAAAAGACTGATGCTGGGAGGGATTGGGGGCAGGAGGAGAAGGGGACGACAGAGGATGAGATGGCTGGATGGCATCACTGACTCGATGGACATGAGTCTGGGTGAACTCCGGGAGTTGGTGATGGACAGGGAGGCCTGGCATGCTGCGATTCATGGGGTCCCAAAGAGTCAGACACAACTGAGGGACTGAACTGAACTGAACTGGTATTTGTATATTAATCACTTTTCTGTTTCTATATTTCTCAATTTTTTTAAGTTAAAAAAATACATTTATTTTCCTTAACTCACTGGTGGCTGGATATTCTATTGCCAGATATTTGAAAGCTGTCTTCTACAATGATCTAAAGCAATACCTCCCAACTTTCTGAAGTCACAGAGGCACAGAGAAATGATCAGATTTGTCTGTGACATTGACTTAATGAATGAAGCCATAGACATCCAACCCCATAGGTTCTGACTAGTTTAGACTCCACTTCCTCCCTGGAACCTCAGAGACTGAACATCTCAAAACTTCTATAACTCAGTCACGAGACATCAGATTGGAAGCTCTGTTCTGTTATTTTGGTTTAATTTTAAAGAAGTCAAAGATTTTTTGCCTCCTAAGGCCTCATCCACCATCAAAGATTACATACAACTGCCAAGTTTCAAAAAGTACATTAGAGACCATAAATTAGATAAACAAAACTTCCCTTAAATCCTCGATCTGCTTCACAATGGGAGAAGAATCCCCATTGTTATGGAAGGAGAATGGAGGAGTTTGGTCTATCACATAATGATCCCAGAGACCCAAGTCAATGAGTTAACCTTAAAAAACTATTAAATTGCAAGTTTAACTTTCCTCAACAAATCAAGGGAAAATATTACCAATGTGTTCTGAAGGCATCTCATTTCCTCAGTAAAGAGTCCTCAATAGGCACTGACTAGATACTTTTTGGCTTCCCTCATAGTTCAGTTGGTAAAGAATAAGTCTGCAATGCAGGAGACCCCAGTTCGATTCCTGGGTTAGGAAGATCCCCTGGAAAAGGGAAAGGCTACCCACTCCAGTATTCTGGCCTGGAGAATTCCATGGACTGTATAGTCCATAGGGTCACAAACATTGGGACACGACTGAGCGACTTTCACTTTCAAATACTTTTTAGAAGGGAAAATAAAACTTGAATACAGATATTAGCTATTTAATCAAATCAAATCGTGTTACATTTGAAAAATAATCAAATGTACGTTATTTCATTTTAAATGGCCCCCAAAATATAGACAGTCTACATCTTTTGCTTGCAGAATTCCTTATACTAGCACATTCATAGGCTTTTTGAAAGCAAAAGTAGAAAATCAAAACCCACGATTAATTTAAAATACCTTAGCACAATATCTCTTCCAAACCAGCTTCAAGTAAAATACAGCATGTGAGAACTTTCCTGAATTTTACAGAAATGGTGTGTCTGTGCCACACAAACAGTTTAGTTCATAGTCATTTGCTTCTAGATATACGATCTTTTAAATTCATACTCTAAAATTTTAAGTAGTCAATTTATTAAAAAATCAGTAATATTTATTTTGTGCTCCCTGCACCAAGTCCACCCATTATGCGCCCAGAGACGGCCACTCACTGCTTGCTGCACTGGATCCATCGGTCTCCATCCTTCCCACAGTTGCCCTTCTCGGTGCCTTCCGTATTCAGCTTTTCATAACAGAATTTGTCAGACCCTGAAGCCTCTTTTGGAGACGAGCAAGAAAACAGAATTACTTTTAGTTCTCTTTGTTATCCATAACCAGTACTGTGCCAGTAAATCTTAATAACTGTTGCTCCAGAAAAAGGAACAAATTCCTAATTTGTAGCACTTACCCATTTCCATGGTGTAAATCTCCACAGTGTAATACATGGCTAATTTTAAACTAAGAATGTGATGTCAATCAGCTTCTAAAATTCCTGAAAATTTCACCCATGGCTCTTGCAAGCTAAGACAGAACAGCTCAAACACACCGTTCTTTTTTAACTTGGGAGACAAATTTATTCCCAATTCTTGTTGGTGGGTTTGAGGATGGGAGGTAGGATTAATCATCAGCAGGAATTAGTGAAGTGACACCAAAAAAACTAATAAACATTCTTAACCCTGCTTTCTATTAGTATCAGGAAGCATTATAAAATCTGAGCTTGCTGAAATTTTGTTGGCACGTGGATTTTGATATTTCAACTTTTTTGAAAGACAAATATACCTCTATTATCTTTCCCTTGTCAAAACTGAACCATTGAAAGTAAATCTTTCAATTAAATGATATTTGCCAAATACTAAATCACTTGTGCATGAGTCTTAGTCCCCTTTGGGTGCCTTCTTTTCCTGGTAGGTGACCCAGTCTTTGCCAGCAAGACAGAGCCACTTCTCTCTCTTCCAGTCTGGACCTCATTAACTGAAATTCACTGGCAAGACAATGAAAATGTCAGGAAGAGAATATGTGTACTGACATGTAGGGAACATACTGAGAAAATGACCATGTTCCCAAAATGTATATCAGGAAGTACTTGTGTTTCACTTCAAACTGAGATAATCAATTACAGAATTAAAAAATAAAAATAAAAAAGCCTGGTACTTTCCTAGGGTAAAAGAATGGAAAGCTACCTTGAAGTGGTGAATGTTAAATCCAAGGTATAAAGAAAATTACCCAAGTGGATTGATAATAGGCATGACCACCGCACTCAACCCAATCTTAGCAAGTGGGTGTGCCAGCCGTTCTGTCACAGCCGCAATCACTGAATAGCACTGTTTGGTTTTGATGACAAGTCTTCAACGTCAGCAGGTGTTTGCTGTGGCTATGTGACTATGATTCACCATTCTCTTCAGCCTTTTCTAGTTTTTTTTTCTTGTTTTAATCACTCCCAATCAGCAAGACTGGCAGCAAAGAATACTAAGAGAAACCTGAGTGAGACCACCAAGCAGGAAACATGACCTACTTGTTCCCCAGATGTACTGACACTGGTTGTCCCGGGTCTTGCACTCCCCGTCGTAGCAGCGGCCCTGAGGGCAGAATGCATGTTGTAAGGTACAAGGAGCTGGTCCCATTTCCCCCCAGATTCTCACTGCAAGGTCTCCTTATCATTGTTTTAGACAAAGTTGGGTTTTTTGGGGTACCCTAGTATTTTCACAATGAAAATAAAACTCACAAACATCTTAAGAGACACAGAAGAATGAAAGTTAAAATCTAAAACACAGAACAGACCTCACTGTACAGCTCAAGTCCAACTAATCATCTAAAATTTTATGGAAAACAAAAATGGGTACATTTCTTTGAGTGACACCAAAATGATTTTTAGGTTTTTTTGTATGTGAATGGTTAGGTCATAACATAGCTTCAGGAAAAAAAAGCATTACCATATATTACCATATTTTCCCATAATAGGCTAAAATGATTAAAGATAGTTACAACTCCATAAGTTAGATCTCTAATTCTTCAGCCATTACTTTTTTTCCCCACACTCTCAATCTGGACAGTTTGCACCCAGAGATAAATATATTTAGTATTTTATATGATATGAAACAACTCTGAGTTAGAAGACCAATGCAATAATTTCCTGTTGTTTGAGCTGCAATTTGCCATCAAAATTACATTCATCCAAAAAAAACCCCTGAAAACTGAGCTTTTCACAAAATCCCAGTTAAAACCTGTGGCCCAGCATACCTGATTTTGATTGCATGCATATCCATCTTGCTTATGAAGATTTGGTGGGCACTGAAAAATATATTTTTAGTTAACATTCAATATGTGAAGTACTTCCAGATTATTTGCACAATACATTAAAGTGCAAAAAAATTTAAGGATGATTTTATTACTATTTGTAAATTGTGTGCTACACATCATTCACATCAGTAAAGTTTGAAATAAATGTAAAAAAAAATACAACTTATAATTAGAAAAACACGAGTAAACAGCTAATCCAAATTTATTCTCCAGTCATTGGTAAAAATGAATCAATCAGTCAAAGCAGTGGGTGCTTCTTATGTTTGTTTTCCATGAGATGCACTAGAATAATTTACATTCACTTGCCTACAAAGTTCAAAATAGAAGGGATTAAAATGGACAATGAAGGGAACAAATCAGCTTGTTACACAGGAGTGGATACGTTCAGGAACTAATTTACAAGACCTCGTTCAGCTCTATGAAAATGTCAGATCTGCATGTGACACCCATGACAGTCACCTCCATGCCACATTACTGAAAAAGAAATAACCAGCCCTTCAATAAAAGTGCTATATCTCCACTACATTTCTGACCTCTCAAACTATAGACTTGTTAAAACAACTGTGACGTGATAGTTCTTTCTTTTTCCAGGTCTATTTATCAAATAGTTTTTTTTAAAGTACATTTCAATTTTCCCTAACATTATCCTGGATAATTCATATTTTTACTCTCTCTTCATCTTATTTATCACATTTAAGAGAGCTAAAAAAAAAAAAGTTCAAGTCAAAGGCTCTGCTACAGCATTCAAAACAAATACTAAAAGGGGAAAAAAAAAAAAACCCCACAGTTGCAGTAAGTGAATAAGAAACATAGCAATACCCTGTGAGGTCCTCCCTTGATTTTCACCTTCTCAGTAAATGACAGTCCCACTCTCCCAGTTGCCCAGGCCCCAAACCAGGGAGTCATCCTGTGTTCCTCTCTTTTATTCACACTCTCTTTCTAGTCCATCGACAAATCCTGGTAGCAATATCTTCAAATATAATTACAATCTGACCACTTTCCTCCATCTCCACCGCTAACAGCTGGTCAAACCCAAAACTATCTTCTCATCTGACGATGCAGCCACCTCCAACTGATTTCCCTTCATCCCCTCTAGTCTCCTTATAGGTGACAGGGCTACTAGAGTGTCCCTTTAAAAACCTAAACCACATCATGTTGCTCTTCTGCTAATGGCTTCCCAGTCTACTCACTGGTCTTCCAAATTCGTGATCTGCTCCATACCTGACCTCATCCCTACCTGACCTCACATGAATGTACCAGCCACGCTGTCAACCCATGGTCTTTGTTCTTGCTCTTCTTCCAAGCTTTCCTGCAGATTTCCGCCCAGCTTGTTCTCTCAATTTTTTTAGGACTTTGCCTGAACATCAGCATCTCAGAGAAGCCTTCTTTAACTATGTCCTCCAAAACCATAAACTCCTCCCCCATTTTAGCATCCTCTGCTCCCCATTCACGTTTTACTTATCACCAAACTTTCACCTATCTCTTTGCTCAGTCAGTTCAGTTGTTCAGTTGTATCCGAATCTTCACAACCCCATGGACTGCAGCACGCCAGGCTTCCCTGTCCATCACCAAATTTCGGAGCTTGCTCAAACTCATGTCCATCAAGTCGGTGATGCCATCCAACCATCTCATCCTCTGTCGTCCCCTTCTCCTCCTGCCTTCAATCTTTCCCAGCATCAGGGTCTCTTCCAATGAGTCAGTTCTTTGTATAGGGTAGCCAAAGTATTGGAATTTCAACTTCAGCATCAGTCCTTCCAATGAATATTCAGGACTGATTTCCTTTAGGATTGACTGGTTTGATCTCCCTGAAGTCTAAGGGACTCTCAAGAGTCCTCTCCAACACCACAGTTCAAAAGCATCAAATGTTTGGCACTCAGCTTTCTTTATAGTTCAATTCTCACATCCATACATGACTACTGGAAAAACCATAGCTTTGACTAGATGGAAGTTGGTTGATAAAGTAATGTCTCTGCTTTTTAATATGCTGTCTAGGTTGGTCATAGCCTTTCTTCCAAGGACCAAGCATCTTTTAATTTCATGGCTGCAGTCACCATATGCAGTCATTTTGGAGCCCAAGAAAATAAAGTCTCTCACTGTTTCCATTGTTTCCCTATCTATTTGCTATCAAGTGATGGGACCAGATGCCATGATCTTAGTTTTCTGAACGTTGAGTTTTAAGCCCACTTTTTCACTCTCCTCTTTCACTTTTATCAAGAGGCTCTTTAGTTCTTCACTTTCTGCCATAAGGGTGGTATCTGCATATCTGAGGTTATTGATATTTCTCCCAGCAATCTTTTTTTAAAATTAATTCATTAATTTTAATTAGAGGCTAATTACTTTACAATACTTTGGTGGTTTTTGCCTTACATTGACATGAATCAGCCACAGTGCTAATGTGTGTCTCCCAGCAATCTTGATTCCAGCTTGTGCTTCTTCCAGCCCGTCGTTCCGCATGATGTACTCTGCATAGAAGTTAAATAAGCAGAGTGACAATATACAGCCTTGACGTGCACCTTTCCCGATTTGGAACCAGTCTGTTGTTCCATGTCCAGTTCTAACTGTTGCTTCTTGACCTGCATTCAGATTTCTCAGGAGGCAGGTAAGGTGGTCTGGTATTCTCATCTCTTGAAGAATTTTCCACAGTTTGTTGTGATCCACACAGTCAAACACTTTGTTTACTGCCCCCTTCCTAATGCAGTTTGTCTACTGCTCCCATCCTAATGCAAGCTCCATGCAGGCAGGGATTTTCTGTCCTTGCTCCCTCCCTGGCACCTAGAACAAAGCTGGGCTCAATTATTATTAAGAAGGTGCTTAATGACTAGTGACTGACTGAGAAAATAAATAAATGACCTGCACAGATACAATTATTTTATTCTGCAGTATCATGCTGTTTATCAAGGTCACAACAGAAAGATAATAGAACTAATTTAGAATAGCTAAGAAGCAGTAACTTATCAAGGAACACACTGAGATTAAAGGAACTAATTTAGAATTACTAAGAAGCAGTAACTTATCAAGGAACACATTGAGATTAAAGGCTTTGGTTCTACAGCTTTCTAAAGAACAACCAATTTTCATACCAGTTTTCATTCAACCTTATGGTAACTATTCAAAAGATGTAATTATCAGCGTGAGAACTTGGTTTACTGGACCAACTGCACAAAAACAGAGATTCCCTATGGTTTCTTCATTCACCCAAATCCACTCAAAACACCATCATTATCTTATTAATCAACTAACAGTAATTAACTCCAAGGTGAATGCAACCACACTGAACCAAAATGCAAAAGAAATGTCATTTGCTGAATACACACATCAGGGTCTAAACTTAACTTGTCATATTTGACTTTCGTGATGTTTCAATAGGAGAAAACTAGTAGGATTTGATAAAATTCAAAAAGCTCTCATAAACTGTCATAACTACATGGAAGAAGATTTCTAATCTATTTTCAGTTTAGGCTAATAAAAGCCAGTTGTTTAACACTGAAATGTTTAACAAAGGAAATTATCAAATGTCTATTGTTCTTTGGAGACATTTAAAATAGAAGAACCATAAATCTGTGTACTTCATTCTGCTTATGAGCAGAGCTCTGGATTCCATCTCTAAATGCCATTTGAGGGACTTCCCTGGTGGTTCAGTGGTTAAGAATCTGACTTCCAGTGCAGGGGAAAGTGAAAGTGAAGTCATGTCCGACTCTTTGCGACCCCGTGGACTGTAGCCTACCATGCTCCTCCGTCCATGGGATTTTCCAGGCAAGAGTACTGGAGTGGGTTGCCAGGGGACATGGGTTCAATCCCTGGTCTTGGAACTAAGATCCCACATACCACAGGGCAACTATGCCTGCGTGCCTCAACTAGAGACACAGCCAAAAATAAAAATATATATAAAAAATAATACTGATAAATAAATGCCATTTTTACACTGTGCAGGAAGGTCCAACTGAGGCTAGCTTCCACAGTGCAACAGCCCTTAAGTATGCTTATTTTAAATTGTGTTATACTCCCATTTTGATGACATATTTTATAGTTTTTAACAAAACATATTTCCCATATCTTTCAAAAATATCTTTATTAGATCATCCAGATTGTTTGCCCAGAATGTCTCTCAGTTCCATGTCTTATTCTCTTTTAAATTGTGAATTTAAAAAGCAGCTCAGAAGCATCAGTAAATGCTAATATAAAAAATAAGCAGAAATATACTGTGAAATAAAAGCAATAAATACATAATGTCACCAAAAGTACTGATTTTCAGAGATGCACAGATTCTGAGACATCCCATTTTAATTATTATCAGTATCAATTAAATTCAAAGTTTCCTGCTTCTTTCAAAACAGAAGAATTACTGTGTGTTGGGGACCGGGGTGTGGTGGTATTTAACTCCCTCTCTTCCACTTATCTAGTTCAGGTTCCTTCTGGTCAGAGAAGGGAATTGTTACTAAAGGAACATGCTATTCTAATATGTCACTGAGCATTTAACAGTACAATTTTCATCTTGGGACATGAATTAAAAAGAATATTTTAAAAATTTAAATAAAATATTAGATTGAACAAGGACCCTTATTATAAAGGGTAAAGCCTATGACAATTCAGGAGTTAAAGGTTGAAATGGAAAAACTATGCTTTTATTCTTTGGCCACCTGATGTGAAGAACTGACTCACTTGGAAAGAACCTGATGCTGGGAAAGATTGAAGGTGGGAGGCGAAGGGGACGACAGAGGATGAGATGGTTGGATGGCATCACCGACTTGATGCACATGAGTTTGAATAAACTCCAGGAGTTGGTGATGGACAGGGAGGCCTGGTGTGCTACAGTCCATGGGGTAGTGAAGAGTCAGACACGACTGAGCACTGAAATGAACTGATACTTTTAAAAGAACTGAACACACAAAACCAAAACCATATACGATGGATATAAAAACAGCCTCATTCTACAAAACTAAAATTATAACTCAGTGAAATAGTATATCAGAAATGTCATTATTCTTGTCATAAATCACAGAATCCACAGTTCTTATATACTGCCACTATATTATTTAAAAATTGCAAAGAATTCAATTTATGTATTTATATGTAAGGACAGATAAGCATAAAAATCACAAAAGGATAGCCTGAATACAGTTCACTATACCATAACCTTTGTACTATATCCATTTGAATCAAGCCTCAGAATATATACATCAAAACCTTTCAAAAGGTTAATTAGGAAATTTTGTTTTCCTCTCATGTTTCTTTCCAGGGAGGAGAACTCAGTCTTATTCCAGTTACTCTCTGCTCCTGTGCTCACTTCTCCAAGCAGGTATAGCAATTGACAGGTTGATGGATAAACTTCAGAAGAATAACTCCACATTCTGGCTCAGTTCTGCCATCTTCTCCTGCCTACTCACATAATTCATCCTCTCTCTACTGCTCCTCCATGGCATACAAGGCAAGGGCCACCTTTGCAAGGAGAGGTCATTCCAGGCCCAATCATGTCAATAATCTGTTACTACAGCCTAAATTCAGGATCTGTAAAGAGGCCCATTTAGCCCTCACACTGAGCTATGACTTTCAACTTGGCTCTTTGCAATAACAAAAATAATATTTTAGTTTCTAGCTATACTCTATCAGGAACCCCATGTAAATCACAATACCTGGCAATAGGTAATTCTGCTCTTGAGAAACTTACCCTAAGTTGCTAACTCCAAACAAGAAACATTCTTTAAAATGCATAGAGGGACTTCCCTGGTGGTCCAGTGGTTAAGACTCTGCCCTTCCAATGCAGGGAGGGGAGCAGGTTTGATCCCTGGTCAGGGAACTAAAAGCCCGTATGCCAGAAAAAAAAAAAAAATTTAATGCAAAGAGATTTATAGCCCTATTAATGATAATAATGAAATGCTGCCAACAATCTAAATATTCACCACTGGATGTAGAAGTGACTGGTAAATCCACATGGTTGACTTTCATGCAACTGTAAAGGGAATATTTATAAAAACTGTATCATAGCATGGGAAAATGCTGTTGAAGTAACATCAGAATAAAACTGCAGGTAGGATGAAGTTGAAAATTCTTACCAAGCCCCTACGCCTGACTCCTGACTTCTTCCCTGAATCATTTCCACTATTTCCCAGCTATCCCTGCTTCCATTCCATCTCTTGAAGAAGCCATGCTTCTGTACGCACTGGGTTTCATTAATTTATTAGCCTTTCTAACCCAGCAGAATGCAAGCTTGGGAAGAGCAAGGAGTTGCCTATTTCGATTCCTCCCAAAGCCTGGCATTCAAAGCAGTGCTTGAGACACAGCAGGGGCTCCACAAATATTCATTTGAACGACAAAGACTTAAAACAACACGATGTAAATGTTTAAAAACATAAAAAGTAAAGAAGGAATGCCGAAAGGCAATCTTAATGATAATGCAATAATTTTAACATGAAGAAGATCATGCCAAGTGTGTGGGCCATGAAGCCAGTGCTTCATACATAAATGGAGAGAGATGGTGACAGACTGAGGACTTCTGCCCCCAATCCCACTTCAACTACAGCAGTGCTACGCTTTCAGATTTCTACACTGAACTTCTGTCCAAAATTTTGTTAAAAGAAAGGGTTTTGTGGCTCAAAATAGTACCATTAGTGCTTTATCAGTGTGAGCCTACTGTTTTAGATGTGGGGACCAGAACACTGCTGATACATACACCTATACCAATTAATTGGATATAAGCAATAATAAAGCAAATTAATTATAAAGGGGAAATTTGGAAGATAACAGATTTTTTAGGCCCAATAAATATTCCTAAAATAAAAGCATAGTGGGAGCTAGAAACTACTAGAAAATAGAACAAAACAAAACCAAAAACCCCAAAAGAACCAAATCATATTCACACATGTAATTCAAATTGAAAGCATTATAATATGTATTTGCAAATAAGATGTATTACCTAAAACTCAGTTTGCCATACCTGGCCAGAGTCTCCAGTACAATATTCAGTAATATCACACCCATTCACAGCATCCCGACATTCATATCCTCGTGGCTGAAACTGCAAATCAAAACTCAATATTAGGAACCAGTATTAATATTTCAAGAGTCAGTATTCTTGTATTCACCAGAAAGCATGACATCCTTTCATAACCACTGCCAAACTCTTTTTATGAATCAGCAAGGTAGTTTCAGAATAGAGTTAATGCCCCAAAACCACTCTCTGTAGTAAATATGAATCATTAACCAAGGCATTAAATGTTCAGATTTCAAAATCTGCTATCTCAGAGTATTATGTTTGGAAAACACTGTGATAGCAATTATGTAAAGAAGACACACTGGTGTGGCTGATGACAACAGAACTAAACACTAAAATATAAATATAAACTTTTAGGACCTCTCTTAAGGCTGATATACACACCCAATCTGCACTAATTTATCTATTAGCTTGGATACTAGTCTTGCTTTAGCTAAATATATACAATCAGATTTCAATTAATTCATATGCATTCCCTTCAGTGATGCCAGTGAATGACTGCTGAATACAAGACATTTTGTTTGTCTAGGAGAGGGGTTGGTAAAAGATGAAGGAAAGAGTCCATCATTTTCAAGCAATTTATAATTTGATTGGCAACATAAGGCAAGAAAATCTAAGCTGGAATCTTGTAGAATACCACATGCCTAATACCCCTTTGGTATTGAATGAAGTTAAATCATATTATTTTCTGGTTTTAAAAAAATTAGGAATTTTATAGCATGAGAAAAACAAAGATTTTTAAAATGACTTTTTAAAAATTAACCAGAGGTTTCCAAAGATAGAACTGTATTTCCACACAAACAAAAGGTGTGCATATACACATATAAACTTACATACATATATTATTTCCTTATCTGGTTCGTTTGCCTTTCTGCTGCTGCTGCTGCTAAGTCGCTTCAGTCATGTCCGACTCTGTGCGACCCCATAGACGGCAGCCCACCAGGCTCCCCTGTCCCTGGGATTCTCCAGGCAAGAACACTGGAGTGGGTTGCCATTTCCTTCTCCAATGCATGAAAGTGAAAAGTGAAAGTGAAGTCGCTCAGTCATGTCCAACTCTTCGAGACCCCATGGACTGCAGCCTACCAGGCTCCTCCATCCATGGGATTTTCCAGGCAAGAGTACTGGAGTGGGTTGCCATTGCCTTCCCATTTGTCTTTCTAAGGGATTTTAAAAATCAAATGTGAAAATATAAGGACTAGGTTTTATGCTTAGGCTTTAAAATAAATTAGGATGAGTTTTACAGAAAAAGTTTGTAAGTGGGACATATTACGAAAAAGACCACAGAAATTATCCCTCTTCTATTCAACCATTTAACTTGGTTTTCACCCATGTTAGTAGGGCAATTGCCAATGTTTATTTTGGAAGGATTATAGGTATATTTTCTTAGGGAGATACTGGAGAATAGGATTATTGGTTGTTGTTCAGTCACCCAGTCATGTCCAACTCTTTGCCACCCTATGGACTGCAGCACACCAGGCCTCTCTGTCCCTCACCATCTCCCAAAGTTTGCCCAAGTTCATGTCCATTGCACCAATGATGCCATCCAGCCATCTCATCCTCCGACACCCTCTTCTCCTTCTGCCTTCAATCTTTCCCAGCATCAGGGACATTTCCAGTGAGTCAGCTGTTCGCATCAGATAACCAAAATACTGGAGTTTCAACTTCAGTATTAGTCTTTTCAATGAGTATTCAGGGTTGATTTCCCTTAAGATTGACTAGTTTGATCTCCTTGCTGTCCAAGGGTTTGTTGGTAGTGAATTATAACAAAGATAATTGTAGTAACTCACAGAATTTGGGTAGATTTATTGATTCAATAAAATTGCTGGGCTAATACACAGTGTCCATCAACAAAAGTGTGGCAAGCTGTACAAATACTCAAGGTACACATTGCAATATTTGGCTAATATGTCATTGATAAGAGAGATGAAACTTTCAGAGAACTCACAAGACATGAGGTATTATTGCAGCAAGGCCCATCGCTGCAGTGGGCCCCATTGGAGAGAGAGCATTTCTTACAGCACAGTCCATAGCATTCCTAGAGAAAACACTTCATGTGAGTAAGTGAGGAAACCCACCCGCTGGTCATTCTATATTTTCTCCACATGTGACATGCATTATTCACAAGAGGAGATGTATATAATGGTAAGCAAATATTTTAGGAAAGAATTAATCATTTTAGTGGTAGATTCCTTCCTGCTATACTTCTCAGCAAAGTATGATCTTCTAAGAAAGGACTTCTGTACCAACGCTATGCTAAGTCACTTCAGTCGTGTCCGACTCTGTGCGACCCCATAGACGGCAGCCCACCAGGCTCCCCCGTCCCTGGGATTCTCCAGGCAAGAACACTGGAGTGGGTTGCCATTTCCTTCTCCAATGCATGAAAGTGAAAAGTGAAAGTGAAGTCGTTCAGTTGTGTCCAACTCTTAGCAACCCCACGGATTGCAGCCTAACACGCTCCTCCATCCATGGGATTTTCCAAGCAAGAGTACTGGAGTGGGGTGCCATACCGAAGAGTAAGCTTATTTTTCAGCAGGCATCCTACCCTCGGTTAGCTCTATTATAATTTTAATATTCAATCTAGCTTTACAAAGACAAAAATATTGCACAACACAGAAGGAATTTTCATAACTTGGTACAACCTGTCTGAGACGAAATATGAGCTATGAATTTTTAAGAGATATGAATTTGATTAGAAGAATGTGTTAGGTTTCTTCAGACAGAGCCATAAGGACATGTTTAATTCTAAAATGTCTGAGCTAGGATTAAGCATTGATGAGAGAGTTCAGAAATAAAGGTAGTGAGGCCGCAGTGAATGATGAGGTAGACTTCTCACTAATGCTATTACTGTTTGCTCTGGGTAGAAGACGTGCTGAAAGTAGAAAAGATTTCTTATACTTACCACATGGATACCACAATCACACTCCTCTCCAGCTTCTACATATCCATTTCCACATTCTGTGGGCTCAAATAGCTGAAAGAGGTTAGAAAGATAAAGGGAGAACATTTCAATTTATCACAGAAAATCAATTTTCCAGTTAGGTTATATACACACCCTATAATCAGCTATCACATGATATTCCTCTATGACCTATTGTTATGGCATCTTACAAATATATCTGTGTGAGAAACACTGTTCATTTATTAATAACACTTCTAAAAAACATATTTTAAATGGAGGTACTATGTCTTGGAGGATTCTCTGGTGGTGGGCTCCAGAGATGACCTCTACCATTAGAGTTACTTATTATAGAAATAAGCTGTCAAGATGAATAGATCACTTTTCATATTTACTAATAGAGTTAAAACGCATCTCTAATAAGACTCACAGTTACCTAATTTGCTGACTTATATCCAGACAGCTGAGAAGTTATAAAAACTGTCAAAAAGATAAAAATGCTTCAGTCACAGCTAAAGGTGATATATGCCATCAAGTAAATGCAAATAAACTTAGGGGAAAAGTGTTGCTGGAAATCCATGCCCATCATTGTCACCGAAAAGAAAACTGCACCATCTGAACCATATTAGGCAAACATGTAGGCATATGCACAGAATGTAGAAATTTCTCAATCATTCCTGAAGTGATGGAAGAGTCAAATTCCTAGAATAATCCACCCTCCTAAAGCTATGAACTTGATTGCCAAATAAACTATATTACAGATCAGTTGTTCAGGCAACTGATTATTTGTGAGAAACATTTCCATTTCCCATTACCAGGGGCAAGATTTTTCTGTGTATGTCCACTACACTCAGGTGAAGACTGGAACAGGGCATTCCAATCCAGATGTTCAGAGCCAGGTATCTGAGGGAGAGCAGCACACACCCAAGGAAGGACTGCCTCCCACTGAGTCCACCCAAGGAAGACCCGATCTTCCTTCTGCTTCCAGGAGGAACGCTGCTATAAAAAGCAAGGAAGGTTTCCAGGATACTTGGGTGGGGCTTCCCCATGGGAAAATCCAATGACTAAAATCAACAGTCCTCATTTCTGTGATATTCTGATCAGCAGAGAGGAGAAAAGACAAAGGCAGACTAGAACATGACAGCTCTTTGTATCAGGCCTCCCACGTAAACCACTACTAGATTTCATTCCTAGGGCTCTTCCATCCGGAGACAGGTCACCGTTACAAATCAGATGGCAAACACGACAGCTGAGAAGGTTCCCAGAGAACAGAAAAGATGTCCATAGATAATGTGAAAATAACACATAAAACATGCATGTGTGTGTGTGTGTATCCATTGGCTATAACACTTGGGAAAAAGTCGGTTCTTTCATGGGTGTTGGTCGCTCAGTCATGTCTGACTCTTTGCAACCCCGTGGACTATAGCCCACCAGGCTCTTTGTCCATGGAATTCTCCAGGCAAGAATACTGGAGTGGGTTCCCATTTCCTTCTCCAGGGGATCCTCATGCATATATATATATATATATACATCCGCTGACTATAACATTTGGAAAAAAGTCCATTCTTTCATACATGCATATAAACCATCTCACTGTAATCCACAGGGGCTTTTAAAAAATTATTCCAATATGTCATTTAAAAAGACAGAATTCCATATTCACTAACTGCTACAATTGAAGACATATAGGTACTTTTTAATTTAGTTTCCACGTTATTGGAATAATTTCCTTTCTACTCTCAGGCAATCTCAGAAATCTAACGATGGATCCTTATACACACACTAGAGCTCTTAGTATTTCCAAACAACTCAGTGTTGTTTCCTCAGGCGTGATGCTTATAATTAGCTGGTGAGCTGTAAGGCAGGTAAAATTAGCCATGTACTTTGCAATTCATAAATGCCAGCAGCTCACATTAATTCATTATTACTCACTGCACCCGTTTTAAACACTCTGAAGCTGTCAAATTTCTGTTACGCTGAGATCAATGCCATGAAAGGCAGGCAACTGAGTTTAATGATGCAAGGTCACTTTAAAATTCCTGTTTCTTTTTCTGCAGCCTTGCTGAGATTTTATACAGATGTCAGGCATCAGAGTATCAGCCTTAACTTGGCAGTATCACTTAATTATGGGGATGGGAATAAATTATTCTGTCAGTTATCCACATCAGTCACTGTTTTCTTTTTAAAAGCTAACATGACTTCACTGCTCTCTCAATTTGCAGAGCATTAAATATTTTGCAGAGCAATGGACTGTATTGGACTCATGATGTAGTGTCTTAAAAGGAAATATGAAATGTGCAATGTTAGAATGTCTATGGCATCTGCTAATTTGCACCAGTCCTGTCTTTTTGCCTTTAAGCAACTTTGTTTGGAATGATTCTGCTATAGGTCTACAGTCCCAGATCTAAAAGCCCGGGAGCTTAAGAATTCTGGCATTACTGGATTTTAGAAAAGTATGATGCATTTACTATGTTCTGCAAAAGCGCCCTGAAAAGCCTGGTATACAGCCTAGAATTGAACACATTAACATTTCTGCAATAAGATTTATGAATATTTACACTATGAGGGTTAAATAAAATTTTTCAGTTCAGGACAAATTTTACTGTCCACTATGTTTCCTGCAAATTCATAAAAAAAAAATTTCCAATCTTCAGAGCTTTTGAATGAAGGAATTGTGGATACAAGATTGTTGCATTGTATACATTAATAGTAATGAAATGCCATTGACAAATGGACCTTCTCAAGTAAAGAAATACATACATACAAATATGCATGAATGTATGCATAAGATCCATAAATACTTTGGGTCATTTTTTTTTGGCTAGTTGATATTAGCAATGCTTTCTATCTGGGAGAATGGACCATTCCTCTCCTCCCTCCAAAAAAAGAAAGAAGGAAAAGCCAAGAAATTATTTATACCCCTAGAGAAAATGTCAAAGGGAAACAGAATTTTTGTCAGAGTAATGGCAATTACTAAAGGAATATATCTTACTAAATTACTAAAGTAATATATCTTAATCTAACTCACTATCTCTTGGCAGCAGGATAAAGACCCTAACATGAGAACTTCAAGATATTTTAATTGAAGGATTGTCTGTCTGTTTTTTATAGGGGAGGACTGAGAGGAGATACAACCAGCACTGAAACACCAGAGTTTCAAAACAGTGAAGCTGTGGTCTTGTCATTCATTGAAACAAGACTCACTTTTCAACACGATAAAGCCTTTTATAACTAAACATTAATCTGATTGGAAAGAAAACTGCTTTCCAAAACAAGTATCTGACATTTGGCATATTTCCACTGTTAAAATTAAAAAAAAAAAAAAAAAGGAGAAATAAGCACAGTTTCTAAGTTACTAACCTTTGTTGGCCTGTTGAAAAGACAGGCTCCACCCCCTCTCAGTAAAAAGTCTCTATATTCCAAAATACTGCATTTTGAGAACTTTCTGGAATGAGATACCCTGAGAAAATAAACAATCAATTATGTAAATAATTTACCCAAAACAGTCATCAAAGAAGAAAATTAAAACCTTTGAATTAGAACAAAAGGATCACTCTGGATTCACATGAAGTGAAGTAGCTCATTTGTGTCCGACTCTGTGACCCCATGGACTGTAGCCTGCCAGGCTCCTCCATCCATGGGATTTTCCAGGCAAGAATACTGGAGTGGGTTGCCATTTCCTTCTCCAGGGGATCTTCCCGACCCAGGGATTGAACCCCGGGTCTCCCATGTTGCCGGCAGACGCTTTACCGTCTGAGCCACCAGGGAAGCCACCAGGGATTCACATGATTCTACACAAATTTAGACAAGGCACTTATGTTCAAACTGTCAAATAAGTATGTGTGCTAGAGCCTGTAAAAATAGAAATCCAAAGGAAGTCACAGTTTTGGGAGGCTAGGTTACAACCTCCTTAGCAGTCAAGCCCTTTTGTGCTCAGACTTGGTTTTTTGAGAAGTTCATCCCAAAACTTCATCTAGGCTGTAGAAATGTGGTCACTTTTATTTGCTCTGTCTCAATAAAGATAGAGAAGGCAATGGCACCCCACTCCAGTACTCCTGCCTGGAAAATCCCATGGACAGAGGAGCCTGGTAGGCTGCAGTCCATGGGGTCGCTGAGTCAGACATGACTAAGCCTTCACTTTCACTTTTCACTTTCATGCATTGGAGAAGGAAACGGCAACCCACTCCAGTGTTCTTGCCTGGAGAATCCCATGGATGGTGGAGCCTGGTAGGCTGCCGTCTACGGTGTCGCACAGAGTCCGACGTGACTAATGCGACTTAGCAGCAGCAACAGTAAAGATAGGGCTTCCCTGGTGGTGCTAGTGGTAAAAAACCCACCTTCCAATGCAGATATAAGAGACGCGGTTTAGATCCCTGGATAAGGAAGATCCTGGAGGAGGGCGTGGCAATCCACTCCAGTATTCTTGCCTGAAGAATCACATGGACAGAGTAGCCTGGCAGGTTATAGTCCATGGGGTCACACAGAGTCGGACACAACTGAAGCATTTAGCATGCACATAGTAAAGATAAGCACTTTCTTTTTTTTGCCTCTGAACTAAATAAAAGGAGCTTAGGAACCCACAAGATTTTACTCTGGAGGAGGGAATTGTAAGAGTCAATTGATTAAAGATGTTACATTGCAGGCTTTAGCAACAGAACTGAGGTATACAAGGAAACCCTAAAGAGATGTGTTAGACTATGTATGTTTTTATATGTATATACACACAATCAAACCAGAATTAGGGTAAGCTCCTTCTGAATTAGAATTAGGCAGCAGCTCCTTATTCTCAACTTACTACTTGGTAATATCCATGATTTTGCAGGAATATAATATTATAACAAAAGGAATATAATATAATAACTTCTTTGTGAGTTAATTAACAAATTTCTATCACTATGTCAGATGTGACACTATCACTACATGCTGTGGCTGTAGTGTGTAGTTGCTAGTGTGCCCGATTCTTTGCAACCCCATGTACTATAGCCTGCCAGGTTCCTCTGTCCATAGGATTTCCCAGGCAAGAATACTGGAATGGGTTGCCATTTCCTTCTCCAGGGGATCTTCCTGACCCAGGGATCAAACCCATGTCTCCTGCTTGACAGGTGAATTCTTTACCACTGAGCCACGTGGGAAGCCCATCAAAAAATACATATTAAGTTTAAATAGTTTTATTATATCCTATGGAGAGTCAGTCTAAAAATTCATTTAGAAATTGGAAGTTCAGAAGACCTCTCTTGATAGAACCAATATTATGAATGGTGTTACCTCAAAAAAGCCTGATGAAGCAATAATGTTGTGAAACTATGGTACAATAGAAAGGGAAGCATCAAAGTTAACAGTCAAGTTTGAACTAATTTCTAGAAGCATGTGCTCTAGAGTAGCAGGCATAATGGCCGAGTCTCTCTTCAAGCCTGCATGCTCACACACCTCGTGTTCCCCTGAGCTGGACTCCTGGTGGGGAAATAAGCAAGGGACTCTGTAAAAGTAGGTCAGGGAGGGGGCAGGACCAGAAATGGTGATGTGTTGAGCAGACGTCTGACATGGGCACAGGAAGTGGGAGAGATACGAGTGAGGAACTTCTTCTATTTATTGGGAGGGGGCTCTAGCTTAGGAGGCCTTGGGGCAGTGGCTGCAATGGGGCAGGGGTCCCTGGGAAAGATTATGGTTCTAGGCCTTGGTTCACAGATGTACCAGCAACCCTCAGACAGCTGCTGTAGTTTCCAAAGAGGAGTTAGGTGAGGAAATGTTCAAATGCCTATCAGTAGAAGACTACCTAATTTAGTCGTGATAAATCTATCTCAATTTAAAGTCTTATTGATTATATAAGGAATACAGTATAATTTTATTACGGTAAACATGTCTATTTATGAGTTCCTTAAAATATAAATTGTTGACTAAATGGGTTTTCACTGACACTTAGACAGCCAGCTTTTATCCTAAGTGTACTGAAAAATTAATGCAACCACTCAACTTAGAAGCACTTAATCATGTGCTTCTTTTAACGGTTAATAGAAGTAGAAGCAGTTACTTTATTTTACTTTTATTACCAACTTTAAATAAAAACCTCAAAGTACAAAGTGAACCTGCTATTTCATTTTTTAAAATATCAGATAATGAATTATTGAATTTATTTTAAGGCTGAGCTTAACAGACCAGTATCTGAGAGACTGTAGCTGATAATAGATACCAATTTCAGTTATATATCACATGCAGGTACAATGAAAATTTACCCTGTTTCTTCCATGATGCAGCCACCCCAGGATTCTGTGCAGTCACATTCTAGTCCAGTGAAACAATACAAAGCAATGGAAGAAAAGGGAAACAACAAAAGTCACATCTTTAATTTGCATCATAGCTCTTAAAATAATTCCTTATTTCCAATTCCATGTCAAATGGGTACAGAACATGATGTCTCACCAAACAAAACCTATTTCTTTCTCTTTTTTTTGGTTGGAAAGGAAAGGTTGCTTTAATCAGGAAGCCAGAAACTTGGGGAGAAGGCAGACTCATGTCTCAAACCAACCCTGAAGATTCTGCTTGGCCATGGCAGTTTTTTAAGGGAAAAAGGAGAAAAAATTTCAGTGAGTTATGAGGCAAGAGGTTGGATTCTGCATCATTTTCCACTGTGTGCAGACTGCCTGACTCCTGATCTTTCTTCAGATGCTATCTTGCCCAGCTGATTTGCCTGCAGGATTGCTAAGGGGCTGCTGGCGGTGGAGAGCTAGTCATTCTTTAACTCCTTAATTATTCATTGCTACTTCTTTAATCTAGGAGAAGAATCAACAGCAAAACCTATTTCATTTAAATTAATATTTCTTTTTCCTTTCCAACAAGTATAGCTTGCCTCCTAAGACAACAGCTGCAAGAAATAAAATTGTGCCTCTCTTCATTTTTGTAACTCAGAGAATTCAATTCAGTTTCTAGTTTAATGTTTAATGGAAAGTACTGTGGTCCAAGCTAGGCTTTACAAACTAGTGTTCTAGTCCAAGTGCTATCTGATGAGAGTTTCATAGGCAAGTGACTTAGCATTTCTTGGGTCTCAGGGTTTCCACCTCTAAAATGGGAAGGTATCTCTGTGCCCATCTCCCAGAATGGTTCTGGGGCTCACATGAGTTGGTAGCCTACGTGTTCTCTGGGAACTGCAAAGCTCTACTGCACAATTCAATGAGTCCTCACTGAAGTCCTGCTAACAGAGCACGCTGGACGTTAGAGAAGAGAATTCAATCTGCTATAGTCAAAGCAAGGATCAGCCATAGGCTTGAAGAACACTAAGCTAAAACCTACAGTAAAAGAGAGCAATCTAAAATAGAAATGTAAAATCATCTAAATTAAATAACAATCATAAACTTAACAGAGATACCACAGATGGACATACGGATAGTGTGACAGGCTAGCCTTTTCATTCATTTTTTTCTATTCTCTTTTCTATGATAGACAAAGATATTTTTAAAGACTTCCAAATGGATTTTTAAAAATTCGAAATTCAGAACTAATCTATCTGAACAAACAATTCACAAAGGAATAAAGAATTTTAGAAAGGAAGGAACTATGCCTGTTATTAGTAATGAACCCTATTGCTCACCCTTCTCCATCATATGACTCAGTAAGATCTCTTAGCTGCCCCCAGCACTGGCTTCTTCTTGGTTCCAGGTTTTTCAAACAAGGTCATAAACCTGGTCCTACTCCTTCTGATTTTCAGGCATTGATGCCAGCCAGTGAAACCTGAATCACCTCCTTTAATGCGTACTCTGGGACAGCAAACACTCTGAGCAAGAAATTAACAGATGAAAGTTTGTGGAGATTTGCTAAATGCCACCAGACTTAATGTACCCATAAAGTGATGACCTAATAGGCCCTTAAAGGGAATCAAGACACCCTGAATATAGATTTTATTTCAAGTTTCCATAACACTATCCATTAATGACAATTATTTGATAGTAGTCAAAAAGGTATAAAGCATAGGATAATGTTAAGGTAGATATTTATCCTTTTCTTCTTTGGGGAGGGGGGTGGAGAAGGACACCTTTATTCCTAGCATCTGATATTTTCACAGAGGAGAGTAGATTTCCACTTAACTGCTAGGTAAGAGACTAGTTGGAGTGAATACCTCAGTCTTTTTTTCCACAGGATCACACTGTATGCTTCCTAGGCACTTTGGCCTTCTGCCACAAAAGTGTATTATTAATAGAAATTATATTTTACTATTGTACTGCTATGAGAAGGAATATAATCCAAGTTGGATTTTATACTGATTTTAAAAGAAATTTAAAATGTTCAAGGACCCCCCTCAAATTACTATCAGCCTTTAACACCTCACCTCTAGAATTTCAGACTTGTCTTTCCATCTGCCTCTCCTCTGGTTAATGAGGAAAGTGATATCCAGTAGTCGCTGGCTGTCTTTTCCTACAGGATGGGATTTGTGGCTGTTTCTACTCCATCGAGGCCCGGCCAGCTCAGTAAAGGAGTGTTATTCTCTATCACCTGCCCCCAGGATGGGATGCCTATACCGAAGCTTCTCTAATGTTAATGATGGTACTACGTTGGTAAATCTCATTAGGGTTCAAGCTCCTTTTAACTCCGGATCCTTTTTTCTGATCCAACTGAACTTGTGATGGAGCTCCACTGACATCTTGTGTCTGTACTCAACTGATTAGACCCTACAGGCTGAGTATTCACCTCTAAGTACCCCAACATTCTGCAGTGTGAGAAAGAGCTGATCATGCCCTGAGAAAGGATGATTTTACAGACTTTGAAAGGGACATTTCTCCAACCCACACAGATTAAGAGTTACCTTAAATTGCTCACTTTATCATTTGTTTAGGGGAAGGAGATACACCACAGTTAAGCTATTATGACTTAGGAATGAGAAATATTTCTTTTTTGACCGGACATGCATTATACAGACAGAATGGCACATGAAAGTAAGAAGGTCAGTGTACATACTTGGCTTTCTGCTAGAAGGTTCCCATTGGATTCCAAGGTTCTGAGCCAGGCTCTGCGATAATACTTGTGCCACTGCCATTGGAAGACCATACTGTTTTTCAGAGTTGAAAGTGTGTGGGAAACATTTGAGAGAGGGCACAAAGCTAGTTATTATTTCTTATTCATTACCACATATCTTCTCAGTCCCCTAAGTAGAGCCTCACAGCATCAAAAGACGGCATACGCTCCTTATCACTTCTTCCTTGCAACTGGGCCCAAGAAGCAGAAAGCCTCTCTCACTATATGGCATCTCTGAGAACTTGATGTTTTCACATGGAAACATAAAATCATAAAAGGCCTTGCCCGGTTTCACTTCATACCAAACCGAGCATAAATTCAACTTACTACAAATCTGTCAAGAGAAGTCTCCACTGAATGATGGCTACTGAGATAATCTAGCACCATTATATATTCAGGAACTGACCAAGGTTTAGATTTAGTTGGTTCTACTTGGAGGGTGTGTTAAACCTAACATGGGCAGAAGAGCAGATAATTCTTTAAAAAGTCGTAGCAGAAGGATTAACAAGATTATAAAAACTTATCTATAGAGGCCAAGAAATTTCTGGGCCAATCTTCGGTTTGTGTCTGTCTGACAAATATGAAAAATTATCATTATGATATGAAACAATAGCTCTTTTCTAACACCAAAGATCACTTTGGGTTCTGTTTACTAATACAAACCACTTACACTATATTCTCAATGTCATTATCATTCTAAACAGGCCTGAGAAGGGATGTAAACTAGGCCACAGGGAAGAAAGAAATCAGATGCACAGATAAAGCTCTACTTTAGGAAAATTGATAGCATTTACCTCATTCACACCAACTCCCCTTGTGCGAGAACAGACACCTCCAAAGTAACTCAGGCTGCTCCTCTTATAGTGGAATGTCACACGCCTTAGGAAAAATAAGTGCTATTAGGAAACCAATGTAGTGACCATTATATTTCAATTTTATTCCATTAATATTCCAATTAATTCCATTAATTCCAACTTTATTCTATTAATATTCAATTTCAATACATCTATTCTCCTACACTGAATACTCCAAACCAACCTTCCTTCAGGAAGCCAATAACTACATTTTAAATACTTCTAAATGTATGTTATCATAAATACCTTTAATGTTATGTTAAATAATCTCAGTTGTCAAAATCAATTGAGTACCTAACTAAGCACCACATACTGGCAAGAAATTGAGGCACAAAGATAAAGAGACCACAGTCCTTGATTTTTTTTAGTAGAGACTATCTAGTAGTTATACAAAATATTGACAATTGTAAATTGCTGATTAAACACTGAGAGAAAAGCAAAGAGTAACAGGAAAGAATAAAGAAGGAAGAAGGACTTCGGCTGGTTTGATCCCAGGACAGAACCTTAGAGGACTGTCTGAAAACAGCTTAGCCACCAGCAGAGAAGTGAACAACTTATCAGATGTAAACAAGGTATCCCCTTTCTTTAGTGATGGAACATCTATTTTACTCAATAGTTCATTTCAAAAGACTATCTTTCCTAGACTCTCTTACAGCTCATTGTGGCCACTGTGATAAAGATCTAGTAAATGATTTGTTGATGAAATTGATACATGCATGTTTTCAGGAAATCTACTACAACGGGTTAGCGGGAGGGAGGGTCCTTTCACACTTCTCCCTGCCTGGCATTCCTATTGCCTGTGATGAAGGCTGGAGTGTCAGCAGCTGTCTTGAGTCATGAGTTGACCTTGAGGATGGAAGGTCTGAAGGGAGGGAAGTGCTCTGAAAGTAGATCTCATGACTGTGGAACCACTGTTTCAACACCGGGCAGCCTACTTCTGTACTTCTTATGTAACAGAGGAATCAACCTCAATCTTGTTCAGGATAGATTTACTAATATATAACCTAACTGACAGAATAAACGGATAGAGATCAGTATCAAGCCAAGGGCTGGGAATACATACGAAATGAGATGCACAGCATCAGCATGCTGTCTGATACGCTGTCGATATTTGGAGAATTCGTGGAGCATCTGCACAAGGTTGGTGGTGATGTCAATGTGATCCCTCTCGGTCCAGGTCTCTACAGCCACCAGGACAACCCTGGTATTAAGCTGCTCCTTGTAAATCTGAGGGTAGACAACAGGACAGGTGCAGGAGGAAAACACTGGGTCAAACATGCACAATCAGTGATTCAGAGTCAGCGGAAGGACAGGAGGGGAGGTGAGAGGAGAACATGAGGTGAGAATTAGCTCATCAGAGAGAATCTTCTTTTCCTTTCTCTTTTTCAAGAGCAAAAAAAAAAGAAAGAAAGAACAGTCACAAAGTTCAGCCTCTCGTACAAAGTTACTTCAATCCCCAATCAGCACTTTTAGTAGCCAGCATCTCTCTAGGGCATCACAGTCCTAAAGTATGGATGTAAATTCAAATCAGGGTTCAGCAAAATCACCCTTCTAAATCTCAGGGAATAACAGGTTGGAGTCTGATATACTCGCTCTGAGTCCGTGTGATATGATCAGTTATTCCTGCAGGATTGGAACAGATCCCTAAATCCTTGGACAAGCATTAACACCATGGTTGGCTTGTCCTCGGAATCCTTGTTATACGAAAAGTAAAATAACACCGAAAGAAAAACACCAACTTGAGGCCAAAAAGAGGGAAGAGCAGACTTATATTACCCATGTCCCTCTCACTACAGGGTGACATCACTCACAATATTTAAACTGTAACTTTCTGCTCTTTCTCTCCTTTTGCCCCAGTAGCTAAAGAATTCACTCATGTAAGCAATTTCGATGAATGTTTTGTCCTATTTCCAAGCTAATTAAGAAAATAATGGATGACTTTAGAACACACTGAAGAAAGGAAACACCATCATGTCTAAATTAACCTGATGCTATAATGATTTTACAACAAGGAGTGAGTTAAATGTAATGTCTTTGAAAAAATAGTTGGTCGACTTCAGAACCTTGTATGATAACTCAAAATAAAAATGATACATTGCAAGATGTGATTCTATTCAATCATGGTGAAATGACAAACACTAAGATTCCACCAAGTAAACAGCTAGGGCTTGGGATAAGTGAGGTTTAATAGTCTCTTTTTCACATCCACTTATACTTATCCTCTGAGAAGACTGACAAGGACCAAAATTAAAGAAAATTAATAAACCCAGTTATAACTGGCTTTCAGAATTTCAATCTTAACTCTATATGACATTCTCTCACCCTCTACCCATATTATTCTGTTCAACCGTTCCTGTGCTAAGTTGCTTCAGTTGTGTCCAACTCTTTGCAACGCTATGGACTGTAGCCCACCAGGCTTCTCTGTCCAAGGAATTCTCCAGAAAAGAATACTGGAGTGAGTTGCCGTTTCCTACTAAGGGGATCTTCCCGACCCAGAGATTGAACCTGGGTCTCCTGCAGCTTCTGCACTGCAAGTGGATTCTTTACTGCCGAGCCACCAGGAAAGCCCAACTGTGCCTACTAGGTATTATATGAGTGTTTAGATGATTACAGGCTTTAGGACTGTTTAAATTTAAGGCAAAAAAGAAGGCAGTTCTTTGGAAAAAATTAGTATCATTTAGATATTAAGCAATTTATAATGTTTTTCCCAGTTAAGAGGGAATATACAATAAATATTGGATAAATATATATATATATATTTAGCTTGCAAAACAGAACTTTACATTAGAATACACAAAAATGTTATGCTGTTTATTTATGACTATTCAAATTGAATTATTTATTGGAACAGAATGAATAATATTCACACTTACAGATTTTCTATCAGAATGAGAAGAGGAAAACAATGTCAGTATGAATGATTTAGGGATTAGAAGCCTTTTTTAAGAAGATATATATTTTACTTTTAAATTAGCTCTATTTGGGAACTGCACTTAACTTTGTCATCTAGAAATATAGTCTGCAGCATTCTCATAGGAACACTAAGAAAATAAATTTGGGTTCTTTTTAAAAAAAATTTTGTACTGCCTATATTCAACAAACATGATCCACCTCAATCTGTTAGTTTTTCTGCCATATATTTAAGATGATAAGCTCAGCTGATTATTATTAACAAAAGCCTCACTTGCCAAGTTTAATTTACACTTTGTTCTGTAGCTAATTTTCTCTACGTTTTTTCCTCCATAGATTCTGGTGAAAATAATATCTAGATATCACCCAGAAGCAACATCAATGCAACTTTGGGATCCCAAGAATAACTAACTCGACAATCCCCTGAAACTCGGATAACACTGTTCTTTGTGATTCAGACCAGTCTATAATTTCTTAGCCAGATGAACTTAAGGATAGTGTTTTTACTTTTGTCCCAGAAACAACTAAAGCAACAAGTCAATAATGGAGACATAAACCACTCCATCTTGGAAAAACAGGTTGAAGAAAATGAGGATACTTACAGAATCCACAAGGTTGACCACAGACTTTGCAAAGTTGTTCGCATGTGCGAGAGAAGAACGACACTTCTTGTACTGGGGTCGACAGAAGGGGGTACGGCGGGGGGAGGGGAGGAAAAGACCAGTCACTGTCAAACCATAATTTAATGACAAATTTTTTAAATTCCATAAAAACAGAAATCTGACAGCAAGAGTAGAAATGGGAATTAAAAATACCGAATTCAGTTTGTGCTGTGTTTGGACATAGCAGTGTTCTTATTTTCTTTCTCTGTTACCAGGAAAAGTATAACTGTCTAAAATACGCATAATGAAACCAACATAACATTGTAAAGCAGTTATCCTCCAATTTTAAACATTAATTTATTTATTTATTTTAAAAAATACCCATGATGCTCTGGGTAACGGGGAGGGCCAAGTGATTCTGTGTGAGAAACTTCACCCTCGAGCAGTAAGCTGTTAATCACTCTCGATGTCTAACAAATGCAATCGTTTTTGTTACTTGACTTTACCAGTTTATAAAGAGTGTAAACCAAGAAATTTAATCCCTACAGGACACCCTTCTCACTTGAATTCAAGCTCATACAAAGATCAAGATTTCTTAGGCAACACTTTAGATTCGGTCCACACTATGGAATGCATCTGTCATACATTTTAGTGTATCCTTGCAGAAGAATCCCTCCTCCAAACGAAGCCTTTTGCTTTTGACAGCTCAGGAGTCAAAGAAGAGACAAAAAGTATAAATGAAATGTGCCAACAGTATGGTTGTTTATGGTTATTTATGACCATTTAAGGAAATAAAGTAAATTAATAGAACAATTACATAACATCTGAAGGGCTACAGTGTAAGTAAGGAGTTCTTAGCTTAACATGGCTTTGAGAGGACATTTACCACAGGGGGATCATGCCTTCTGTTGAGGAAAAAGAAAAACATCTTCAAAACTACCAAATAAGGTATGTACCATATCTTTAAAATTTGACTTCAATTATAATTATTAAAAAATGCACTTTTCATAATATTCTTTTTTTCTCCTTTGTCCATTTTTACACTATAAACTTGTCAGAACCCCTTTATTTCATTCTCTTTAACCCTGTTACTATGTTTTTTAAATGAAGAGTGTGTCTTAATGCTTATATATCTGATATAAAATTTTTATAATACTGAGAATACTGACAACCCATGACAAATGTGCAATAAATTAGTATTGTGTTATTAGGAGCATCATTAATTTATGGCTATTTATACTATTTGCTATGGTGTGAATATTTGTGTGCTCCACAAATTTATGCTGAAATTCCAAACTCCAAAATGATGGTATTAGGTGGGACCTTTGACCAGTACTTAAGTTATGAGGATGAGGTCTTCATGAATGGGATTAGTGCCTTATAAAAAAAGTATCTAAAGAGATCCCTAGTCCTTTCCACCATGTGAGGACACAGTGAGATATTTTAACAGGTGTTTTTAAACTTAGCACAAAGAAGTTGCTGTAAAGAACTCAGCATTTTAAGTTGCCTAGCAAATTACACAAGCTGAAAAATTTCAAAAAATATCTTTAAAAGTAAAAGCAAAAGTCTCAACATTAAGTCTCTTGTGGGTGATGAAGTATTTGGAAACTGGATAGAGATAATGGATGTAAAACTAAATGCCACTAAATTGAACACTTAAAAAAAGTCCTAACATTAAGAAGCACTTACGACAAAAAGAAAGGGAAAAATATATTAGTTGACATCTATTCTAGGGCAGTAGTGTTACACACCTATTCAAATTAATTTGTTTTGCTTCCAAACATTAATTTGTCCTTTTGGGATATGTCCTTTTATAGTATAATGAAAATGGAAAGTATGACTTGCAAGTTAAAAAATGAGAACTTCAAAGTCTATCCGAAAGTGATGTTTTTATTTATTTCATATTTGTAACTTCCACCGTTTTCTTTTTAGAAAGATCACTCTGCCTGCTGTGAGGGGAGTGAATTAGAGAGGGTCAAGAATGGAAGAGAGATCTGTTGGGAAAATATTATAATAGTCCAAGTTAAAAAATAGTGCAGATAGGACACCTGTATAGGATGTGGAAGACAAGGAAGGAGAGTAAAAGATGACTCCAAGGTTTTGAACTAGAATAGCTGAGGTGGAGGCGGGGCTGTGCCATTTAAAATGATGAGAAAGACTAGGGGAAAAGCAGTTTAGGACTAAGGAACCAAGAGTTCTGATTTATAAATGTTACATGTGAGATGTCTACTCAATATTGAAGTAGGCAGTCAGATATATTAATAGAACTCTGGAACTCAGCAGGTTAGAGTATAAAGTTGAAAGTGGGGAATTTAAGTCATGATATAATTTAAAAACTTAGGACTGGAAGTGGTCACTTGAGGGAAAGTTATAGAAAGAAAAGAGAGCCCAAACCAAGCTATGGGGCATTCTCAAAATTCTAAAGGCCAAACATAAAAGACTAAGAAGAAATGGCCAATGACATGAGACACCTATTGTGTCATAGAAGCAGAAAGATGAAGACAATATTTCCAATAGGAAAGAATAACCAGCTGTATCCAATGCTGCTGGGAAAAAAGACAAGTATGACAAGGGAAAAGAGTGACCACTAGGTTTATGTACTGGAAATTCCATATAATTGAGTACCCAGGATTTACTGGGATCTATGATTAGTATTTCTCCTACAATAAATATTGGCCCTCGTCAGTGAGGTAAGTTTTATTATCCCCATTTATAAATGTGGAAAGTGAGGCTCAGAGAGGATAAATAATTTTCCAAGATCAAACAGCTGGAATTCAATGCTTACTCTGGGTCGACGAAGCTGGTTTTCTCCAGCCAAGAATACTGGAGTGGGGGGGCTGGAATTCAATGCTTACTCTGGGTCGACGTAGCTGGTTTTCTCCAGCCAAGAATACTGGAGTGGGGGACTTCCCTGGCAGTACAGTGGTTAAGATTCCTGGCTTTCACTATGGGGGCACAAGTTTGATCCCTGGTTGGGGAATCAAGCTCCCACATGCCACACCCTGTGGCCAAAACAAAAAAATACTGAAGTGCCCTCCTCCAGGGGATCTTCCTGACCCAGAGATCGAACCCACATCTCTATGTCTCCTGCATTGGCAGGTGGGTTCTTTACCACTAGTGTCACCTGGGAAGCCCTGTAAAATATAGTGGCTTTTAGATAAGGAAAACCACGAGGCTTAAACTGAAATATATGAGTTATCGTTATATATTTTCACCTATTGACTTATACATAAAGATATAGTAACAATGTAGAAAAACATTTGTTTTTCATGCACTTTAAAATATTTCAATTAGTTTTCTAATAGGAAAAGGTGTTTAATATTTATATTAATATTTAGCTTAAGCAGCTCAAAGAAATGTTTGCAGACCCCTATCAAGGCTATAATTGGCTCACAAATTAGACTCCGCCAGCCTGCTGCTAAAATGGTTTACACAAAATTGAGAGATTTTTTTCTAATTGAAAGCTACTGATAATATATGATGCTTGTTCCAAATAAGATATCTGCATTTTTTCAGGAAGGCAATATTAGGTTACTCTGAATTAAAGAGGTATGCTTGAAAGTAAATGTAGGCAAAATGTTTCTATTTCCTGCATGAATGAGAATTAATTATACACACAAAGAAAAATATGTAATCTCCATTTACGAACGAATTTATTTTCACATTTTCTGATCACTGAGAATAATTTACATTTAAAGTGTCAAATTTGCTTCTCCTTTCTGAACAAGCACAATCCTTAAGATATTGATTTTTGAATGAAATAATGCTATTTTCAGCAACATGGATGGCCCTAGAGAACATCTTACTGAGTGAAATAAGTCAGAGATAGACAAACATCACATAATACCACTCATGCAGAATCTTTAAAAAAAGGTACAAATGAACCTATTTACAAAACAGACAGAGTTAAATATGTAGAAAGCAAGCTTATGGTTATTTAGTGTTAGTCGTTAAGTCATGTCCAATTCTTTGTGACCTCACGGACTGTAGCCCACCAGGCTCCTCTGTCCCTGGGGTTTCTCAGACAAGAATACTGGAGTGGGTAACCATTCCCCTACCCAGGAGCTTTTC
The DNA here is from genome assembly GCF_000754665.1 of Bison bison bison. Lineage (NCBI taxonomy): Eukaryota > Metazoa > Chordata > Mammalia > Artiodactyla > Bovidae > Bison > Bison bison. The sequence goes on along the minus strand of NW_011495032.1, from coordinate 29,048,252 downwards.
CCAACCCAAGGATCGAACCTTGGGTCTCCCGAATTGAAGGCAGATTCTCTGCCAACGGAGCCACCAGGGAAGCCCCAAACTTATGGTTACCAGGAAGGAAAGGCGGGTAGGGATAAATTGGAAGATTGGGATTGACATACACACACTACTATGTATAAAATAGATAACTGATCAAGATCTACAATATAGCACAAGGAACTCTACTCAAGACTCTATAACGGTCTGTATAGGAAAAGAATCTAAAAATGAGTGGGTATCTTGTATGTATGATTCACTTTGTGGTACACCTAAAACTAACACCATGTTGTAAATCATCTATATTCCAATAAAAATTATTTAAAAGATATTTGCTTTTTGAAAAAAATTAAAATTAGAGCTTGATTTTCAACCTGAGGGTCATAGTTATGAAAATAAATGTGTTGCCTCATGTAGCACAAAGATTGTAAGATGAGCACTCTCAGAGGGAAGACATTCTAAAACCCAATAGTAAACATCCAGATATTAAAAAATAGATGTCAGACTTTCCTGGTGGTCTAGTGCTTAAGATTCCATGCTTCTGCTGCAGGGCGTGCAGGCTCAGTCCCTGGTCAGGGAGGTTCCCACCTGCTGTGCAATGCAGCCAAAAACATTTTTTTTAAATAGATGACAATTATTCTAGTTTAGTTTTACTTTGACACACAAATTTAAGAACCTGATCCATATTCTGATTTATCCCTTATTAAGTATTCAAATTCAAAAACTATCTTCATCTCATATAAAGCACATCTTAAAAAAAAACTTTTCTCAACACTCATTTCATGAATTTCTGTGTGGATCATAACAAACTGTGGAAAATTCTTAAACAGATAGGAATAGCAGGCCACTTTACCTATCTCCTGTGAAACCTATACGCAGGTCAAGAAGCAACAGTTAGAACCAGACATGAACAACAGACTGGTTCAAAACTGGGAAAGGAGTACATCAAGGGTGTATATTATCACCCTGCTTATTTAACTTATATGCAGAGTACATCATGAGAAACGCCGAGCTGGATGAATTACAAGCTGGAATCAAGACTCCTGGAAGAAATATCAACAACCTCCTATATGCAGATGATGCCACCTTAATAGCAGAAAGTGATGAGGAACTAAAGAGCCTCTTGATAAACGTAAAAGAGGAGAGTGAAAAAGTTAGCTTAAAACTCAACATTCAAAAAATTAAGATCATGGCAACCAGTCCCATCACTTCATGGCAAATAGATGTGGAAAAAGTGGAAACAGTGACAAATTTTATTTTCTTCAGCTCTAAAATCACTACAGATGATGACTGCAGCCATGAAATTAAAAGAAGCTTGCTCCTTGGAAGAAAAGCTATGACAAACCTAGACAGCATATTAAAAAGCTGAGACATCACTTTGCTGACAAGGGTCTGTGTAGTCAAAGTGAAAGTGAAAGTTGCTCAGTGGTGTCCAACTCTTTGCAACCCCATGGAGTATATAGTCCATGGAATTCTCCAGGCCAGAATACTGGAGTAGGTGCCTTTCCCTTCTCCAGGGGATCTTCCCAACCCAGGGATCGAACCCAGGTCTCCCACATTGCAGGCAGATTCTTTACCAGCTGAGCCACAAGCAAAGACCAAGAATACTAGAATTGGTAGCCTATCCCTTCTCCAGCAGATCTTCCCATCCCAAGAATAGAACTGGGGTTTCCTGCACTGCAGGCTAATTCTTCACCAACTGAGCTATCAGGGTTTTTCCAGTAGTCATGTGTGGATGTGAGAGCTGGACTATAAAGAAGGCTGAGTGCTGAAGCTTTCAAGTTGTGGTGCTGGAGAAGACTTTGGAGAGTCCCTTGGATGGCAAGATCAAACCACGCAATCCTAAAGGAAATCAACCCTGAATATTCATTGGAAGGACTGATGCTGAAGCTGAAGTTCCAATACTTTGGCCTCCTGATACGGAAAGCAGACTCATTGGAAAAGACCCTGATGCTGGGAAAGATTGAGGGCAGGAGAAGAAAGGGGTGACAGAAGATGAGATGGCTGGATGGCATCACCAACTCAAAGGACATGAGTGAGTGAGTGAAGTCGCTCAGTTTTGTCCGACTCTTTGCGACCCTATGGACTGTAGCCTACCAGGCTCCTCCGTTCATGGGATTTTCCAGGCAAGAATACTGGAGTGGGTTGCCATGAGTTTAAGCAAACTCTGGGAGATAGTGAAGGACACAGAAGCCTAGGGTGCTGCAATCCATGAGGTTGCGAAGAGCTGGACACCACTTAACGACTGAACAACAACAACTCTCAAAAGAAAAAAAAATTCTTATAAAATGACCCACTTATTTGGGACTATTATGAGCTAGAATCTAAGTTGGTCTAAGAAAAGGAATCTATTTAGTTCTATTGAACCGAAGCAGCATTTATTTAACTAGTAGAAATCTAATAAGAACCTACTATACAGCACTACTGCTGCTGTTAGGTTGTTCGGTCATGTACAGCTCTTTGCAGCTCCATGGACTGTAGCCTGCCAGGTCCCTCTGTCATGGGACTTCCCAGGCACAAATACTGGAATGGGTTGACATTTCCTTCTCCAGAGGATCTTCCTGACCCAGGGATGAAAACCGCATCTCCTGCTTGTCAGACATCTCCTGTTCGGCAGGCAAATTCTTTACTACTGAGCCAGCTGGGAAGCACACTGTATAGCATAAGGAACTATACTTAATATCTTGTAATAATGTGCAATGGAAGAGAATCTGTATAACTAAATCACTTTGCCATACACCTGAAACACTGTAAATCAACTATTCAGTTCAGTTCAGTTCAGTCGCTCAGTCGTGTCCGACTCTTTGCGACCCCATGAACTGCAGCACGCCAGGCCTCCATGTCCATCACCAACTCCCAGGGTTTACCCAAACTCATGTCCATTGAGTCAGTGATGCCATCTAACCATCTCATCTGTCGTCCCCCTCTCCTCCTGCCTTCAATCTTTCCCAACATCAGGGTCTTTTCAAATGAGTCAGCTCTTCACATCAGGTAGCCAAAGTATTGGAGTTTCAGCTTCAACATCAGTCCTTCCAATGAATACCCACTATACTTCAATTTAAAAAAACAGTAGAAATCTTCTTAAGTAATATATTTCTACTTTAGGCCTTATTATCATCCAATAATAAAGGCTTTCTTTTTTTTTTCCATTTTGTAACATGTATTCCCTCCAAACTTATCAGAATGAATTATAGTTCTTTTTTCTGGTTTCAAAGACAGATGTATTCATGCCTAATTCTCACTCACTTTAATAATAACAATAAAACAAATTACTAAGATTTACCATTAAAAGACTGGTAATCTAAATAAGGTAACTTTATCACAGAATATAAATAATATTAGAAATATTCTATCTACAAAACAATATTTTAAAGGTGGGCACTATTTTATTATTCATAAATAAAGACAAGATTATTACAAGGCTTCCCATTCTAAAAGATATAAAAATAAATTCAAAACTTCTCCTTCTATACAGCACCGTTGATAAAACATCTATGTTAAAGATGAAAAGTTTCTCTACTGTGAGGGTCACTCAGAGAGGTTCACAGTGTTACATAGAGAAGAGAAGAGGGAGGAGGGAGTTAGAGGTGACCCAAATGAGATGAGGTGAATTCAATAGTGGAGAGAGTGGGGTAGCCAGTAGTCACTTCCTTATGTGCACTCCACAACTGGACCACTCAGAGATGTTCACGGAGTTATACAGAGAAGAGAAGATGGAGGAAGGAGACAGAGGTGGCCAGAAGGATAAAAGGGAGGAATGAAAAGGAGGGAGACAGATCCAGCCAGTAATCAGTTCCCTAAGTGTTCTCCACCGTCTGGAACACACAGAAACTCACAGAGTTGGGTAGAGTAGAGAGGGGTTAGGGAGGAGACACAGGCAACCTGGTGGAGAAAAAGGAGAGTCCAAAGGGAGAGAGAGCAGTCAAGCCAGTAATCTCGCTCCCTAGTGAAAAATGGGTCCTGAGGATTGGGTTCTTAAAGGTACAAAATTGGTAACAAATACATAAAAGCAAAAATTAAAAATCTAGAGTAGAGTTTGGAATTTCAAAAATACGATGTTAAAGAAAAGAAGAAGGAAAAGAAAGAGAGAAAAAACGAACAAAGAAAAACAAACAAGGATCACAAAAATCATAAAGAAAATACAGGTACAAAATTGATAACTAATACCAAAAAGCAAAAATTAAAAATCTAGAGTAGAGTTTGGAATTTCAGATATACAATGTTATATAAAAGAAGAAGAGAAAGAAACAGAAAAAAAAAGTCACAGAAATTATAAAAAAAACTACAGGTACAAAATTGATAACATATACCAAAAAGCTAAAATTAAAAAACTAGAGTAGAGTTTGGAATTTCAAAAATACAATGTTAAAGAAAAGAAGAAAGAAAAAAAAAAAACAAGGTCAAAAAAATTATAAAATATATATATATGAAGTTTGCTGAAGAAGAAAAAAATAGGGTCTTTTTTTTTTTTTGCAAAGTAATAGGTTATAAAAGTGAAAATTAAAGGAACAATAGAGGACTTAAAAAAATTTTTTTTTCTAAAAATTAAAAAAAAAAAAAAAGAAAGAATGATCGTAAAAATATATCTAGGACTTTCTCTGGTTTTGTTGTGAGTATTGTGGGTTCAGTTCATTTTTGGCTAGGTCCTTGGTCCAACTTATATTTCTCAAGATCTATAGGCCCCTTCCTATGTAGTCCGTAGTAACCACGGGGTTTTAATCTATTGCCTGTAGCTTCCAAGGCGTTTCCCTCTGTTATAACTTCTTCTGTTTACTGGTCTCTTCAGTGTCTGGTTACTGCCCTGACACAAAGGGGATGGTGGGGGAAACTTTTTTTTTTTTTAGCTACAGCAGGATCCTCTATGACCCACCTCCCAGAATATTGGAAATAAAAGCAAAAATAAACAAATGGGACCTAATTAACCTTAAAGGCTTCTGCACATCAAAGGAAACTATTAGCAAGGTGAAAAGACAGCCTTCAGAATGGGAGAAAATAATAGCAAATGAAGCAACTGACAAACAGCTAATCTCAAAAATACACAAGCAACTCCTACAGCTCAACTCCAGAAAAATAAATGACCCAATCAAAAAATGGGCCAAAGAACTAAATAGACATTTCTCCAAAGAAGACATACAGATGGCTAACAAACACATGAAAAGATGCTCAACATCACTCATTATCAGAGAAATGCAAATCAAAACCACTATGAGGTACCATTTCACACCAGTCAGAATGGCTGCGATCCAAAAGTCTACAAATAATAAATGCTGGAGAGGGTGTGGAGAAAAGGGAACCCTCTTACGCTGTTGGTGGGAATGCAAACTAGTACAGCCACTATGGAGAACAGTGTGGAGATTCCTTAAAAAACTGGAAATAGAACTGCCTTATGATCCAGCAATCCCACTGCTGGGCATACACACTGAGGAAACCAGAAGGGAAAGAGACACGTGTACCCCAATGTTCATCGCAGCACTGTTTATAATAGCCAGGACATGGAAGCAACCCATGTCCATCAGCAGATGAATGGATAAGAAAGCTGTGGTACATATACACAATGGAGTATTACTCAGCCATTAAAAAGAATACATTTGAATCAGTTCTAATGAGGTGGATGAAACTGGAGCCTATTATACAGAGTGAAGTAAGCCAGAAGGAAAAACACCAATACAGTATACTAACGCATATATATGGAATTTAGAAAGATGGTAACAATAACCCTGTGTACGAGACAGCAAAAGAGACACTGATGTATAGAACAGTCTTATGGACTCTGTGGGAGAGGGAGAGGGTGGGAAGATTTGGGAGAATGGCATTGAAACATGTAAAATATCATGTATGAAACGAGATGCCAGTCCAGGTTCGATGCACAATACTGGATGCTTGGGGCTAGTGCACTGGGACGACCCAGAGGGATGGTATGGGGAGGGAGGAGGGAGGAGGGTTCAGGATGGGGAACACATGTATACCTGTGGTGGATTCATTTTGATATTTGGTAAAACTAATACAATTATGTAAAGTTTAAAAATAAAATAAAATTTAAAAAAATTCAAAATATATAATTTTCTAAATTAATCAAGCTTCCTATTTGTACAGTTACTGAAATCTGCTCTTTGATTGATGGCTTCATGAATCTTCCTAACAGAGTCATGGAACAAGAGATTGGAATCACAAGTCATGGGTTGGAGAATTTGTCCATCAATTACCAGCTATATGTGAATGCACTTTGTGAATTTAAAGGTAATGTCTATATCTTAATTTGGAGAAGGAAATGGCAACCCACTCCAGTGTTCCTACCTGGAGAATCCCATGGACGGAGAAGCCTGGTAGGCTGCAGTCCATGGGGTCTCACAGAGTCAGACACAACTGAAGCAACTTGGCAGCATATCTTATTAATTATTATTTTCACTACTGTAAATATTGTACATTGGATGTTGGGGAAAGTTTCAGTCCAGTTCAGTCGCTCAGTCATGTCCAACTCTTTGCGACCCCATGAATCACAGCACGCCAGGCCTCCCTGTCCATCACCAACTCCCGGAGTTCACCCAGACTCACGTCCATGGAGTCGGTGATGCCATCCAGCCATCTCATCCTCTGTCATCCCCTTCTCCTCCTGCCCCCAATCCCTCCCAGCATCAGAGTCTTTTCCAATGAGTCAACTCTTTGCATGAGGTGGCCAAAGTACTGGAGTTTCAGCTTTAGCATCATTCCTTCCAAAGAAATTTTGAAAGTTTAGGCTTCTAAAATAGCCTAGAATTTTATTCTAAAATAATTTTACCACATGCCTAAAGATTGAGAAGTAGCTCCAATCAATAAAAATAATTCAGATAAAAAAATTATCTTGGCATTTCAAGGAAATTATCTTGGCATTTCAAGGAAATTAATGTCCTTCAGAAAGTCATATTTTAGCCTTTGTTATCTAAAATGGCTATCCACACTTTCGGTTTTCCTTTATATCATAAAAGATCTGTCCTAAATTGTATTTAATTCTGCTTCCTCCTAAGATTCAAGCAATGTACTTAAAAGCTACTGGTTCATAACATAAGTCTGCATATCACACTAAGAGAGATGCTCCTGAATAGCTTCATATTCAGCATAATCGAGCCAGTACTTGGTAATTAATGGAAAACATCAGTTAAAGCAGAGACCCCAAAAAAGTTTAGATATAAATTAAATCAACATTTTTTAAAACGTATAGTTTTAAGGGCTGTTCTGCTGATTAGAATTTCACATAATAGTCCCTTGGACAGCAAGGAGATCAAAACAGTTAAATCCTAAAGGAAATCAATCCTGAATATTCATTGGAAGGACTGATGCTGAAGCTGAAGCTCCAATACTTTGGTCACCTGATGCGAAGAGCTGACTCATTAGAAAAGACCCTGATGCTGGGAAAGATTGAAGGCAGGAGGAGAAGAGGACGACAGAGGTCGAGCTGGTTGGATGGCATCACCGACTCAATGGACATGAGTTTGAGCAAGCTCAGGAGTTGGTGATGGACAGGGAAGCCTGGAGTGCTGCAGTCCATGGGGTTGCAAAGAGTCGGACACAACAGCAATAGGTTATATTACATATACATTATATAAAATCTAATCTAATAGGTTATTAACCTAACTTTGATTTCCTTAAAGAAAAACAAGGACTTAAAGCTATTTCCAAACAATATGAATTTTTGTTGCAATTTTTTACAAGTTTTTCATCTATACCTGACTTGTAGGTGTGTCTTAACAGTCCCATCTTTATAAAGTCTCTCCAAAAATGTTACTTAGCTTTCATAAAGCAAATTATTCTTTGCCTTAGTTTATACAGCTTAAAAAACTGAATTATGTAATTATAACAAAAATTACAAGTGCCCTAAACAGTTTGAAAAATGGGGCAGTAGGGTACTGGAGCCAGCTGCCACCAATTCACAAGAGCTAACTGAACACATCTTTCCCAGATCCTCATTTAATGACATCACTTTGGTAGCTTGAAATCAGCCATGGAGGAGTATTTACACCATGCTGCTGCTGCTGCTAAGTCGCTTCAGTCGTGTCCGACTCTGTGCGACCCCATAGATGGCAGCCCACCAGGCTCCGCTGTCCCTGGGATTCTCCAGACAAGAACACTGGAGTGGGTTGCCATTTCCTCCTCCAATGCATGCAAGTGAAAAGTGAAAGTGAAGTCGCTCAGTCATGTCCAACTTGTAGCGACCCCATGGACAGCAGCCCACCAGGCTCCTCTGTCCATGGGATTTTCCAGGCAAGAGTACTGGAGTGGGGTGCCATTGCCTTCTCCGTATTTACACTATGGATATCAGCAAACATTTTTTAACATTTTTTATTGGAGTATAGTTGATTTACAAAGCTGCATCGTTTTCAGGTGTACACCAAAGTGAATCAGTCATACATACACATATATGCACTTTTTTCCCATATCTGCCATTATAGAGTATTGAGTAGAGTTCCCTGTGCTATACAATAGATCCTTATTAGTTAACCTATCTTATATACATATAGCAGTGTCAGCAAACATTTTATTTTATTATTTTTATAATATAAATTTATCTATTTTAATTGAAGGCTAATTACTTTACAATATTTTAAATCAAAGCTTTTTTTTTTTCAGAGAACCAAATGTTAAGCATTTACCAGAACATCACAAGTATTGGGTATAAAGTGGTCCTGCAGTATCCAAGGGTGGTTGGTTCTACGAGCCCCTAAAGATGCCAGCTGCCATCTATGGGGTCGCACAGAGTCAGACATGACTGAAGCGACTTAGCAGCAGCAGCAGCAAAGATGCCAAAATCCTGATGCTCAAGGACTTTATATAAAATTGTGCAGTACACTACAATAAATTCAGTCAGCCATCTGTATCTGTGGATTCAACTGTACTAGCAAACAGCCTACTGACCAAGACCCTTCAGAATGCTCTGGGCTTCAGCCAAGATATTTTATAAGGAAAGTCGTTCAGCAGAGTACAGTTAAGAAAATTCCTACTTTATCCTCAAGAAGGGCCAATGGAGGATAATAATTATTCTTCACATGTCTTTTAAGTATTTCACTTTGACAGAAGTTAAGAGAAGATTATTGTTGTTTCTTAAGTAAACTGTTCAGTCTAAAACCCATTGATTCTGTATTCTTACCGTTTTGTGATCATTAACAATCATTAGTTCCAAATATTTCATTTCTTCAAACACACCACGGGATGGCTATAGAAAATAAAAATATGTGATCAGAATGGTGGTTAAAGAAAATATCTCTAATGCTGACTGTTAAATGGAAGACTGACTTAGAATTTCAGAACTCTTTGCTGCTCACGTTATAAACATCCTCAAAGAAACCTGGTCAGGGAAATGGAAGGAAAAAGTGACTATAAAGTGTGGGTAAACACACAATTGGGCTTCCCTGGTGGCTCAGTGGTAAAGAATCTGCCTGCCAATGCAGGAGACATGCGTTTGATCCCCGGTCCAGGAAGATCCTTTGGAGAAGGAAATGGCACTCTAGTATTCTTGCCTGAAGAACCCATATAGTCTGTAGGGTCACAAAGAGCCAGACACGACTTAGCAACTGAACAAAAAAGACAAAACATACAATCGGGCTTCCGCAGTAGCTTAGTGATAAAATATCTGCCTGCAATGCAGGAGACTTGCAGAAGACATGGGTTTGATCCCTGGGTGAGGAAGATCCCCTGGAAGAAGAACTGGACACCCACTCCAATATTCCTGCCTGAAAAGCCCCACAGATAGAGGAGTCTGTTGGGCTATATAGTCCATGGGGTTGCAAAGAGTTGGACATGACTGAGCAACTAAACAACAACAAATGCACAATTGCTCAGAAAAGAACTGTATTTAATTATCATTAAGTATTCATCCAGATAGAGAGCAGCTCATGTGGTTTTCATACAATTTTTACATGTAAAAATATTCTAGAGAAAAATGCATAATTACTAATATGTTAAAATAAATAAATCTCAATAAGAACAGCATAGTACATCTGGAATAGGTACCAGTGTAGTCATATAGAAACCTGAATTCAGGGGAATTAAATTCTCATAATTTCACTGTACTAATTCCTAACCACACAACTTCTCAAAGGAACAAATGTTGACAATTATCATGTTCTAAAGTTTGATTACTAGATAATCCTTTAAAGAGCAAGGGCTAAGTATTTTAGCTGTCATTTGGACTATCATTTGTTTTTCATAGTTAGCAGAGCACATGGTCATTGATCAGTTTATATTTGATAAGACTGGACTGCAGTCAAACGTCAACAGTCTATACAAAATTTATTATTACCAACTGCAATTTCAAGAGTAAGCAAAAACAGATCTTTAAGTTAAAAAAACTGTATCCATAATCACCACAATACAAAGACAAGATCATAAAAGAGAGGGTGATTTGACCTATCACTAAGTTTTTGATGGCTGGTGGTCTAATTTTCCATAAAAATTACATTTAGCAAAACATTATCTTAAATGTGCAATTTTGGGGAATTCCCTGGCAGTCCAATGGTTAGGACTCCACATTCTATTGCAGGGGCATGGGTTCAATCCCTGGTCAGCAAGCTCAAATCCCACAGACTGTGTGACACAGACAAAAACATAAAAAGTGCAATTTTCAGTATAATTACTCATTAAGTTATCAAGTAAATTACCATGTAATCCATATGCTGTGGAATTAATTTTTGGTTACATAGCATTCACCATGTAATTACTAAACAGTCCCCATCATTACAGCTTTCTAACCTATTATGAAATAGACTAAGAATATAATTTCAATTCCAAAGCCCCTATACATTTATCAATACACAGGAGCTCTATGAAAGTTGTTGATTATATAATTACAGGCTTCTTATTTAGTAACTCAGTGCCACACTCACATTTACTGCTCTCTTCTGTCTCCTTTTCAGCCACTGTAATTCGGATAGAAAGGGCCACCGGTCATTGCTTTCCATACCTGTGCAAAAGAGAAAGAATACCAAAATTTATGTTTGACTGCATTTCAATGGGAGAATGGTTTAAAAATATTAGGTGAGGGAATAGCAGCATTGATAGCATTTGTCTTCTCAAAATGAAAATAAACTAAGGTGGGAAAAGCACGCCAATTATTAAACAGTTCACATTTTCATGGTCACAAATGTAATCCAAAAGCATCATTTTCTTCCAAACCTCATGAAAAATACAATGAGCTATTCAAGACTCCTGGGAATATGCATATTTGATCTACAAGCACCTGACCCTAGATATCTGAAAATTTAGAATTCTACTATACTTAATTCACTTTATTTTTAAAATGCTTTCCTTTTCTTAAAGGGTTTTTATTATTTGGCTTCACCAAATCTTCAGTCTCCACTGTGGCATGTCAGGGATCTAGTTCCCTGACCAGGGATCAAACTCAGGTCCCCTGCATTGGGATCGTGGCATCTTAGCCACAGAACTACCAGGGAAGTCCCCTTAATTTATTTTAGAATTAAAAAGAATGCATGGCATAACCTTTTGCATAAATTACTAAGGACTTTTGGTACTGATACAGAGAAATACCATTGCATATCCCAATAATCCAAAAGCGGCTTTTGCCAAATCAGCATGCTTAAGGTGCCTCAGAACCAGACCATAACAGAGAGAGTACCAGCTGGTCAAAGAGCAGTAAACTTCCATGAAAATCTAAGGATGAACCCCCCTGTAAATAACTGTTAAATATGGCCACACTCTACAGTTTCTAACACAGCTTCACATCTGAGTTTCATATTTCAGTCTTTCCATTGGAAACGACTCTTCATGCTTCATTACATGAAAGCCACATGAGCTGCCCACCAACACTGCTCACTCCAGATCTCAAACCAATTCCACTTTCCAACCAGCCTGCGTATCTACCAAGCTTCAAGTCAAAGCTTCTAGTACATAAAACAGAATGGCTACTTTAATGAAAACTTACTGAGATTCTTCATTTGCTTAGAATATTGTCCTGCCAAGATTTTCTGGATTATATGTGGTCGACCTGTGCTTTTCTGAAACAAAAACAATTAGTCAATTAAAAAGCAAGATATGATTACATCTGTATGGAACAGTGCTAGCTAGCACTTTCTCTAATATCCTCCCTAAAATGGGAATATTTATATGCTAATGGTTTAGTTACCAAAAATGAAAAGTATATGTCTTGTTAAAAGTTGAACTTTAAATAAAATAGAGCATCATCCAATTGCCCCAGTTTAGATAAAAAGCATAGTTTCATTAGTACTCTTAAACCTTAACTTTCTTCAAACCCATGCATAAGAAATTCACAAGAAAGAAACACAAATGGGCAATGATTGCACAATGTAAGATGAATACTTTAACACTTCTTCAAAATGCAAGTAAAAAGATATGCCAACTTTTGCCAGCAGGTTGGCAAAGGTTTAAAAATTATGACAACCATAGTCAATTACAGTTGCAAGGCAAAAATCACTCTTACACACTGCTGGTAGCACAGGTCAGAGAGAAATTTAATAAGTCCATCAACAATCTTGAAAATATCCATATCCTTTGCCCAAGATATTACACTTTTATTAAAGTCTTATTTCCATCACTATAAGCTTCCATTACTGAGTACAAAGGATGTGCTACTAATTTATCAATTTAATGCTCACAAGCACTCCATATGGTGCATATTTCATTGCCACTTAACAAAAATATTGGGGTTCAGAGGATACATTAATGAGTTAAAATTATATTACAAAATAATGGTCCACTTATTTTTTAAAATATGGGAACATATCACTGAAACACTGGAAGAACGTGCACTGAAAGGTAAAGAGAAGTTATCTCTAGGGGATCGGATAATGGATAAATACTATTCAGTTAAATATTTGCTTATTGCACTTCTCCAAATTCCCCACAATGTTTTATAATCAGAAAAAAAAACTTATTTTAAAAAGTGCTCTTAGACATTGATGTATAGAACAGTCTTATGGACTCTGTGGGAGAGGGAGAGGGTGGGAAGATTTGGGAGAATGGCACTGAAACATGTATAATATCATGTATGAAACGAGTTGCCAGTCCAGGTTCGATGCATGATACTGGATGCTTGGGGCTGGTGCAC
>NW_011495032.1:28986426-29035086 GCF_000754665.1 Bison bison bison | reverse complement strand
GGAGGGAGGAGGGAGGTGGGAGGAGGGTTCAGGATGGGGAACACATGTATACCTGTGGCAGATCCATTTCAATATTTGGCAAAACTAATACAAAATTGTAAAGTTTTCAAAAATAAAATAAAAATAAATAAATAAAAATCAGAAACTTAATTATCAATAGAAAAAAAATAAAAAATAAAAAAAATAAAAAGTGCTCTTATTAAATTACATAAAAGACATAATAATTAACAGTTTTGCCATTCATTTATTATTTGAGAAGTAACATGAGTTCTCACAGGAAATACCCTATCCATATTACTGGACTTATAAGGCATACTAAAATTAGTAGTAAATTAAATATCAAAAATTTAAATTCAAGTACCATAGACTCAATTCTGGTATCAGGTGAAAAGATACGTGGAGTGATGAAACCCAAAACTAGCAACATAATTTTAAAAACCAACTAAAGTTTCGAGCATTGTTTCTTTCCCTCTCCCATGGTGAAGATGAGGATAAATCGTTGCATGAATGAAAGGCAGGCAGTAAAAAGGAAGGCAAAAGAGAAAAGCCATCAAGTATATAACAATCAGCTCCTGAAGAATAGGATTATGGGTTTAACAATGCAAAACCAATGCTGTAAACATTATGATAATAACACCTTATAAATCTCTTCAACAGTTTAATAGACATAGTCATGTATATTATTAATTTATCAAATGTGTAAAATTTCCCTATGAGGGATGCAATGAAAAATTATTTCATTTTACCCATTTAAAAACTCAAGGCTTAGAGAGTTGTTATTTGGTGGGGGGAGTTGTTTTTCTCTTTGGCTTTGTTTTTGTTTTATTTTAGGGTCACAGGATCCTTAATCAATGCCAGAAATCAAAGCCAAGTTTTTACTGTATGAGTCAAATAATTGTGCTCTACATAGTTTATCTACCTACAAGTAGAGTAAGGGAAAAATATTTTACTTAATCAAAATGTCTTTATATATCTAGGTGGGGTGATCTTCATTATCTGATCATTTTTTAATTATCGGTTAAAAATAATACTGCTTTACTCAAACATAAACTTAAAGAGTTTTCTGCCTCAAATTTGAAATTACCCCATATTCATACACATGTTGCCATATAAAGAAAATAAATATTTATCTCTTTAACTATTATTATCAATAGCCTGAATGACTATTTCCTGTCTCTAAATTTATCCTATCTACATTTTAAATCTCTAAAGATTAAAAAAAAACCTTTCTCTGCTCCCCATCAATGACTGCAATATCCTGATGCTATCACTTTCAAACTGCTATTTTCCCATCAGCAGTACTTTTCACTGTTATGACTTCCCAACTGATACCTCTCAGCACCTTCACTTCCTACTGTCTGTTGCTCTCCAAGCCAGCAGAGCTCCTTGCAGTTCCTAAAACACACTGAGAATGCTCCTACCTCAGGGCCTTTGCACTTGTTCTTCTCCTGAAATACACATCCAGTCCCCTAATTTCCTGAAGGTCTTCATCCAAAATCACCACCTCATGTGCCCTACCCTGGACAGTTAATACAAATTTTAACTCTCCTCCCCACCTTTCCAAGTGGCACTAGTGGTAAAGAATCCACCTGCCAATGTAGGAGATGTAAGAGATACGGTTTCGATCCCTGGGTCGGGAAGATCCCCTGGAGGAGGGTATATTCACCTATTTATTTCTGTCTCTGCCCCTGAAGACTACACACTCTATTAGGCTCAGGTTCTACGTCTATTCTGTTCACCATTTTATCCCCAGCACCTAAAATAATATCCAGTACGTAGAAAGCCCTTATTATAATACTGATGAATATATGTGTGCTTAGCCGCTCACTTGTATATGACTCTACGATCCCATGGACTATAGCCCACCAGGCTCCTCTGTCTATGGGGATTCTCCACACGAGAATACTGGAATGGGTTGCCATGCCCTCCTCCACAGGATCTTCCCAACCCAAGGATTAAACCCAGGCCTCCTGCATTGCAGGCAAATTTCTTTACTGTCTAAGCCACCAGGGAAGCATGAATACATAAATATACAAAAATTTAAATTTAGTTGCATTCTATTAGTTAGCAACATGATCAGAGTACATGATTTCCTTTTTCCAGTTTTATTGAGATATCATTGACCTATAGCACTGGAAAAGTTTAAAGTATACAACATAATGATTTGATAGATGTATATATTATACAATGAACACCACAATAAGTGTAGTTAATATCCATCACTTAGTTATGCATTTTTTTCCTTGTGTTAAGAACTTTTAAAATCTATTCTCAAAATGAACACCACAATAAGTGTAGTTAATATCCATCACTTCACTTAGTTATGCATTTTTTTCCTTGTGTTAAGAACTTTTAAAATCTATGCTCAGCAGCTCTGAAATATACAATACTATATTGTTAATGACAGTCACATGCTGTAC
Source organism: Bison bison bison (assembly GCF_000754665.1). NCBI lineage: Eukaryota > Metazoa > Chordata > Mammalia > Artiodactyla > Bovidae > Bison > Bison bison. The sequence continues at coordinate 29,032,666 of NW_011495032.1, read as the reverse complement.
ACTGCATCCCCAGAATTTACTTAACTTATAGTTGGAAGTGTGTTCTTCTGACCACCTTCACTCATTTCCCCCACCAGTCTCTGGTAACCACAAATCTGTTGTGTTCACATGAGTTCAGTTATTTAGATTCCACATACAAATGAGATCACATAATGTTTGCCTTGTTCCGGCTGACTTAACCTACTTAACATAATGCCTTCATGATTTCTTACCTAGGTTGCTGGCCTATGCATGACTCTAAACATTATTTTCTTCCATATCTCAAAAGAAAAATAAATACTGTTTAATGTAATCATAGTTGAACCCACAAATCTCCCCACTGAAGATTCTTAGACTCATAAAAGTTATATACATACTTGCTTACAGTCATACAACTATCTAAAGACCATGAGAATAAAAGCTTGCTTAAAGGAAAACAAATTGGTCAGTATAAAATAAAGCATCTTATCTGTTTTCTCTTCTGACTGGGAAGAACTGATCTTAGCTTCAGAAAATATTTGAGGCCTCTTACCATCCCTTATTGACATGCCACCTTCGACATGCAACCTAAGCTTCAAAACTCATGTTTCCAGCCTAAATGTGAAATAAAGTGCTCTGCTGCTGCTAAGTCACTTCAGTCGTGTCTGACTCTGTGCGACCCCACAGACAGCAACCCATCAGGTTCCCCCGTCCCTGGGATTCTCCAGGCAAGAACACTGGAGTGGGTTGCCATTTCCTTCTCCAATGCATGAAAGTGAAAAGTGAAAGTGAAGTCGTTCAGTCGTGTCCGACTCTTAGCGACCCCATGTACTGCTCTAGATAAATGTATTTTGAAATCTACGTGATCATCTCTTGATTTCTCAAAAACAAAATTCTGGAAAAATGAAGCACCATAAAAAAATTGATGTCACAGTCACACTCACCTCATTGTGAACCAGGTCCAGTGGTTCTATCATATACACAAAAGTATGATCTTCAAACATACCACTACGACACAAGGAACCACAGAAAGAGAGTTAACACATACAGCAAACACACTGTCTTTAAAAATGAGTGCATCTGAATAAATACCTTTATTCTGCCTCAAATCAAATTCACATATCTGCATGGAATCACCCTGTGGTCCTAGCACTGCACTAGACAAGGTCTGGGCTACGGAAAGTGCAAAAAGTGTACAAGAGACGTATACACATTATACCTGGTATGATTAGTTTTTGGAATTAAATGAACAGATAAGAAGGTCAAATTGGGATAGGACTATTGATGTTGTTCTAATATCTCGAGATATTACCGAACCATGTACAACTAGTACAAATTTGATTTGCAAATCCAGTATCATCTGTAAGAAAACAGGTTCTTAGTGTATAAGAATAATCTAAAAACATTTGATTCTGAAGAGGCAAACAGAATTATCTCTATGCTTGCAAATTGTGAATTTCTATTAAGACTGTGTTGGGAACCACATTTAATTTTGAGAGACACAGGATTTTTTGTAAAGTGTGTAAATAAGATTTTCAAGATCCTTTTCATCACATGGCCGTAACAGATTTTTCCACGAAGTGCTACTGTGTTTGAGTCTAAAAGGCACCTACAAATGTTTTTTAAGAACCTGCCTGAAAACCGAAGCACGGGCTCCTCTTCTTTCAAACCACCCTTGCCTGGCCACCTTCACCTTATCCTTAGGTTAAGCTGACTGATAGCTCTTCTGGGAGATATCTCTGGGAAACCTTTCTGGGCTAGCTTCAGCCGCCCTCAAAGTCCCTGTCCTTCTCCTTCACAGTACCCACCAAAATGGCAGTTAAATAACAATCTGTATAATCATTTATTTAATCTCTAAATCACCTGCGAACTCTAAGTGTTAAGAGAGCAGGGACTACGCCCTCCTTGTTCACCACATCCAGTCTCTATCCCAGGACTGGTACAGAAGAGTCACTAAAATAAATATCTATGAAAGACAAGATGGAAAGGGTGAAAGGAACGGAAGAAAGCAAGGCGATTCTCCCTATGAGAGTCCCACATACTGAAGTCCATTGCAGGTTGACAGAGCCACCCTTGAGTCCTTGACTCCTCTGATGTTTCCATGGTAGTAACAGTGCTCTCCACCCTGTAACACAGAAGAAGATTTTATTGATAAATGATGCTGTCTCCAGCATGATTCTCTCTTTGGGATGCATCTGTAAAGCCAAAAGAAAGGCAGGGATGATCCGAGAAACGCCTCCAGGTTGTTATGAAATCTCAATTTTACAACTTTTCTATAAGAAGCAGGTGTATATTCGACGTAATGAAGAAAAGGCTTTAACAGGAATAAGACATTAATGCAGCTGGAACAACTTTTATACCTTTCCTAAGCATGTGAGGGAGTAGACACTTAGCAGATATTGTTAGGGAATAAAACCATCTACATAACTAAGGTGATTCCCCCAAAGGTGGTGTTTATCATCATTTTTTATGGAAAACTACATAAGACTTGGCGGTTTGCTTTCCTACCTTTTAAAATCAGTTGATAAATTTTTTTAGAAATAATGTATGAATTTACTTTCCAAAGGCAAATAGTAACTGCAAGACCTATTTAAACACACACACACACACACAGAAGTTTCCTAGCACTTTCTCTCACCACCTCCATAGCAACTATTTTTAACACTTTCAGCTGTTTCTTCTGCTGTTTACCTACATATTTCTGAATGGAATATTTATACTGTTATATCCTAATTTATTTCACTTTAGAAATTACCTTCCTAATATAGAATCTCAAAAAGTCTTCTTGCCCACAATACATTCTAACACACATCAGAAGCCTTTGGTTAAATTATATTCAGTGTTTGTATTATGACTACACAAATATTGTTCATAGCTGTGCCACTCTGATGACATTGTCTTTCATGCTCTATTTTAAAATTTTTTGAGAACTTTTCTTTCTTCTTTGCTTTTCCATGTATTCAGCATGTGTACAGACCCTATTATCTAAAATATTATCTACAACTCTTCTCCTATGATCAATTATAGCAGGTAAGTTATCAAATCCATTTTGTTCCTGGAGACACACCGCTTGTTTCACTCTCATGCGAGGTCTGATGCATGGCTGCATCCCAGGACTGGTCTATAGCATCATTCTGGGAATTCCTCTGTCCTCTTTCTGTATTGAATCCTAGATCCTACGTCTTCTGCTTTCATGATCCCCTTTCCTGGAGGTACACACCCTCTGGTAATTTGTTGAAAAGGTATTTATGAAAGATAAACTTGAAAGTTGAAAACCCCGTTTCTATCTTCACACTAGATCATGTGGGTGGGGAGAGAATTCTAGATTGATAATTACTTTCTCTCAGTATTTCAAAGGCATTGTGCACACTTTTAAATCTTCTAATGTTGAGAATTGGAAGTTATTCTAATGTTAAACATTGTCCATACAATCTATGTTTCCCTTTTCAAGAAGATTGCAGGAAATTCTATTCATACCCATTTTCACAAAATCTCATGATGGATCTCAGGAGGGAACTTTGCTTATTGATTGTGCTGGGCACTTTCGAATCAAGAAAATGCATTCTACCCAATATTCTGTAATAACCTATATGGGAAAAAGAATCTGAAAAGAATGAATATCTGTATATGTATAACTGAATCACTTTGCTGCACACCCTGAAACTAATACAACATTGTTAATCAACAATACTCCAATATAAAATAATTTTTTAAAAAACCCTACGACTCCACATGAAACACATTTGGGCATGTGTCAGTGCAGGTAATAATAATATATATATTAAAATAGTAAAAAAAGAAAACGCATGCACTTCAGTTCTGGGAAACTTCTATTGTTTCTCTGATAAGCCCCTTCCTTTCCATTTTTCTCTACAAATTGAGCTCTTCTACTAAAGCAGAGGAATGGCTGCCTGGCTCTAGGGTAGGGAGTAGATCAGGGATTTAGTACCTTCTCCAAGTAGACTTTCAACCAGTCTTTCTGTTTTCTGGTACTTTCAATTCCTGGGGCTTTATGGGTGAAGAAACACAAGTCGGCTTGGTTCTGCTTGGTTTTGTCCCAGTGGAACTTAGCAGAGCAAGAAAAACTCAAACCTAGGACAACTACTCTTCATCCATCTACTTTCTAGCTCCTACAATCTCATGGACACCTCTTCTTAGCTGTCTTCTCTTCTCTTAATCCTTGTGGGTTTATACCCTTTTTTAAATTCCTTAACTGTTGAGTATGTCACTATAACGAACTAGAGATAAATATAAGCACGGAATCCACACTGTCTAAACAGAAGTTTCCTATTTTTTTAATTTAATATTGAAATGTAATTTCCCTGGTGGCTCAAATGATAAAAAACCTGCCTGCAATTCAGGAGACCTAGGTTCAATCCCTGGGTTGGGAAGATACCCTGGAGAGGGGAATGGCTACCCACTCCAGTATTCTTGCCTGGAGAATCCCATGGATAGAGGAGCCTGGCAAGCTACAGTCAATGGGGTCACAAAGAGTTGGACACGACTGAGAAACTAACACACACACACATATAGCTGATTTACAATGTTGTACTAGTTTCACATGCATAGCAAAAGGATTCAGTTATACACACATATACGAGTAGAAGGGACTTCCCTATAGCTCAGATGGTAACGAATCCGCTCGTAATGCAGGAGACCTGGGTTCGATCCCTGGGTCAGGAAGATCCCCTGGAGAAGGAAATGGCAATCCACTCCAGTATTCTTGCCTGGAGAATCCCATGGACAGACGAACCTGGTGGGCTACAGTCCATGGGGTCACAAAGAGTCAGACACGACTAAGTGACTAACACACACGCATATTGAGTACAGTTCCCTATATACAGCAAGTCCTTGTTGATTATTTTATATATACAGTGGGTATATGTTAATCCCAAATTTCTTAAATAGAATATTGACTTTGACTTTTTATTGATGATTTACAGTCATCTTGATCACTGCTTATTAAGCTGTATTACAATAGCCTTAGATGATATTTAAGTGCATAAAAGGGTGCACCCACATACCAAATGACCACTCCCCAATCAACTCAGTTTGTTTCCTTTTAGTAAAGTTTCAAGGTTAGTTTCTAAAATTGGTATTACAATCTTGTTACTATTTTGTAAAGTGTTGCTTTTGCTTCTCAAAAATCTACTCCCATGCACAAATATTGACTTCTATATACTTTGCCAAATTCTATTTGCATATTCAACTCTGAAACTTGTTGGGGAAAATGGTACCACACATTTCAGTAATTTGATAATCCAAATTAATACCCTGTAATTAAATATCAGACTCTTCCCATGATTCTAAAAACCACCATAGGAAACTGTAAATTCCATCAAACCAGTTATAGAGCACTTTGTGTCACACCAAAAAGCTATCTTGAGTCGGGTGACTGTTAGAAGTGCGCAGCAAACACTGTCATATTTACTTGACCTTTCTTAAAAAAGCTCTATTTTTTATATTTTCCTGCAAATAATCTTTTTTCCCAGAAAATATTTCCAAGTCTTTTCTTATACTTCAGTTTCACTCGCTTGCACTGAAAACTGAAAGCTGATGCTCTTTGGTATCTGTTTTAATTAAGGCAGAATATCATCTGAGGAGAAGGCAATGGCACCCCACTCCAGTACTCTTGCCTGGAAAACCCCATGGACAGAGGAGCCTGGTGGGCTGCAGTCCATGGGGTCGCTAAGAGTCAGACACGACTGAGTGACTTCACTTTCACTTTTCACTTTCATGCATTGGAGAAGGAAATGGCAACCCACTCCAGTGTTCTTGCCTGGAGAATCCCAGGGACGGGGGACCCTGGTGGGCTGCCGTCTATGGGGTCGCACAGAGTCAGACACAACTGAAGCAACTTAGCAGCAGCAGCAGCAGCAGCATCTGAAGGGAACTGTTTGGTTCACGGTATATGTGGATGTGGAGCACCATACTTCCAGGACTTTGAGACTTGCAGTAATATCTAATCCCTGATGTTTATCATCATAAGAAAGCTTTAATATCTAACTTGTGTAATTATATTAAACACTACACGCAATTTGGCAAGTCCTAATTTAGTGTTAATATTAGTAGTATTAGAAGACTTTCTGACTTCCTTATTGCTTAATTTACACTAAGTTTTTGAGGAAGCATTACCAGAAAAATACTATTTGGCAACTGTCCAGATTATGTAGCACTTTGTTAATGTCACCACAAAGTAAGATCTTTGGGTATTTCATATTAAATAAATCCCTGTTGAGAAGTATTCCCTCTTGGGTATCAGGATGACAGGAGCAGGTCAGGTCAGAGGGGCCTCTTCCAGGGGGAGGGCCTTGTTAATGAAGACACTGGATAGTCAGTTCCCAGGGTGCCTCCATCCAAGGTACTAGCCAGCTGAAACCCTTGCTGCCTAACAGTCACTGCCATCTCTGTGTACAAACAGGGAGAGAGTCACAAAGTACTAAAAGGCTCTGCCGCAGACAGTGGAAAGCTAAACTGAATCCCACTTCTGCAGGCTTCAGTGTTTCTGCAATCAGGAAGACCTGAGACAGTTCAAGAGCACTGGTCAGAGACTTTGAGATCACCACCTCTGAGGGGGTCACAGACCTGTAACTAGGCAAACAGCAGGTAGGAGAATCAAAAAGGGCTCACCTGATGCACGACACAAGACAGTCTATATGTGTCTCCAGGGGCATCAGCATTTTCAGATTAAAAATTGTCGGGTACTTATATTCAACAAAAATGGAGAATCTAATAAGTGGAGATTATTGCATTGTCAAAAGGACTTAAAATAGGATGCATATACCTGAATGTGAATACTGCAAAATAAGGATACAAAAAAATATTTCAGAGAATTGGACAACTTGAGAACCCAACACCAGTTTAATTATTTATCTTTGCTAAACTCAAGGGGAAAAAATGTCCAGGTATCAAAACATTTACATGTCCTAATTTATACATTTATAAATATAGCTGTACTACATAAATTTTAGTGCTATATATATTTTTAGTAGTTCACGCAAGTTATACTATTCAGATTTAAAATAACTTTGTAGGGAGCCAGTGTGGGATGAGTGTTTTTTTTAACCTCCCAGCCAAGAGCCTTGCCCACAGAAGCTCATTGCCTCTGACAATACTCAGCATTCATAGAAGAAGTGAGTTTGAGCTTGACCATGGTGCTGACTTGATAAGGAAACACACACACACACAGATTCTAGGAGGGCAACATGATTAAGATGACAAAGAAAAGAACCAAGGTGAGAATAGAATATAGAACCTACAAGGGCAGGGACTTTTATCTGCTAGGTTCACCATTGCATATCCAGCTTCTAGAATAATGTGAGATCAGAGTGAGTGAAATCAACAGCTGTTTAATGAATGAATAAAAATGGTCTTGTCACTTAGGCTCATGAAGAAGCCAGTCTTAAAGGACCAAAGGATTCAGGTTTGTTGAAACAGTGGGTAAATAAACTCCCATTACCTATCTGAGGTTTTGTGCTTTTTTTAGTTTTTTTTTTTTTTTTTTTGAGACACTCTTTTGTGATTCAGTGAGTTTTAATATATTAAAATAGAATTGTGGGACTTCTCTGGCAGTCCAGTGGTTAGGATTCCGCACTTCCACTGCAGGGGGCACAAGTTCTATCCGTGATCAGGAAACTAACATCCTGCATGCCAAGTGGGGCGGTCAAAAAAAATAGAGGCTGCCACTGAACAACTTAGAATATGGGAAAGTAGAGAAAATGTGTTCCTCCTGGAGGGAGGTGAATCTCACCCCCCAAAAAAGAGGAAGGGACTATGCAGACATGCTCAGCTCCTTCCCATCAGTTAAAGTGTTCTTTCTTCCCTGGGCAAGAGTGAGCAAAGAAATAGGAAGAAGCCAGGGTGAGAAAATACAGTTAGGAAAGGACAATATCCCCACCCGATAAAAATGAAGAGTAACAAGGAAGGTGGGGACAGAACCGTTGTTACCTATCCACTCAGTCTTACACTGCTGGTAGTTCCTTTACTAAGAGGAGAAACCAAAGTATTAGCAAGCATTTAAAGTGAATGGTTCACCTATAAGGGATTTAATAGAAATATACTAAATTGAAAAAGAACTATTATACCATTATATTGATGCCTAACTCCTTTAGAACTGATACACTAAAAAATAACTTATGATAATAGGTTCATCAATAACGTTGACCAACAAATCAACAAAGTTGTTTTGTTGTATACTGTGTACAAAGCATCATGCTAGGAACTGCTGGTGCAGAAGCAAAGTTCTTTCATATGCACTTACTAATACCTGGCACCTATTCTATCCTGCCTACTTAATCTGTTGACCTCTCAGTTCCTATATTCACTTCACAAGGAAAGAAGCCCCTTTAATTCACTTTCATTCAACAAAAATAAAAGCATAAGACATTAACCTCTTCTTAGTTAAAAGTGGGAACTAGGTGGGGGCTTGGTCATCATGAAATGGGAACACCTAGACATGTAGTAGCTCTGAAGTGTGACTCATCATTTTGTTTGAAACTAATTCCCAGAATATTTTAAATGTACACATTTATATTTCACTTTAAGGCCAAATAAGCTATTAGTGATTCTGTTCCTCCCTCGTCATTTGAATAATACTGTGTGTGTGTGTGTGTGTGTGCACGCACGTGTGTACTTTTGTCTAAATAATTTGAGATATTTGGAAGAAAGTTTGCAAGGTGTAAAAACAGGCTTATTTAACTTGCCATTCTTATATACTAATTTTCTTTTCTGGTATTCGGTATGAAGATTTTCTTAACATGGAACACAATGTGAACTTTAAAGACACACTTTTAAAAATAGATATGCAATGATAGTAGGAGTATGAATTTATACAAAATTTTAGAAAGAAAAACTGTGAATATGTAGCAAAAGCCTTAAAAATGTACCAACTCTTTAACCCAGAAAATTCCATTCTTGAAAGTAATCCTTAAGCAATTATTAAAGAAGTACACAAAATATATTTAGAAGGGTTTTACTTAAAGTTATGGCAACCCACTCCAGTTTTATTGCCTGGAGAATCCCCATGGATAGTGGAGCTGGTGGGCCAAAGTCCATGCAGTCACAAAGAGTCAGACACGAGTGAGTGACTAAGCACCAGTACTTAAAATTATTTGTACAGTGAAATATTAGAAGCAATTTTAAATGTCTATCATTGTGGGATTAAACAAATTATAGCAAATGAATTGGATACAACATTATACATCTTTTAAAAACAAAAGTTTAGCAGAAATTTTAATGCCTGTTAAAATATTTATAATATTGTTAGGCTAAAAACAATTTTATTTTCTCTGTTCTACTGTAAATTACCAAAACTTTGCAAGTAAATTTATGGGTATAAGTTGATTATTACCTAGGACTTCATTCTCAGAAGGAAAATGAACAGCTCAAAAGGGGTTATATAAATGATCTGGTTGCAGGTTTCATCGCCTAAGTTATTTCCAGTATTCTGCTGGTCTGAGGAGCTGGGTATTTCTTTATTCCTTTATCAATCCTAATGTCATTTTCCTAGAAGTTGAAAGAACGACCATTCTTCCATCAGGGATATATAAATAATTGTATTCCCTTCCTGGAACCTCCAAACAAGTTCTCAAGATCCATTTGTTTGATTTGAACTTTTTTTTCAGATTCCTGATAACTGTAACCAAGTTGTTTCTAGACATGTTCCTCAAATTTATATTCCCACCAATATTACTGTGACTATTATTGGATATTATGATTTTTTTAAGAAATATGATAATTTAACATTTTACAAGATGCCATTTGTATTCTCATTTTAACTTGCATTTCTTATAAAAATTTTACCAGCCATTTGTATTTTTCTTTTCTGAAATATACATTTATGTCATTCATCCATGTATGCTTACATGGTTTATCTTTCATCAATATGTAATTTAGATTAATTCAAAGCATGTACAAATTGGCACAGAACATTGCCATGTTTGTTAAAAATGTTCTAATCTGAAATATTTTATTAAAAATTTGCTTTATATTGTTTCATGAAATAAAATATGTATATATATTTTTAAAAATTTCTCCCACAGGATAGTGTATACCATATCAACTCGGGTTTGGGAGTGTGAGAGGCTTACGTGTAAGCTAAGTCACTTCAGTCGTGTCCAACTCGTTGCAACCCTATGGACTGTGGCACACCAGGCTCCTCTGTCCATGGGATTCTCCAGGGAGGAATACTGGAGTGGATTGCTGTGCCCTTCTCCAGGGGATCTTCCTGACCCAGGGATCAAACCCTCATCGCTTATGTCTCCTGGCATTGGCAGGTGGGTTCTTTACCACTAGTGGCACCTGGGAAGCCCATATATATAGATACACACAAATAAAAAACAGACTGTTACCACTTATTCATTAAATATGAAGCAAGTAAGGTTGAGTATATAAGCTGTTTGGAGAAAATGGGTCATAAATAAGAAAAAAAAAATGAACATGAAACAAACTGCAATGAACACTTCTTTTGTCAGTGCTAAAATACTCTTTGTTTTAAATTTCATTTACAATTGATACAAGATTTGACATGTCTAATCCATGACAGGACCTCCATTTGGGACCTCAAATGACCTCTGGAGGCCAATTAGCTATTCCATTTCCTTAAAAAAAAAAAAAAAACTTTCTTAGTGAGAAGTTTGGATCAGGTTACAGAGGCCTGCAAAGGTGGCTCATTTGCTGAGTCTGTAAAGGTCTCTTGCAATCTTCCCTTCTCCAGACTCATGATTCAGCATCTGCAGTGCTCACGGCACTGGCACAGCTGACAGAAGCTTTGGTTTGTACAAATGCCAGGCAGCACTGTTCCCAAGCTTGATTTAGCATTTCTGTTCACTTTCCCCAACATTAACTTTTAGGGAGATTCGACAACCCCCACCAAGATGCAGCCTAAGGCGAGAAGCGACAGACTAGTGAGAGTAATACATGGAAGTTCTTAATCTGAGGCATAAAATTCAAAGGTTTGGAACATACATCAAATTACAAATGTGCCCACTATTAGGTGGGCAGTTATAAATCCTAAAAAATGCCATGACCCTTGGGCAGTATTCAGTTCAGGCTACCTAGAAATATCTGTGGAGAGGATATAAGATGGCCCAGCCCAGTTCCTCACACTGTACAACCCAGCAAGCCCACACTTTTGTGCCAGTGCTCATTAGCAATCAAGAAACAAAATCCAGTAATGTTTCCCCACCTTATTTTGTTTCTCTGCTTGCATCCCATGCCTGAGGCATCCGTGGACACACCTTATGCTCAGAGGTGCTCCATAACCTTCCTACAACTCAGAGTCTCTGGATGCAGCCATTCCAGGAATTTTCACCCTGACTGGGGGAGATCAACTGTGTTCCTTACATACAAGTAATCTCTCTCTTGTTTAATCTAAATCCACGTTTCCTTATCGATTCTCTATGAAAAGAACAGTTAATCTCCAATGAAGGAAATCAAGCACCGAATTGCATTGATATTACAATGCTTGGTGGCCATGAGAAGGTTTATTTGTCCTCTTTCTGCCTCCATTTCTTCCTCTGCACAACAGGAATAATAATGCCCACGTCACAGAACTATTGTGAAGACTGACAGGGAGAATGTTCCCTATATTTTCCTTTTCCCATCTGTCCTCTGTCCTTGGGCACCAAAGTCCCTTGGACTAAACAGTCACTCTAACAGCCCCTCCAGTCTGATCATTCAGTTTCTCTGACCATGAGCCTGGTGCTGCCCTGGAACTGGAGAAGTCTTGATACCATCCACTTACATAACCAAAACAATGAACATTTCCTTATTGACTGGAGCATTTAATGTTATCTCAAACATTTGTAAATTTTAATAAATTTCTCCTAAATGTATATTAAATTTAAAAATAATAGCTTTTATAAGAGGCCACAGTATTTTAGTGAGACAGATAGCAAAACAATGCAGTGTGCAATGAACAGTGTTCTATGAATAAGAATATTTATACTATAGGATGTCCATATGCTGGTGACCATACCTTAGAGTACTGTGGTTTCCCATTTTCATAGTGAATCTCCACATAATCAGAAGACAGCAAACCACTACAAAGGAAAGAAAATACAGTGATTTCCATATCTAACATACTTGGCGGTTGTAAAAATAACCAGCTCAATAAATGGATGTGAGAGTTATGTAAACCACAAAGCTCTCCTGTCCACAGTAAGGGCAGAACAGATGTCATCAACAGTGCCAAATGTTATCCAGCAACAAATCACTCCTCCATCTGTTAAAAAGGGTAAAATATGGATAATTTAAAGATGAACTCTTTTTATACACACATTCATCATTTGATTGATATGTTACTATGGAACAAACAAAGAGGCAGGTAACAGGAGAAGATGAGCACTATAAAAAGTCACAGTTACACTCTAACTAATTGGAAACTCAAAACAATCATTGAGGAAGAGTACAGAGAAAAGACCAGACAGAAAATATTTTAGGCTTTTCAAGTCACAGGGTCTGTATATCCACTATTCAACTCTGCTATTTTATCCTGTAAGTTGCTACAGGCTGTACAGTTGTGTTCTAATAACACCTCATTTATGTGAAATCTGAATTTCACATAATTTTCACCCATCAGGAAATATTTTTCTCCTTGAATTTTTTGCAACCATTTGGAAGTTTAATAAATATTCTTCACTCGAGGATTACAAAAGCAGAAATACCAGATACGGCCTGTGGTCCACAGTTTGCTAACTCCTGGAATAAAATAATAGTTAAGAACGTAGATTTTGAAGTCAGAGCAAGGTTTAAAACCTAGCCCAGCTCCTTATTAGTAGTGTGACCATGGGCAAGGTACCCAACTCAGGCTTTACATGAGTCACACGAAGACAACAGAGTGTGAATCGCATAGACACTAACAGGATTAAATGAAACCACCCATATGAGAACTCAGGGCTGAGTACGTGCCCAGTAACGGGCACTGCAGCTGTCACTATTTTTAACTCAGCTTCCTCCAACACATTTCCCTTTATACAAGGTAGGAAATACAAAATAGGTGCCTCCAAATGAGCACAGAATTGCTAGGGCATCTGGGTTCCTGTTTCAGCTGCACCACTAGAAATAATGGTAACAAGACATCACTCACGTTGACCGAGTACTCACTACATCCCAGCCACTGTTCTAGGGACTATCAAGGGAGAACTCACTTAGTCCTAATGGTAACTGAAGGACAACAGTAGATTCAACCATGAGCCAAGGGCATGCCCTATATTTAGGTCTCCATTTCTTCTGTAAGAAAAAAGGCTGGAGCAGACGATGTCTCAGGAAGGCCTGCTCTGACATTCTGTCTTCCATAACTCTGCCTACCAGTAGGTTTTCTTGTTGGGAAATCTCGACACTGCTTCTTTAACAAAAGGACGGGAGGACTCAAGGATTTTGCATCATTTTGAGAGCTGCACCTGATGTGGTTCTACTATGACCCAGTGTGGAGGGTCTGGAGGAGGCTTGGAGCCAATCAACAGAGTAACTGGGAGTCACATGAGCGTCTGGTCCAGCCTGGTTTCTGGTGTGAGCTGAAGGACAACAACACAGAAATAAGGCAGATGCTTGTATCTTGGACAGGTTTTTCTATTGAAATTACTAATCAAATGTGTGTCTATTGAAAATTCTACATTTGAAACTAACAACTTACGGTACCATCTACTCATTCCCTTCTCAAAATCTCAGTAATAGCAGAAGTAATGACAGAAGCTTCCCTTGTAGCTCAGCTGGTAAAGAATCCGCCTACAAGGCAGGAGACCCTTGTTCGATTGATGGGTTGGGAAGATCCGCTGGAGAAGGAATAGCCTACCCACTCCAGTATTCTTGGGCTTCCCTTGTGGGGCTCAGCTGGTAGCAAATCCACCTGCTATGTGGGAAACCTGGGTTCAACCCCTGGGTTGGGAAGAAAGGCTACCCACTCCAGCATTCTGGCTTGGAAAATTAGGTCGCAAAGAGTCAGACACGGCTGAGCGACTTTCACTTTCACTTTCTTCAATGACAGTTCTCAGCTCTCTATACTTGGGAGAACCTGACACAGTGCAGAAACTTCTTTCAGTTCTAGTTAATGAAGTCAGCACCATGAATGTGCATAAGCAGGGTTGTTGATGACAACATTTCTCCCAGGAATATTTCCACAACACCACGAGGCAGAGAGGCTGCACTAACTGCATTTTAATTACCTCTCTCTACAGGTAATTCATTATTTTCAAAATCCTCAACCACACCATCCCTGGAGCATGTCTAACAGTTGAAAACAAGCCTATTTTAGACCCCCTACTTTTGCTTGTAATTACAAAAGCAGATAATAACATTCTAACCACTAACCACTAGATATGATAAAGGTCACTTTACCATATTTCTCTCTTTTCAAGGTCTTTTGCCCACCACAGACATACCTATTTCTACTATCTCCCACATGTGAGAATCTTAAAGAAGAGAAATAGCCACTTTTCTAGGAGCCTATGACAAATAGAGACAGACCTAAGACCATATGCTCCCTGTGACAGAGGTGCTCCTCTCTCCCGCCTCCTATAAATAGCACCACATCCTGACTTGCACCACCCTTTCCTCCTGTCTGACCAGAGCCATCTCTGCCTTAAAACGGTTTCTTTCACTTATCACAGTGTCCCCAGCACCTGGCATGATGCCTGGTGCATAGCAGGTGCCTAATCAACATTTGCTGAGTGAGCGAACATCTACGAACATCCACTCCATGCCAGGCCCACACCGTGTGCTGGAAAGGTGGGATGAAGCATGCTACTCTCCCAGACCGAAACTAAGCAAATCAGCACAAACGTATGAGATTCGCCATCTCATCCTAAAATGGCATTTGTAATCTTCCTGAAGGTGAATTAATGTCAACTGAAATGTAATCTCATTATAAAAGTCTTAATGTGATTTCAAAACAAGACTTTTCAGTGAGGGACAAGTAACACTGGAGAAAAAGAACTGAACAGCTAGTGGTGTGGTGCCCTGTCTCCAGCCACACCCTGCAAAGAAAAAGCAGGTCATCTGTATCTCTGTACGCCTGAAGATAAGCTGTCTGGCAATCTCTGCCTGCAGATGCTCTCCAAGGCCTTCCCTCCACCTCTGCCCTCTGCAGTTTCCCTAGCAGAATTTCCTGTCGGGAACAGACTGTTCTAACAGTCCAATACTGATCTACTTAACAATTACGGTTCCAAGTATAAACTGTCATTTTACTTTGATGATCAGCCAACTAGGCGTTTGGTTCTGAGTTATCTGATAATGTGAGGGAACTGATGAAAAGGAATTTCTGAACATTTTAAATTCTGAAATATACATCCTTTTTCTAGGCATTTAAGTCACAGAAAAGCTATAGACCCCAGCTACTATAGTGCTTCTCATGCAGGTTATCTGGTGAAAGAGAGGTGGCCTTTGGAAGTAAAGAGATAAATGTAGGATGGAAGTTCAAAGCAAGATGGAAGAGAGTGGAAGAGCTGGAATAAGGAAATTCTCTTTTGGTATTGTTATGGAATCCTCTCACCCAGCACCTTCATGGTGAATCTGCACAAAGGTAGTGAAGAGAACCTGAACTCTAAAGTCAGACAATATGATTTTATTCAACATATGAAGAACAGATGTAAGCACCTTGAAGATGCTGAACTCCAAGAGCAAGAGAATGGCAAGACTATTTAAACATGGCAACGAACCAAGAGTCATAGCAATGACGGAGGAGACTGTGGCAGAAATAATGCTGAGTATCCACCCAATCGCATTTTGTCTTTCTTCCCGGCATGGTAAGACTACATTTCATAGCTTTCCCAGCATTTAGGATGGGATCAAGAGATTGAATTTAGGCTCAAGAGATATGAGTGGAAGTGATGTCCACACTTCCAGTTTGAACATTAAAATCCAGGCATGACTATCAGAGCTCTCTCTTCCCTGGAATTCTGAAGTCATACGTCCCAGATGGCATAGCTACAAGGTGGATGCCGTCTAGGTTCCTACATCGTGATTTGGAGAACAGCTTCTTAGGAAAGTCACTCATTTTATATTAGACCATACCATGGGTAAAAGACAAAATATTACACTGTTAATTCTCAGATTTCATCTTTATTTTGAAACATGCTCAAAATGATCCTAATTCCAGTATGTATCACAAGAAAAAGTTTTATAAATTTATGTTGAAAGAATTTCAGAATCATCAACAAATATACAGAGAGAACTGCTATTAAGATCTAGACATTGAAAATTCATACAAAGAGAAGTTTGGCCTATATAAATATCTGTTGGCGTCCTTGAGTTTGAGATGGTGTGTCTAATGAAAGAAGATATATGAACAGTCAGGTGGTCAAAACTCCAAAAGTCTATACCTTACATTCCTCCAGGGAGGTTCATTATGGAAAAGCCAAGGGAGGATCTGAGTAACTGGAAGTTACTTACCAAGAATCCCTAGAGCCTGGAAAAGTCATTAAGGAAGAAGAGTGAATGACTTCTTTGGAAAATAACTTGAATCATTTAAAGAAAGAAAGAACTATATGCTTTCTTTTGGACCATCCTGGTCATGATAGGCTATGAGTGGGTTCATCAAGCAAACTAATTTGTTTAGAAAGAGATGACATAGAGAACAAGACCCTTGCACTCTAAGGAAGACTACTAGGAAAGACAAACATCGGACCACAAGAAAGTCATTTGTTCTAAGTCAGTTAAAGATCATTTACTTCCTTGAAAAAGTAGTCAAACTACCGATCTCTAAAGTCTCTTCCAGTTTTGAAATCTGCATTCACTTCAATTAATGAAATGATCCCTCAGTCTACACCTCTGATTAGGAAATTGAGAATAATCTCTTTTGGAGGGACCTGAGGCCCATACAGCATTCCTTCACCAGCAGAGCTAGGGGAAAAGTCTAGAAGAACAGTAGCAAGCACCAAGGCTGAAGCACTGGCTGGCCATATGATTTATCATCCAAATCAGGATACAGAAAGAGGCATATTAATAATTATTCCAGGACAACAGACATAAACCAGGAAGGACTGTCCTGGAAAAATGGGGACATATGGTTACTCTGCCTAAGGGCCAAATTTCAGGTACACACATTAAGTTCTACAGAGAAGGTTAGGCTAGTCTACAAGGTGAAAAATACCCCAAAGCTGAGATGTTACTAAGCCAGTAGACTGTGAACATGTCTCCTTCTCCAGCTGCTTCTGGGTTTTACATGGCCACTGTTTTTGGACAGACTTAGGATCTCTCTCTCTCTCAGCACTTGACGTCAGGAAGTACGTCAGAGGAGAATGAGCAGTTTGAGATGCAGAAACCAGAAATCTGTGAATCTACATTCACCACGATACACTGGATCTGTCAGGTCCTGACCAGCCATTCTCCTTGCCACTCAATGTCTTTGCTCTTAAAGAAACAGTATCACTAATATCCTAATTCCATTCGAGGTGGTAAAATATGTAAATTACTTCCATATGTTTTCATATTAGGACTGGAACAGAGGTCAATATTTGCGTGAACAGTGAAAGACTATGTCTAGAAAAGAAAGGAGTGTCACCGATGCCAATTTTCATAATGGAAATTCACTCATCTGATTATCTTCTGCTTGACAACTTTTAACTCCTCAGTATTAGGATCCCTGAGCATCCTACATGGCTCCTAACAGACTCACCCTGGAGGTCTGCCCTTCAGCCCACCAGGTGTTACACTTGAAGTAGGCTGGGACCTGGGACCCTTTTCCAGGGTGCTTGCAATTTGCACCTGGACAACAAAATACAAGAAACCATAAGAGACTAAAAATAACTACACACCTGCTGCAGTGGGAGCAATTATGAGCAATAACATACAAAAAGGCCACGAACCAACTACCATGATGGAGGTGCCGGGAGCAAAAGCAAGGTACTGCATGTGATCCCTGCACGCAGCATCAGCAACGGGGTAGGCAGACCTCCTAAGCTACCCCTCCAGCCCCACCCACTCACTGGTGCACCCTCCCCTCACCCTATTTGAGGAACCAGCCTGCCCTCCGTGGAGAGCAAGCAAGAGTACCTGTTACTTGTTTTCGTTCTCTCATGCTACAGCACAAGTTTCAATAAAGCCTTGCCTGGAATTCTCATCTGCCCTCTTATCAATTTCTACTGATGAAAAAGTCCAAGGACCCAGGTTGGTAACATATTCGTTTATTTGATAACAATAAATGCTGAGCACTATGGAGAGTCTCAGCTTCATGGGGCATCAAGGAGAACAGTTTTGGACAACAAAGCACCATGCCTGCTCCCTCTTTCCATCAGTTTTACTTTTTTCCTTTTATACACCTAACTTTTAATTCATTAAATTATCACTCTGAATTGTAATGAGGAGAGATATAGACTTTAAACTTAGTACATTCATACAAGTGGAAGCTTGTAAATTTACTATTATCCTCATGGTGCTTTCCTTTTTGAAAACAACAAAGATTGTAAGAAGATTCTTCAACCACCACTTTTCTCAAGTTTTAAGAAAAAGTTAGACTCAACCCAACTGAAATAATTTTTAATACCAAAAGTTATTTCAGCTAGAAACTATATACTCCTTTGAGTGTAAACAATACAGTGAGAATTTTAAAGCTGTGTTCAAAGATTGTAGACATGGAGAGGTTTGGATTTGAGAGTATAGAAATGATATGTTAAGTGGGTGAAAGTAATTGCAGGTTGAATTGAGGCTTGGTGTTAAGTCAGTGACGGCATGCTAGGCCAGGGCTGGAGAATGTGGGTGTACTTCACAGGATTGGAGTTGGGGGCGGAGACTACTCCTAGTACAAGCAAGCTGTAGAGATGTGAGCTTCTCTGAGGGTCACCACAGGAATTCAATGAGTTCCTGAACCACAGGAGAGGCTGCAGTACTGTAATGTGTAGGCACTCATAAGCGATGGCCCGTGCACCATAATACAGTTAAGAACACCATATAAAATACTAGGTTGTCCAAAAAGTTCGTTTGAGTTCTTCTGTAACTAACTTTTTGGTCAACACAATAAGAGTAAGAAACTTAAAACCTTTTAAGTTAATAGTTAAGGCAGTAGAGAGAAGAGGAATTAGCAGAGAAGTAAGGGATAAACTCGCTGCTGCTGCTGCTAAGTCGCTTCTGTGCAACCCCATGGACAGCAGCCCACCAGGCTCCCCCATCCCTGGGATTCTCCAGGCAAGAACACTGGAGTGGGTTGCCATTTCCTTCTCCAATGCATGAAAGTGAAAAGTGAAAGTGAAGTCGCTCAGTCATGTCTGACTCTTAGCGACCCCATGGACTGCAGCCTACCAGGCTCCTCCGTCCATGGGATTTTCCAGACAAGAGGACTGGAGTGGGTTGCCATTGCCTTCTCCGAGGGATAAACCTGAGATGATGTAAAAGCTGAGAACCTCCATGCAAGCTGGCCTGATCAGCAGATAAAAGGAGTCAATTAAGAGTTCTCTGAGGAGCCATAAAAAGGAATGCATTTGAGTCAGTTCTAATGAGGTGGATGAACCTAAGCCTATTACACAGAGTGAAGTAAGTCAGAAAGAGAAAAACAAATATCACATACTAAAGCACATATATGGAATCTAGAAAGACAGTACTGATGAACCTATGTGCAGGGCAGCAATGGAGATGCAGACATAGAGAACAGACTTGTGTAAACAGTGAGGGAAGCAGAGGCTTAGACAAATGGAGAGAGGAGCATGGAAATGTAAACACTAACATACGTAAAATAGATAACCAGTGGGGATTTACTGTATGACTCAAGGAGCTCCAACCGGTGCTCTGACAACCTGAGGAGTGGGATGGGGTGGGAGATGACAGGGAGGTTCAAGACGGAGGGGATATACATATATATATATGTCTGGTTCATGTGGATATATGGCAGAAATCAACACAATATTGTAAAGCAATTATCCTTCAATTAAAAACAAATAAATTTTTTTTAAAAGAGTTCTCAGAGGAATAGCATCAATCAACAGAGACATTTTACATTACCCAAGAATGAAAGTGAAAGTGAAAGTCGCTCAGTCACGTATGTCTCTTTGAGACCCCAAGGACTATACAGTCCATGGAATTCTCCAGGCCAAAATACTGGAGTGGGTAGCTGTTCCCTTCTCCACAGGATCTTCCCAACCCAGGGAACACATTGCAGGCGGATTCTTTACCAGCTAAGCCACAAGGAAAGACCACATATAAGAATGAAAGATGCTTAATTCCTCCTCCCTAACTTTTAAGCCACATGATTTGAGGGAGTTAACACATTCTTAGTGTGGCTGCCACTATCTCTGTAAGTACATCAGTAATTCTGAGATTCCTCTATGATAGAACTGCAGTTACTTTCACACAAGTGGTTTGACCCCAATGTCATGAAACAAGAACAATTTTAAACACAGGGAAAAGTGAATCCAAATAAAGATAGCATATCTTTGAACACAGTTATACATAACTGAAATGCTTTGGCGTACCATTTTCAAAATTGATAATGAATATTATAGCTTGCTGAATATTGCTAATTCAGGTTCTTTTCTGACCTGCCTAATATTTCTTTAGAAAACTATCCAACCAGGCTTCACGTGCAGTGAAACTTTACAGAAATAGACATAGATCCATTATCAGTCTTGCCTTCTTGGAACTTTGTCTAGAAGAAAAAACTACCTTCCAACTAAAGTTTTTGTCATCTCCCAAGACAAGATCTCCCTACTTCTTTTATTTTTCAGTCTATAGGGGTAAACTTTCCATTCGTTTACACAGTGTTCATTCTTCCCAGGTATGGGTGAAATAGTCAAAAAGATAAAAACGAAACGAATGGAAAGACTACCAAAAATAGTAAGAGCTAACTAAGATAGCCAGTTATAAGATACACATGCAAAAACAAAATACAATTCTATGTGCACAAGCAAGAATAACCTAGAAATAATCCAGGGAAAAAGTTTCTACTAACAACGATAACAGTGGCAACAAATGTTATATATGTATTATGGATGTGAATATTTACACACATATGTATAGATGAACATATACTCTATACCTTTAATGTAATTCCAAACAAAATCTCAGAAAGTTTGTTTAACTTGACAAAAGTGTTTTAAAGTTTATTTTAAAGAATAAATGTTTATGACAACCCATTTGGTTTCAAAAGAGGGATAACAATAGGACCTTACATTACTACAACAGTAAATGAAATACCGAGCGCTGGTCTGATTAGATGGACACTCCAAAGGACAAACAGAAAGTACAGTTCATATAAAAGATGTAATACATGAAAATAATGACATTTTAAATTGGTAAAGAAGAAAATCAATAAAGAATAAATAGGCTTGGAACAACTGACTAAACTTTTGGGGAAAATTAGATCTCTACAGTAGATCTTACACCAAATAACAATATATACATTAAAGGTATGTATGTTTTAAAATCAATTTACTATAAAAAATATAACTGAATGGTAGGAAGAAGAGATTGCTTAGTGCATGATCTTAAACTCAGAAATAACTTTAATAACAGATAAGACTATACATTTTTTTAAAATTTCCACAAGTTAAATTTTAAAATATCATAAACAATGTCAGGGCAAACTGAGAAAAAATAAGCACATGAAAAACAAAGAGTTGCTATTTTTTAAGAAGCCAAAACAAAAACAAACAACCCAACAAAAAGAAGGCAAATGACATGGGCAGATGATACACAAAAGATTATGTACAAAATGCAGTCCACAGAAAAAAGAAAGCAAGTGCTAATGGTGATGAATTATATACAAATCTACCATTGCATTAGTAATAAAACACCTGTAAATCAAAACTGCTGTAAGAGACCATTTTCTCCCATCAGTTTAGAAAATAAAAAATGAATAATAGGAGCTAGATTTGGAGGTAAATTGGCACTTCAGTACTGTTGGGAACATGAATTAATATGCTTTTCTAGGGGGCAACTTGAACTTGCCAGGTGACTCTCCTGCAAATGTAGGAGACATTGGGTTCGATCCCTGGGTCAGGAAGATCCTCCGGAGAAGGAAACAGCAACCCACTCCAGTATTCTTGCCTGGAAAATCCCATGGACAGAGAAGCCTGGCGGGCTGCAGTCCAAGAGGCCACAAAGTGTTGGACACACCACTGAGCACGCAGGGGCAACTTACAATAGCCATTAAAAGTCCTGAAAGCACTTTCGCCTTAAATCCATAAGTTCTATAACCTTTTAGGTGCTACTCATAAAGGTTTCCTGAGGAAGTAACTAAACAAAAACAAACACACAGATACCCATGGAGCTCTTCTCTGCAGATGATGTAAATGCGAATAGGTTTAAATGTGTTTTTACAGGGGTCTTTGTTGGTGGTCCAGTGGTTAAGAATCTGCCTTCCAATGCAGGGGACTCGGGTTCAATTCCTTGGTCAGGGAACTAAGTTCCCACATGTGGCAGGGCAACTAAGCCCACGTGCTCTAGAGCCTGAGCTCCACAACTAGAGAAGCCCCCGAGTGTGGCTAAAACTAGGAAAAAGCTGCGTGCCACAGTGAAGACCCAGAGCAGCCAAACATAAGAAAAAAAAAATTTTTTTAATAAAAACTAAATTTTAAAAAAATATGTTTTTACAGATGCTTGAAAACATGGGAAAAATGCTCATAATACCACATCCAAAAAAAAAAGCAAATAAGAAAATACTATGATATGTTCAGTAACTTTTTAAAAGTATGACTGTATGTGTATATTCACATACACAAAAAAAATCTGCAAAGATACACAAATATAATTGTAGGCTTCCTTCCTGTAGAATTTTCAAAGGTTTTTCTTTCTTTCCTTACCCATAATTCCTAAAGTTTTACAATGAATATACATTTTCCTTGAGAAACCACAAGTTATATTTTCTTAAAGGAAGGGAAACACAGCTCTTCAGGAAGAGGATTGATTAATTAACTAATTAAATAGTGACCAAATTCAAGCACAGGTAAAGAAAAGAGTTACAGGCGATGACAACTACCACCAACCACGCTGGGGGCAGCGGCTAGCCTGGCTACTTCTGTCCCCTCAACTCAGTGTGATCAATAATCCCTGAACACAAGGAGGTTGGGGTGGGGACAGGAAAAGAAACAAACTGCAATCCCTACCCTCAAGGTGACTATAATCTCACAGCTAAAATAAGACTGGACAGCAGATACCCTAATATCATAAACAGTAAACCATCAAGCTTCCCCAAAAGGGCAAACTAATTTCAACTAAGATGATTGGGTGGGCTTCCCTTGTGGCTCAGCTGATAGAGAATCCACCTGCAATGTGGGAGACCTGGGTTCGATCCCTGGGTTGGGAAGATTCCCTGGAGAAGGGAAAGGCTACCCACTCCAGTATTCTGGCCTGGAGAATTTCATGGACTGAATAGTCCATGAGGTTGCAGAGTTGGACACAGGTTCGTCTAGTCAAGGCTATGGTTTTTCCTGTGGTCATGTATGGATGTGAGAGTTGGACTGTGAAGAAGGCTAAGCGCCGAAGAATTGATGCTTCTGAACTGTGGTGTTGGAGAAGACTCCTGAGAGTCCCTTGGACTGCAAGGAGATCCAACCAGTCTATTCTGAAGGAGATCAGTCCTGGGTGTTCATTGGAAGGACTGATGCTAAAGCTGAAACTCCAGTACTTTGGCCACCTCATGCGAAGAGTCTTTTCATTGGAAAAGACTCTGATGCTGGGAGGGATTGGGGGCAGGAGGAGAAGGGGACGGCAGAGGATGAGATGGCTGGATGGCATCACTGACTCGATGGACATGAGTCTGGGTGAACTCCGGGAGTTGGTGATGGACAGGGAGGCCTGGCGTGCTTCGATTCATGGGGTCGCAAGGAGTCGGACACGACTGAGCGGCTGATCTGATCTGATCTGATCTGACTTTCACTTTCAAGATGATTGGGAGCTTTGCAATGAGAAAATAGGGCCAGGGCTTCCCTGGTGGTCTAGTGGTTAAGAATCCGCCTGCAAATGCAGGGGACACAGGTTCAACCCCTGGTCCGGGCTTCCTGGGAGCAACTAAGCCCACGCATCTAGAGACCATGCTCTGCAAAAAGAGATGCCACTGCAATGAGAGACGACTAGAGAGCAGCCTCCACCTGCCATAACTACAGAAAACGCATGTGCAGCAATGAAGACCCAGGGCAGCCAAAAAGAAATAAATCTGAAAAAAAAAAGAAAAAGAAAAGAAAACAAGGCCAGGGTAGATTCAGGACAAAATACAGATAGGGAAGTAGGCAGGAAGGAGCAGGTAACATAGACAGGGATCAAAGTGTGCAGCCAGAGAGGATATTCTGGGAGTGGCTAGAAGTCCAGTGGCTAGGGCATCAGGCATGGGGTGATGGTGTTTAAAAGCAGGATCAGGACCAGACAGGACACAGGTTTAAGCAGAGATGTTCAAACCTCCTAAGGAAAGGGAACTCTAGGACCAAGTACTCAGACTAGGAAGAGCTGAGCATAAGCACTGCATTCTATGTCTTCAGAAGCTGCAGAGTCTTTAAAGCCTGGGAAGGACTGAACACAGATAAGGTTCTTTTACTGGGTCAATTAGAGCCATCTGCAAAGTAATTAATGTGAGCAGCAGGAGAGAACGGCATGAGATCAACAAAGACATTAAGAAAAGGCCTTTCCACATATGAAAACCTGTAGCTTTAACTTTCTTTCAATCATTCAATTAATGGCTGAAGACTGAATGAGAAGCAAAAAGGAAAAAAGAAAGCAGATGAAGTTAGATAAAGAAATGATTACCAAAATTTAAAGATTAATTCATTTTTACTTAAATTTTCCATATCCTTTTTATTTGTATTAATGCAGTTTTTTATTTTTATACAGTTTTTAAAGGTTATTTTCCATTACAGTTATCACAGAATATTGGCTATATTCTCCTGTGTTGTACTATACATCCTTGAGCCTACCTTACGCCTAATAGTTTTTACCTCCTACTCCTCTACCCCTGTCTTGACCCACCCTCCCCTCCCAGCCAGTACCCACTAGTTTGTTTTCTGTATCTGTGAATCTGCTTCTTTTTTGTTACATTAACTAGATTGTTTAGATTCCACATGTAAGTGATACCATGTGGTATTTGTCTTTCTCTGACTTCATTAACATAAAGCCCTCCACGTCTATCCACGTTGCTGTGCTGTGCTGTGCTTAGTCACTTCAGTCATGTCCAGCTTTTTGCGACCCCATGGACTATAGCCCGCCAGGCTCCTCTGTCCATGGGGATTCTCCAGGTAAGAAAACTGGAGTGGGTTGCCATGCTCTCCTCCAGGGGATTTTCCCAACCCAGGGATCGAATGAAGGTCTCCCGCATTGCAGGCAGATTCTTTACTGTCTGAGCCACCAGGGAAGCCTAAGAATACTGCAGTGGGTAGCCCATCCCTTCTCCAGGGGATCTTCCCCACCCAGGGATCGAATCAGGGTCTCCTGCATTGCAGGTGGATTCTGTACCAGCTGAGTGGTTACCAGGGAAGCCCATGTTGCTGTAAATGGCAGAATTTCTTTAAATGTTTTTACAGTGAATTACAGATATCTGTCCTAAAATTTGTTGTGCAAATTTTAGCATAAAATGCAATTTTATTAGATTTTTTTAGTAAAATCTCTGTAGAACAATCACAGGTGTCCTGTGTGCTCTCTTCCTCTCTTCTTACCCCACCAAGGAGGAGCCTAACCCTTTACTTCTCTTGAGCTACTAAAGTCTGAGCATGTGTGGTATCTGCTGGCTGACCTGAGAACCAAGGCCTGCAAGGCCCTCTAAAGGAACAGATGTTTGATGCTGCCACCCTAGATTTCTCTTTCTGTCAGGAAACAACATTCTGTGCAATCCTGAGATCCTTCATACATAGAATACAGGACCCTTTATAGATGATAACCATGGTCCTTCCTAAATATTAGATATGTTCATCAAATTGTCAGAATATAGCAATCTGTTCTGTGTTAATATCAAACCAGTACAGAAGACAAGAATACCACACAGCAAGAAGAGGTGGAAGAGGAGGGGGAAGGAAAAGGAGAAATTTTGTGGTTTCTTCAAGAAACTACAAAATTACTCTCATACAAAGTGGCACCCATTTTTTAAATTACCACTTGGGAGGCGAGCAGAGGTGGCTGGGACAAACTAGGAGAACAGAACTGACATATATACACTGTGCTGTGCTGTCTTAGTCACTTAGACTCTGCGATCCCATGGACTGTAGCCCACCAGGCTCCTCTGTCCATGGGGATTCTCCAGGCAAGAATACTGGAGTGGGTTGCCATGCCCTCCTCCAGGGAATCTCCCCAACCCAGGGACTGAACACAGGTCTCCCCGATTGCAGACCAATTCTTTACCATCTGAGCCACCAGGGAAGCCCAAGAATACTGGAGAGGGTGGCCTATCGCTTCTCCAGGGGATCTTTCTAACCCAGGAATTGAACTGGGATCTTCTGCATTGCAGGAAGATTCTTTACCAGCTGAGCTACCAGGGAAGCCCCATATATACACTACTATGTGTAAAAGAGACAGCTAGTGGGAAACCGCTGTATAACACAGCGAGCTCAACTCAGAGCTCTGTGGAAACGTAGAGGGGTGGGATGCGGGGTGTAATGAGGCTCAAGGAGGAGATATATGTGTACATAGAGCTGATTAACTCTGTTGTACAGCAGAAACTAACACAACATTGTAAAGCAGCTATACTTCAATTTTTTTTAAGTGCCAATAAATAAACAAATAAATTACCACTTGGGATAATGATCTTAAGTGTTCTAATCACATTTCATGGCATTAAGAAATTATTCACTGGCCTTTTGATTATTTTTTAAAAAATCATGATTTTCCTAATTTCTCTAACCAGAGATTTTTTCATTCTTCCAAATTATGTACCATTTCAAAATAATGACAACAGATCTCTAAAAATGATAGGATTTATTGGAAAAACTACCATTACTTGGTAACTTCTTTGGAAAGGGAATTTCTTCCAACTACTGCAGACTTTCTGATTCCGTGTAGTTCATTCGAGCGCCAACTGGGCATTTTTTCACTCTGCTCGCTGTTAAACCCTTAGTCGACGATGAATACCCGAACTATACAGGCACCCAGGAGCCATCTGTTCTTTGAACTAATGAACAAACAGGTGAATAAGAATCAGCAGATCCAACTCTTAACCTGACTCTAACTGTCCCTGGGTCTTGGAAAAAGTCCCTAACATTGTGGAACAAGTTTTCTCCCTTACAAAACCCAAAAATGTTGGATTACAGGACCTCTAAAAAAACTTCCACGTCCAAAACAGTGACTGCATGACTGCCATCATAACTCCTACCCTAAAAGCACAGCTGTGCTAAGCTGGGTCTTGGGATTCTTAACACAGTATCACATCTATTTGGTACCTGCTTTGTCAAGTAATCAACTTTCTATATACTAGGATGACTTCAGGCCAACTTTTCCAGAATGCTGCTAAAAGAATAGTTCCATTCATGTTTCATATATACTACAAAGTGCTGCTTTATAAGTTTTATCTAATTCTACATATTTCTATGTACTTCCACCAAAAAAGAACACCTCAATTTCCAAGAAGGAAAGTGATAAACACTTTCTACAGATTAGATTAATAAAGAACAAAAAAAATTTACATAGAAATTCAGCTATGAGCCGATGATTAAGATCTGCCATCACTATAATGTATTAACATCAATCTATTTAAGGGGTATAGGGCTTCCTAGGTGGCTCAGTGGTAAAGAATACATCTGCCAATGCAGGAGACACAGAAGATGAGAGTTCGATCCCTAGGATGGGAAAATCCCCTAGAGTAGAAAATGGCAATAGATTCCAGTATTCTTATCTGGAAAATTCTGTGGACAGAGGAACCTGATGGGGTACAAAGAGTTGGACACAACTGAGCGACTGAGCACATTCACATGCACACATTTAAGGGGTATGTTGAAAATCAAACAACACAATTATAAACCTGTTACTTGATTACAACTAAAAATAAGTAAAAAACTTAAGTCAACTATCATTCTTTATCATAAAGATACTAAAAACCAAAGATAACAGGAAAAAATAAGAATTTGTTTGCATAAGTAGCTTATGATAAGCAAATTTGATGACATCTGATATAATTTTGAAAGACATGTATAAAACAGTGATTACAGCTGAGTAATTTCATCTATTTCAGTCTTATTATAACATCCAGACATACTGCATAATATCTGAATTTATATCTTTCAAAAGTTACTCAGATCATTAGCTATTTGCACTTTTCTGAATATGTGTATTAGAATTCATTTTAAATATTGTATAATCAGATACTTTCCATCAATTTTAAGAAATGTAAAGTGCCAATAATAAAATAAAGTCGGTGGTAGTAGAAAAAAGCAAAACAATAAACCTATAAATCAGAGTTTTAAGACAATTGCTGCAAATGGGTTTTTTCTCAAGCCAGGCAACTTTCATTAAATTGTCTTAAAATTTTAAGTCCAAGTAGACATTCTTACCCACATTCACAATTAAAGCGCCTCTCACTGTTTGGAGGAAAGTGAAATCTTTATAAGATTCTAGAAGCAGCCAAATCCCAGAGAGACTGACACAGAAAAAAGGAGAAACTATTCTATTTAGGTTCTTTCAGAGAAACTATTTTTAGTTTAATCCTAAAAACAGACATTTTTAGAACACTGAAGGAAATTCTAACAATTAACAATGTGATCCATAGTGGCAAATTTACTAAGTATCAATAGCAAATTTCAGAATCATGAATACTTAGTGTTGGAGATGATGGGGAAGAATAAAGATCCTAAGTGAACTGACTGACATCAAAGAAAGTCGTGTTGTTGTTCAGTTGCTGAATCATGTCAGACACTCTTTGTCCTAGAGTTTGCCCAAGTTCAGGTCCATTGAATCGGTGATGTCATCCAAGCATCTCATCTTGAGAGTCCCTTGGACAGCAAGATCAAACCAGTCGATCCTAAAGAAAGCCATACCATGATAGGTAATTCACTACAATGACAGAAAATGGAGTGGACAACGTTCAGAGAAAAATCCAGAAACTAACAGTCCAGTAGAGTTAAAACTCCAGGCTCAGAGAATATTCAGGAGTTGAAATGCATACAAGAATCTAGAGATCACACCAGCATATAAATAACACAGAAGCAAATGAGATTCTCCAAATTACTATTCCATAGAAATGGCAGGTACCACGTTGTATCATGCGAAGAGTTGACTCATTGGAAAAGACTCTGATGCTGGGAGGGATTGGGGGCAGGAGGAGAAGGGGACAACAGAGGATGAGATGGCTGGATGGCATCACTGACTCGATGGATGTGAGTCTGAGTGAACTCTGGGAGTTGGT
The DNA here is from genome assembly GCF_000754665.1 of Bison bison bison. Lineage (NCBI taxonomy): Eukaryota > Metazoa > Chordata > Mammalia > Artiodactyla > Bovidae > Bison > Bison bison. Next base: position 29,003,475 of record NW_011495032.1, on the reverse strand, counting down.
GATGGACAGGGAGGCCTGGCGTGCGGCAGTTCATGGGGTCGCAAAGAGTCGGACATGACTGAGCAACTGAACTGAACTGATGTTGTATCCATAGCTCTTTATATTGTCACCTACACAGAGGAAACATCTATTAAAGTCCTTTGGCTGATGAGTCCACAAGCAGGAAGCTCGAAGAAACAAAGGACAAGACAAGATGGTACATCACACTTTAGCTTGAGGAATCCACAGAACTTCAGGGTCCTATAAGCAGAGCTCAGCACCCCCAGGTGGGAAAGGTGGGGCCAGAGACAGTCCATGGCAAAAGCAACAGAAAAAGTCAGACTCAGGCTACTTTTAATTTCTCTCTTATAGATAGATAAGTATCCATGAAATCAAAAGCCAATCCCAGGCAGTCAGCCCATGAAGACTGGGACTACAAGGCTGAGAGAAAAATGAAGGATGAAAGCAGATGTGATTGTGAAATTACTCTAAGAGCAGTGCTCGTGACTATTCCAACAACTATCTCTAGGCAGGTAGTGACAGGACTGTGTGTGCATGTGTGCGTGTGTGTGTGTGTGTGTGTGTGTGTAATTTCTTAATGGGCTATCCACAACAAGCAGTAAGACATGGAAATGTGGCAAGGATCTTGAGCACCGAGCGTCAACAAGATAAACAGAAGTTGTGTGCTCTCAGAATGATAGATGAAGATAGGAAATTTCTAATTCCTCTCTATAACATCGGACAAGGGTATGCTGCATAGCAGTCCACTGAATATTTTCTTGACATATGTTTGAACCTGTTAACTCTAATTTCAGTAAGACACCATGAATGGCTGAATCCTTTCAAGAGGATTAATTCTCCTTACAATCCTTAACTAATTTTTCTTTTACAGAATGCAGGGAATAAACATGCATCCACATTTATTTTCTTCTGAAAACTCTATTGTGATTATTAACTAATATTATGACTATCTTGCTTTCTGTCTGTGTTAAAAAATCCAAATCTCCTACACAAGCTTTAGGATGAGCAGTTACCTGGGTGGGGGATGGGAAGGAGGAAATACTTTGGTGGAGGGACACAGGGAGCTTGTGAGATATTTTGTTGTTTAGTCACTCAGTTGTGTTCCAACTCTTTTGCAAAAATATATTTTTGCAATTTAAAGAAGAATATTTCTACTTCTCTGTGTATATATTTTATCATTTTAGCAAATTAAAGAAAAAGGAATCCAAAATATCTGTTAAGTAACAGAAACAGATGAGCCCAGTTCAATTCTGACATTGAAAAATTTGAGCATGAGACAAAGTGAGCCAGAAATGGACCAAGGAAAAGGCATCTGGAATTAGAAAGCCATCACTACTAAGACCAGAGGGGAAAAAAACTTTAAAGAACATGTGGGAGGTGAAAAGCACAGAGAGAACAAAAGGCAACTTTCTCCTTCTCTAAAAATAGCAGTCTTATTAGGCCGCTTTTAGACACCAGTGTTCATGTAGGAATCCATTTCTATTAAAAGAATAAAACTTAGAAAGGGAAAAGAAGTTCTTGCTGGATATCAAAGTATAGAAAAGTTCAAAAATGTAATAAAATGTAATAGACCAGAGAGAAGTCATCTGAACTACAGATGACTTTATTATCAAAATACTTAACTCTCAGACTAGAGAGCTAACAGAACAGAAGATTAAGGCATGAGGCAAATGAAACCCTTCTATGCTCTGATTTTTTGTGGAACCACATTCAAAAAGTGAAGAATGTATGTGGTAGAAAGTTAAGTAAACCTCCCAGAGAGCACTGCCATGGCAAATGACTGCTTTCCAAATAAAATGGCAAAAGATCCCATCCCATACCCATCACTGAAATACTTAAATTTAACTTCTTAAAAAAAAATTCCTCATTTTCAGTCATCAAGACTGTCATGGATGGAAAAGATGAATCTCAGTTGTTTTAGTAACCATTTATAATCAATTTATGAATTCATAATGTCAACAAGTATCTTCCCTTTCTTGCCCCCTCATCCTCCTATCATTTAAGAGACTAATCTGTTCATAGGAAGGTGGAATTCGTGGATGACAAAACCAACACTGGGTCCAAGGCCAAGCAAGACCATGTTACAGCTATACACAGGCATACTCATGTGACAGAATACAAGCCACGTTTTATGCTCAACAAGACAAAGTCTTTTCCAGAGTTCCTCTTTTTCATCAAAGACAGTGTATTGGATATTTAGAACATCCAATAATTCTGAAAAAGGTTATTCTAGGATTGTATTCACATGCATGCTCTGAGGGTCAAATTAGTATCTCTATTTTTATACACAATTTTTTAAATCATAGAGCCATGTAATGGCACTTAGTCTTTTTGGATGCCTAAGAATACTAAAATCAGAGAATATTTCTGAGATGACTAATAACTTAAATACCCACAATAAGCTGCAACTCAATATCAGAAAGCATGAGTGAAGCAATATCATAATGAGACTTTTTTTCCTTTTTCTGTGTCTCAAGCACAATCATTCCCTAGAATTCTTAACTAGAAAAGAATTTTAGTTCACTTATCCCTTAAGAGGATATTAAACAGCATATATTAAAAATTAAAGATAAAATTCATTTTTATCCCATAAGCTCAGATAACAAGCATATGGATATTAGTTCTCTACAGCATATTAAAAAGCGGAGACATTACCAACAAAGGCCCGTCTAGTCAAAGCTATGGTTTTTCCAGTAGTCATGTACGGATGTGAGAGTTGGACTATAAAGAAAGCTGAGTGTCAAAGAATTGATGCTTTTGAACTGTGGTGTTGGAGAACGCTCTTGAGAGTCCCTTGGACTGCAAGGAGATCCAACCAGCCAATCCTAAAGGAAATCAGTCCTGAATATTCATTGGAAGGACTGATGCTGAAACTGAAACTCCAATACTTTGGCCACCTGATGTGAAGAACCAACTGACTGGAAAAGACCCTGATGCTGGGAAAGATCGAAGGCAGGAGAAGAGAACGACAGAGGATGAGATGGCAGGATGGCATCACAGACTTGATGGACATGAGTTTGAGTAAGCTCTGTGAGTTGGTGATGGACAGGGAAGCCTGGTATGCTGCAGTCCATGGGGTCTCAAAGAGTTGGACACGACTGAGTGACTGAACTGAACTGAGCTCTTTTATCTGGATTCAAGGCACTGCATCATTTTCTAAAGTTGCCTAAATTTTACCACAGGTGTCATAGAAACAATGATCTAAAATACCCTATGTCCCAGTCATCTCCATCTCAGTGAAAGTTTCCAGTTAATAACAGACTTGTTACCAAGTCATCCATTCTACAAATTCAAGGCTACTCTGCCACTGTAAACACCTAAGAGAAATACATGATGGTCAGAATTCTTCCAAAGACTGAAAATGTTTCCCTCCCTCCCATTTTCTGTCTTAGACGATCATTGATTTTTTTCATGTTTCTTGCACAGATTATAAACTCCACATAGATCACAACAGAAGAATAAACCATAGAGGAACGAAACTTTACTACATTTCCCTCAAGGAGAAACGGTTCTAATTTCAAGGCTACTAAAAACTATGAAGTTGAATACTTGGAAATCTGAGCCAACATACTTCTCCCCAGAATTTGAACAGGTCAGAGCACTTTTCAGAGGTGAAGTGAAGGAGATGGAGGGAGGAGGGTGAAAGTGCAAACACCCGCTCACAACACAGAGCTCCAAGGAAGCTGTGCAATGAGTTCCCCTGACTCTTTCATAGCCCTGCTGAGAGGGGTGACTCTCCGAAGGAGGGTAACAGACTGCTGAAGAGTGATCAAGGCAACAAACCCCAAAGAAGCTGGGGGGCCCTCGGGGCCATTCCTCCCTTCCTGTTACCACTGCCCCTCCTCTCCACACCATGCTCAGCAAACAGCTAGCCCCATGCAGGGAGTCATCATAACTAAAAAGAACAAAGAACTTGGTCAGAGGTACTGAGGAAGAAAAGAGAGAAGTACTAAAGCCAGGGGAGATGAAGAATATACATCACAAGGAGACTGAAAATGTTAAAGCAAATACCTCTCTATAACCTCAAAGAAGTAACAGAAATGACCTCTTTTCTAAAAAAAAGAACTGGATAAAAGAATAGAATCAATGAAAAGAAGCTGGCAAGGATCAGAAGAAAAGGACTAAATAGAAAATAAATATTACATGGATGCAAATCAAGTTGGAAACAAACAAACAAAAAAAAAACAATGAAAACACATTCAAGAATCAATGATAAAATGATACAGCAATAACAGATGCAGAAGATAGCATAAGTACATTGTTGATGTTTCCAAAGAAAAGAATAAAACACATGGAAGAAAAAAAAGGCAAAAGTAGAACATAAGTTTCCTAAAATCAAAGAAAGACTTGAATTTCCAGCTCAAAGAGCCAAGTCACGTTCCTGGAAAATTTTATAAAACACTATTGACACTAAAGAGTCATATTAATTCTGGGAAAGTTCAATTAATTCCAGTCAAGCAAAATACAAATATCTAGGAAGAATGGAGAAACCATTGTAAAGGATGCATGGTGGATGCCGAATCCTTTAAGGACAAATACTAACGGTGAAAATTGTGGTTACTGAACAAAATGCAAACATGATAAACCTTGACAACATAAAAAGTACTATAACTAACAATAGAAAAAGTGTGTTAATTTTAACTTCATTCAAATATACAATCTAGTTGAAACAAGTTTTTTTCTCATGACTCAGAACAATGTTCTTCACATTAGTAGAACTTTTTTTAAAAGTAACATCTCTTGCTATGAAGAACTTTTTTATTTTTTATTGGGGTATAGTCAATTAACAGTGTTGTGATAGTTCAGGTTAACAGTGAAGGGACTCAGCCATACATATACAGGTATCAATTCTCCCCCAAATTCCCACCCCCATCCAGACTGCCACACAACACTGAGCAGAGTTCCATGTACTACACAGGAGCTCCTTGTTGGTGGTCTATTTCAAATATAGCAGTGGAACATGTCCATCCCAAACTCCCTAGCCCTTCCTCCCATCCTTTCCCTTTGTTTTCTTTTCTTTTGTTAAATGTAATATTCATTAAATTTGCATTTCATTAAATGTAATCATTTATATTTACAATATTACTATAAAATAACCCTATTTTTGAAAATTATCTACCACACCTATCTGTATGCATAGAGAGTTCACTAAAAATCTATACAAATAATAATAATGGTTATTTCTGAATGGTAATTTTTAACTTTTCCTCTGTGCTTTTTTTGTACTGACTTTAAATTTTATAAAGAGACATATCATTTTATGAAAACAATAAAATATTTCCATCAGAAAATTGCTTTTGATTTAATAGCCAGTCATCTATGTATTCATTAGAAAGACTGATGCTGAAGCTGAAACTCCAATACTTTGTCCACCTGATGTGAAGACCTTGATGGTGGGAAAGATTGAAGGCAGGAGAAGAGGGGAACGACAGAGGGTGAGATGGTTGGATGGCATCACTGACTCAATGGACATGAGTTTGAGCAAACCCTGGGAGATGGTGAAGGACAGGGAGCCTAGTGTGCTGCAGTCCATGGGGTTGCAAAGAGTTGGACACAACTGAGCAACTAAACAACAACAACTTCTATGCCTCCAGCTTCCCTGGTGGCTTAGTGGTAAAGAACCTGCCTGCTAATGCAGAAGATGTGGGTTTGATCCTGGGTTGGGAAGATCCCCTGGAGTAGGCAATGGCAACCCACTCCAGTACTCTTGCCTGGAAAATCCCATGGACGAAGGAGCCTGGTAGGCTGCAGTCCATGGGGTCACTAAGAGTCGGACACGACTGAGTGACTTCACTTTCACTTTTCACTTTCATGCATTGGAGGAGGAAATGGCAACCCACTCCAGTGTTCTTGCCTGGGGAATCCCAGGGATGGCAGGGCCTGGTGGGCTGCTGTCTATGGGGTCGCACAGAGTCAGACACAACTGAAGCGACTTAGCAGCAGCAGCAGCAGCATCTTCTTACATTTTTTTACAGCCACCCTACTCTCTTTCATTTATACTTCCCGGTTCAGACAATCAGTGATTCTGACAAACATCAACCGTCCCATGTCAAAATACAAGTATGGTTGACTAGAAAACAAACTTTGTCTCATTCTTTTTAGACGAAACCAAGGGACATAATTTGGAGAAGGGAGTGGCAACCCACTCCAGTATTCTTGCCTGGGAACCCCATAGACAGAGGAATCTGGCAGGCTACAGTCCATAGGATCGCAAAGAGTTGGACATGACTGAAGCCACTTAGCATGTATGCATGCAAGGGACATAACTATACATCTGTTAAAGACAAAACAGTTGCTTTCTTAGTAATAGGGAAGATAAAAAAATTTTTTCCAATTAATGATAAAACACAGGAAGCTTTTATCCTTTCAACAGCAGACATCTATAAAAATAAAAAGATTGGATCTCAACAGAAATAAGGCAAAATTCAAATGCAGGTAGCCTGTTTACCTGGAACTGCAAATATAGGTTCAAGCTGTAACTGAGGAAAAGTCTGAAAGGGCAAAGGCTGGAAAGTGGAAACCCAGGAGTATTAAATTGTACCACAGCTTGTAAAGTGAGTTGGTAGAGTAGCCCAGGAGACAGTCCTAACTGAGGTTCTCTTTCGTCTGGCAAAAACACCAACCTCTTGGTGAATCTCGGGAACAGGGGCTTAATTTAAAATCATCACATTTCACTTTTCAGCTGAAGTTACTATTGTTTGCATCCCCCATCCCCCTCCACCTCTTTACTGCCCCCCACCATCCTGCCTGCCCTAGACTCAGAATACCATAACAAATCTCTTCCCACAAGCCCTTTCCTCCGCAAGACTTGCTCAAATGTAACAAAGAATTACCATTAGCTAAAGACTGTTTTTTGTCTGCAGAGACTGTAGAGGTGAAAAATAATGCATGACATGTCTGCTGCTGCTGCTGCTGCTGCTGCTGCTGCTAAGTTGTTTCAGTCGTGTCTGACTCTGTGCGACCCCATAGACGGAAGCCCACCAGGCTCCCCGGTCCCTGGGATTCTCCAGGCAAGAACAATGGAGTAGGTTGCCATTTCCTTCTCCAATGCGTGAAAGTGAAAAGTGAAAGGGAAGTCACTCAGTCATGTCCGACTCCTAGCGACCCCATGGACTGCAGCCTACCAGGCTCCTCCGTCCATGGGATTTTCCAGGCAAGAGTACTGGAGTGGGGTGCCATTGCCTTCTCCATGACATGTCTAGAGTCCTCGTAAAAAATTTAAAAAAAAAAACCTTGTGACGATGGAACAAAACGGAAAGCCCAGAGAAAAACCCAAGCACCTATGGGCACCTTATCTTTGACAAAAGAGGCAAGAATATGCAATAGAGCAAAGATAGTCTCTTCAATAAGTGGTGCTAGGAAAACTGGACAGCTATGTGTTAAAAAATGAAATTAGAACACTTCCTAATACCATATACAAGATAAAGTCAAAATGGATTAAAGGCCTAAATGTAAGACCAAAAACCATAAAACTCAGAGGAAAACATAGGGAGAACACTATGACATTAATCACAGCAAGATCTTCTATGACCCACCTCCTAGAGTAATGGAAATAAAAACAATAAACAAATGAGACCTAATTAAACTTAAAAGTCTTTGCACAGCAAAGGAAACTATTAGCAAGGAGAAAAGACAATCCTTAGAATGGGAGAAAATAATAGGAAATGAAAAAACTGACAAGGGTTAATTTCCAAAATATACAAGCGGCTCATGCAACTCAATAGCAGAAAAATAAACAACCCAATCAGAACGTGGGCAAAAGACCTAAACAGACACTTCTCCAAAGAAGATATACAGACGTCCAATAAACACATGAAAAGATGCTCAACATCGCTCATTATCAGAGAAATGCAAATCAAAACTACAATGAGATATCACCTCACACCAGTCAGAATGGTCATCATCAAAAAGTCTGCAAACAATAACTGCTGGAAAGGATGTGGACAAAAGAGAACCCTCTTGTACTGTTGGTGGGAATGTTAATTGATACAGCCACTATGGAAGACGGTATGGAGATTTCTTTAAAAACTAGGAATAAAACTACCATATGACCCAACAATCCCACTACTGGGCATATGCCCTGAGAAAACCGTAATTGAATAAGACACATGTAGTCCAATGTTCACTGCAGCACTTTTTACAATACTAGGACATGGAAGCAACCTAGATGTCCATTGACAGATGAATGGATAAACACGTTTTAGTACCTATTATGGCTGATTCATGTTGATGTTTGGCAGAAACCAACAAAATCCTGTAAAGCAATTATTCTTCAATTAAAAAATAAATATAAATATAAAAAATAAGATGGGGAACACGTGTACACCCATGGCAGATTCATGTTGATGTATGGCAAAACCAATACAATATTGTAAAGTAATTAGCCTCCAATTAAAATAAATAAATTTAAATTAAAAAAAAAATAAGTTGTGGTACATATAAAATGGAATATTAGCCATAAAAAGGAACACACTTGAGTCAGTGTTATTGAGGTGGGTGAACCTAGAGCCTATTATACAGAGAGAAGTAAGTCAGAAAAACAATTATTATATATTAACACATATATATGCAGTCTAGAGGAGAAGGCGATGGCACCCCAACTCCAGTACTCTTGCCTGGAAAATTCCATGGATGGAGGAGCCTGGTAGGCTGCAGCCCATGGGGTCGCTACGAGTCAGACACGACTGAGCGAATTCACTTTCACTTTTCACTTTTATGCATTGGAGAAGGAAATGGCACCCCACTCCAGTGTTCTTGCCTGGAGAATCCCAGGGACGGGGGAGCCTGGTGGGCTTCCGTCTATGGGGTCGCACAGAGTCGGACACGACTGAAGCGACTCAGCAGCAGCAGCAATCTAGAAAGACGGTACGGATGGACCTATTTGCAAGGCAGCAATGGAGACACAGAGAGAACAGACTTATGGATGGAAGCAGAGGGCGGGACAAACGGAGAAAGTAGCAGGAAACATGACACCACCATAGTAAAATAGCCAGTGGAAATCTGCTGGATATCTCAGGAAACTCAAACCATATCTCTGTGACAACCTAGAGGGGTGGAAGGGGGTGGGAGGTGGGAGAGAGGTTCAAGAGGGAGGAGATGTATATATCTATGGCTGATCCACGTTGATGTATGGCAGAAAGCAATACAATATTGTAAACCAATTATCCTTCAATTAAAAATAAATAAATTTCAAAAAATAAAAATTAAACAAAAACCAAACAAACAAGAAAATAAAAAGCTGGTGACTCCTCTCAAAGTCAGAGGTTAACTTGGGGGAAAGAAATTATGCTCTCTTGTAAGAGAACAGTAAACTTTAAATTGAACCCTTCTTAATGTGAAGATCCATTTTATAAAATGTCAACACACAACTAAATTGAGGCCAGACCTTCCCAGCACTCAGTGCAAATCTGAGTTGCCCCAGAAGATACCCAAACTCTCTCTCAAGGAAAGGAAAAAGCTGGGTGAAAATCTAAATTTCCTTACAACTAGATGGGGTTACCTTTTTAGAGGGGAAATGGAGCTCTAGAGCTAAAACGGGGATTAAATCCCAGGGCTATCACTAACTAACTGTGTGAACTCACATGTCACACCTTTCTAAAACAGGATACTAATGAACATATTTATGAAACAGAAACAGACTCACAGATACAGAGAACAACTGGGGGTTGCCAAAAGGGGAAGGGGAGGGAAGGAATGCAAGTTTGGAATTAGCAGAAGCAAACTATATATATAAGATATATGATGGGGAAACAACAATGTCCTACTGTACAGTACAGGGAATTATATTCAATATCCTGTGATAAACCATAATAGAAAAGACTATGAAGAAGAATATCAGATCAGATCAGATCAGTCGCTCAGTCGTGTCCGACTCTGTGACCCCATGAATCACAGCACACCAGGCCTCCCTGTCCATCACCAACTCCTGGAGTTCACTCAGACTCACGTCCATCGAGTCAGTGATGCCATCCAGCCATCTCATCCTCTGTCGTCCCCTTCTCCTCTTGCCCCCAATCCCTCCCAGCATCAGAGTCTTTTCCAATGAGTCAACTCTTCGCATGAGGTGGCCAGAGTACTGGAGTTTCAGCTTTAGCATCATTCCTTCCAAAGAAATCCCAGAGCTGATCTCCTTCAGAATGGACTGGTTGGATCTCCTTGCAGTCCAAGGGGCTCTCAAGAGTCTTCTCCAACACCACAGCTCAAAGCATCAGTTCTCTGGCGCTCAGCCTTTATATGTGTGTATAAATAAGTCACTTTGCTGTACCAAAAAACACAACATTGTATCAATAAATCAACTATATTTAATCAACTTTAAAAAAAAGAAGTGCAACACCTAACTTCTCTGGGCCTCAGTCTCACCATCTGTAAAAGGGGGGAGGTAATAATGTACTCATCACTTGGGTTATGGTGAAGATTAAATGTGTCATTTCACATACAGTCCTCTGAACTGCAGCACACCCTGGAAGTGATCAATAAGGAATTTATTACTTTCATTTATACCTGAATTCCAAGTCCTGCTAACTTTGTCTGCCTGGGTTAAAATTTTTATCCCTTTGCAGATAATTCTGGAGAAAATCAGATCTAAACCATTGTTGTCAAAAGCCTTAGCTTGCAAATATATTGCTGTTGTTGTTTAGTAGCTGAGTCATGTCCGACTCTTGAGACTCCACGGACTGTAGCCTGCCAGGCTCTTCTCTCCATGGGATTTTCCAGGCAAGAATACTGGAGCTGGTTGCCATTTCCTACTCCAGGGAATCTTCCTGAGCCAGGTATCGAACTTGCGTCTCCTGTATAAACAGACAAATTCTCTACCACAGAGCCACCAGGGAAGCCCTTGCAAATACATACCCACTTGCAAATTCAATCATTCAAAGGTGTGGTAGTCCCTTCTTTGCTTTGCAAACCACATGGCTCTATCAAAGCCAAGAGAGAAAACTTTGTGGGAATGAAGTCTGATATTTAGTGCCTCAAAAACCTACCTTATCAACCCCAGAATCCTCACCAAATTTCTGATACATTCTTCTCTATCTTTACTATTTTACCTTTATCTTTTCTACTTTCTCTTCATTATTATAATTTGAAGTATCTGGGTACAGAATGCACAGTTGAATAATATCATGTGTATAATCCATAGTTGTATATACAAGAGCCCTAAGGCAATGCCCTCCATCCTGGAAAAAGAGAATGACAAGAGCCTGGGTCCTGGGACTCAATGCACCCAGGCTCACCTTGGGCAAAAGAGTCTGTTTTGAATTTCAGGGTCCTCATCTGTAAATGGGGAGATTTGGCGAAAACTCTGTGACTCTATAAATTACAAACTATGTATCAAATTGATAGCTACGTTTCTACAGTTATTTTGTTATAAAGTAAAATAATACCCCTTATTTTCCTCAGATGCATGATACTTTTAACCACCTGGAATGTGACCAGCATGCAGGATACAAAGCAAAAAGACTTACTGAGTCTCTGAAATGACTATTTTAAAGGCAGGGTCTCTCTTACACTTGGCTAGAGGAGACCTCAAGTCTTTATTCAAGGTTATCAACTCTTACATAAAATGCTAATCATTTTGGTTATTTATTATTCTGGCTGTAACATACCAAAAAAAAAAAAAAAAAAGGCAAATTAGTAAGACCCAGGCTAAAATAACAGGTTCAGTGAGAGCAAAAGGTATGGCTTGCAGCAAGGAATCAGATGGAATACATACTGCTGGCTAGGCAAGCAAGACAATAGCCTTTCACATTTTTGAAAAGTTAAATTACATCTCAAATATATTCTATCAAAGAAACAGAAAAATATTTTCCCCATTTTAGAAGAATTCTTTCAAAAATAACTCAGTTTTAAAGCTTAGCATGTCAAGGAACAAACTTTAGTTATCTGGAAAACCCACTTCATGTAGAACAATCCATTTCCCAGAAATCTTGTGTAAATGAAGTTTCACAATTTAAGAACTTTAAAAATAGTCCTTGATGGGTTTTAGGTGATGAGGAAAAAATACCACCTCACACCAGTCAGAATAGCCCTCATCAAAGAGTCTACAAATAATAAATGCTGGAAAAGGTGTGGAGAAAAGGGAACACTCTTGCACTGTTGGTGGGAATGTAAATTGATACAGCCACTACACAAGACGGAATGGAGATTCCTTAAAAAACTAGGGAAAAAACCACCATATGATCCAGCAATCCCACTCCTAGGCATATACCCTGAGGAAACCAAAATTGAAAGAGACACATGTACCCCATTGTTCATTGCAGCACCATTTACAATAGTTAGAATATGGAAGCAACCTAGATGTCCATCGACAGATGAATGGATAAGCTGTGGTACATACACACAATGGAATACTACTCAGCCATAAAAAGGAATGCATTTGAGTCAGTTCCAAAGAGGTGGGTGAACCTAGAACCTAGTATACAGAGTGAAGTGAGTCAGAAAGAGAAAGATAAATGCAGTATTTTAACACATATATACAGAATCTAGAAAAATGGTACGGAAAAACTTACTTACAGGGCAACAATGGAGAATCAAGCATAGAGAACAGACCTATGGACATGGGGAGAGGGGAGGGGAGGGTGAGATGTATGGAGTAACATGGAAACTTACATTACCATATGTAAAACAGACAGCCAACGGTAACTTGCTGTATGGCTCAGGAAACTCAAAGAGGGGCTCGGTATCAACCTAGAGGGGTGGGATGGAGAGGGAGATGGGAGGGAGCTTCAAAACGGAGGGGATATATGTATACCTATGGCTGATTCATGTTGAGGTTTGACAGAAAACAGCAAACTTCTGTAAAGCAATTATCCTTCAATAAAAAATAAATTAATTAAAAATTTTACACAGTTTCAGAATATACAATTGTGTGAGTGTAGTGGTGATTACTTTGAGTGGTTTTTAAACAGAACCTTACTACAGTTTTCAATCAAGTGCTGCCATGAATAGCAAAGTAGAAAATAAGGGACTATTCAGAAATCCTTACACTAGCTATCAGAAAGGCCAAGACAAAAGTCAACTTCAGTTCAATTCAGTCACAGTCATGTCCGACTCTGTGCGACCCCATGAACTGCAGCATGCCAGGCCTCCCAGTCCATCACCAACTCCCAGAGTTTACCCAAACTCATGTCCATTGAGTCGGTGATGCTATCCAACCATCTCATCCTCTGCCATCCCCTTCTCCTCCCAGCATCAGGGTCTTTTCTAATGAGTCAGCTCTTCACATCAGGTGCCCCAAGTATTGGAGTTTCAGCTTCAACATCAGTCCTTCCAATGAACACCCAGGACTGATCTCCTTTAGGATGGACTGATAGGATCTCCTTGCGGTCCAAGGGACTCTCAAGAGTTTTCTCCAACACCACAGTTCAAAACCATCAATTCTTCTGCACTCAGCTTTCTTTATAGTCCAACTCTCACATCCATACATGACCACAGGAAAAACCATAGCCTTGACTAAATGGACCTTTGTTGGCAAAGTAATGTCTCTGCTGTTGAATATGCTGTCAGGATTGGTCATAGCTTTTCTTTCAAGGAGTAAACATCTTTTAATTTCATGGCTGCAGTCACCATCTTCAGTGATTTTGGAGCCCAAAAAAATAAAGCCTGACACTGTTTCCCCATCTATTTCCCATGAAGTGATGGGACCAGATGCCATGATCTTAGTTTTCTGAATGCTGGGTGAGCTTTAAGCCAACTTTTTCACTCTTCTCTTTCACTTTCATCAAGAGGCTCTTTAGTTCTTCTTCACTTTCTGCCATAAGGGTGGTGTCATCTGCATATCTGAAATTATTGATATTTCTCACAGCAATCTTGATTCCAGCTTGTGCTTCTTCCAGCCCACCATTTCTCATGATGTATTCTGCATAGAAGTTAAATAAGCAGGATGACAATATACAGCCTTGATGGACTCCTTTTCCTATTTGGAACCAGTCTGTTGTTCCATGTCCAGTTCTAACTGTTGCTTCCTGACCTGCATATAGGTTTCTCAACTGGCAGGTCCAGTGGTCTGGTATTCCCATCTCTTTCAGAATTTTCCACAGTTTGTTGTGATCCACACAGTCAAAGGCTTTGGCATAGTCAATAAAGCAGAAGTAGATGTTTTTCTGAAACTCTCTTGCTTTTTTGATGATCCAGCAGATGTTGGCAATTTGATTTCTGGTTCCTCTGCCTTTTTGAAAACCAGCTTGAACATCTGGAAGTTCATGGTTCACATATTGTTGAATCAACTTATGACAAAATATTTGCAAAAGACTGCTAAGAGTCAGGAAATAGAAAGTGTACTTTACTCAAGGATCTGAACACTTGTTACTTGTCTATTATATACACTGGTCTCTTTCACAGACGGCAACTTGGTGAGTCCTCTCTTCAATTTCAGTTCACAGTTTAATAAACTGAGTCTTGGAACTGTTTCATGAGTTCCCCAAGTTACAGAATCAGTATGCATATCAAAACATTTAGCCAGGGATTTCCTTGGTGGTAACAATGGATAAGAATCTACCTGCCAATGTAGGGGACACAGGTTCGAACCCTGGTCCAAGAAGATCTCACATGCTGCAGGGCAACGAAGACCACAAACTGAAACTATTGACCCCACATGCAGCTGCTGCTGAAGCCCACATGCCCTAGAGCCTGTGCTCCACAAGAAAAGCCACTGCAGTGAGATGCCCGAGCACTGCGACTAAACAGTAGCCCCACTCTCTGCAACTAGAGAAAGCCCATATGCAGCAACAAAGACCAAGTGCAGCTGATAATAAAATAAGTAAAAATAACCTGAAAAAAAAACTTAGCTATAAATCTAAAGCATACTTTCCACCTTACCACACTATGAATTCACTCATCACACAAATATCACTTGCTTCTCTACCACATGCCAGGCAAGGTTCTAGGTACTAACAGACCATGTATTCCTTTGTCCCTCTTCCTTTTCTCACCTCTTATCTCCTCTCATCCAACTTTCAGACTGTCTTTTCATCTCATCTACTGTAAGAAGTCATACACATAAACTTTTCTTCTTATGCTGCAGGTACTGGTATTCTCTTGGCATATGACTTTAAGTATGACACGTGACTTTAAGTAAATACAAATCCAATTCTACAAAGTGAATATGCTTCTCCTTTTTCATTACTGTAGCTTTTCAAATTAACACCATGACAAACATCAGACAACACTTCGCATCAGAAGAGTAAAAGTCCATTTCCCAAAGGATCACAGTGGCCTGACTGTGGGATTCATGCGATCCCAATGGAACTAATTTTACTGAAGGAGATGCTGCTTTGCCTCAAAAGGTTTAATCTTATACTTCTGAAATCATTAACCAATAAAAATAAGCAATTAGCTTCCCAACATACAGAAAATAACTATGCCTGGAGGAAAAAGATCACTTGATCCATCCCACAAATGAATGGAATTTGGACACTATTGAGCATCAGGTCTTGCTCAAGAATAGAATAGTGTAGCCTTTCTGCACGGTAACTTTATAGTATTTCATCAGATTATGAATAAACCTGTCTACAATGCCTGATCCAGCATCCTGCCCCAGGGAACGTGCGCCAGAGAAATTCTTACACAGGTCCATGAACAATGGGTCCACAGGTCCATTACAACATGGCTTGTGGTTGTAGAGAGTTGAAGTGAATCTAGATTTCTGCCCTGGGAGAATAGAAGAGTATTGGACATACTCCATAGGGTACTTTCCAACAGTTAGGTAAATGGACTAGACATACAAAGTCACAGACATAAATCTTTATGTGAGCTCAGTAGCACACCACCATTTATATGAAATAAAATCACACGCCCACAAAACTGAAATAAACATATTAGTAAGAACACATACAGATAAAAGATCATGTAAGACACCTTAAAATGGTTGCCTCATTTGAATAGGGGTCGGAGAATAAGAAGGGGGCTGGAGATAGACAAGAATGAAAACATCAAACAATATTGAGGCTTTGCTCAGATCAGTGACACAGTGTATTATGTCATTGTCATATGTATATCTAATACGTGAATGAGAAAGATGATTAATGGTCTGGTGTTTGTGTCATAGTAACCCTCTGTGCCTTTTCAGACTGTTCATGGGGTTCTCAAGGCAAGAATACTGAAGTGGTTTGCCATCCCCTTCTCCAGCAAATTTGGAAAATTCAGCAGTGGCCACAGGACTGGAAAAGGTCAGTTTTCATTCCAATCCCAAAGAAAGGCAATGCCAAAGAATGCTCAAACAACCGCACAATTGTACTCATCTCACATGCTAGTAAAGTAATGCTCAAAATTCTCCAAGCCAGGCTTCAGCAATATGCGAACTGTGAACTTCCTGATGTTCAAGTTGGTTTTAGAAAAGGCAGAGGAACCAGAGATCAAAATGCCAACATCCGCTGGATCACGGAAAAAGCAAGAGAGTTCCAGAAAAACATCTACTTCTGCTTTATTGACTATGTCAAAGCCTTTGACTGTGTGGATCACAACAAACTGTGGAAAATTCTGATAGAGATGGGAATACCAGACCACCTGACCTGCCTCTTGAGAAATCTGTATGCAGGTCAGGGAGCAATAGTTAGAACTAGACATGGAACAACAGACTGGTTCCAAATAGGAAAAGGAGTATGTCAAGGCTGTATATCGTCACCCTGCTTATTTAACTTATATGCAGAGTACATCATGAGAAACACTGGACTGGAAGAAGTACAAGCTGGAATCAAGATTGCCGGGAGAAATACCAATAACCTCAGATATGCAGATGACACCACCCTTATGGCAGAAACTGAAGAGGAACTAAAAAGCCTCTTGATGAAAGTGAAAGAGGAGAGTGAAAAAGTTGGCTTAAAGCTCAACATTCAGAAAATGAAGATCATGGCATCTGGTCCCATCACTTCATGGGAAATAGATGGGGAAACAGTGGAAACAGTGGCAGACTTTATTTTTCTGGGTTCCAAAATCACTGCAGATGGTGACTGCAGCCATGAAATTAAAAGACGCTTACTCCTTGGAAGGAAAGTTATGACCAACCTAGATAGCATATTGAAAAGCAGAGATATTACTTTGCCAACAAAGGTTCATCTA
>NW_011495032.1:28982318-28986326 GCF_000754665.1 Bison bison bison | reverse complement strand
AAAGGTTCATCTAGTCAAGGCTATGGTTTTTCCTGTGGTCATGTATGGATGTGAGAGTTGGACTGTGAAGAAGGCTGAGCGCCGAAGAATTGATGCTTTTGAACTGTGGTGTTGGAGAAGCTCTTGAGAGTCCCTTGGACTGCAAGGAGATCCAACCAGTCCATTCTGAAGGAGATCAGCCCTGGGATTTTTTTGGAGGGAATGATGCTAAAGCTGAAACTCCAGTAATTTGGCCACCTCATGCGAACAGTTTACTCATCGGAAAAGACTCTGATGCTAGGAGGGATTGGGGGCAGGAGGAGAAGGGGGTGACAGAGGATGAGATGGCTGGATGGCATCACTGACTCGATGGACATGAGTCTGAGTGAACTCCAGGAGTTGGTGATGGACAGGGAGGCCTGACGTGCTGCGATTCATGGGGTCACAAAGAGTCAGACACGACTGAGCAACTGAACTGAACTGCACCCTCTGTGCCTGTATTTCATGTGGAAATTAACAAGATATCAGTCATAATCACCAAAACATGCTGTTGATAGGTGCTCGACTTCTTTTCTACTATTCTGCAAAGTCAATTGAAAATAACGATTTTTACCACTTATATTTGTTTTATGTGGTAAAGATTTAATTAACTACATGCTATTGAAAAAAAAATGCTTTTAAAAAAAACAAACATTTAAATCCCTTAACCCAGAGCACCTGACCTGTCTCTTGAGAAACCTGTATGCAGGTCAGGAAGCAAGAGTTAGAACTGGACATGGAACAACAGACTGGTTCCAAATAGGAAAAGGAGTACATCAAGGTTGTATATTGTCATCCTGCTTATTTAACTTCTATGCAGAGTACATCATGAGAAACACTGAGCTGGATGAAGCACAAGCTGGAATCAAGATTGCCGGGAGAAATATCAATAACTTCAGATATGCAGATTATACTACCCTTATGGCAGAAATTGAAGAGGAACTAAAGAGCCTCTTGATGAAAGTAAAAGAGGAGAGTGTAAAAGTTGGCTTAAAGCTCAGCATTCAGAAAACTAAGATCATGGCATCCAGTCCCATCACTTCATGGGTAATAGATGGGGAAACAGTGGAAACAGTGGCAGACTTTATTTTGGGGGGCTCCAAAATCACAGCAGATGATGATTGCAGTCATGAAATTAAAAGACACTTACTCCTTGGAAGGAAAGTTATGACCACTCTAGACAGCATATTCAAAAGCAGAGACATTACTTTCCCAACAAAGGTCCATCTAGTCAAGGCTGTGGTTTTTCCAGTAGTCATGTATGGATGTGAGAGTTGAACAATAAAGAAAGCTGAGTGCAGAAGAATTGATGTTTTTGAACTGTGGTGTTGGAGAAGACTCTTGAGAGTCCCTTGGAGTGTAAGGAGATCCTACCAGTCCATCCTAAAGGAGATCAGTCCTAGGTGTTCATTGGAAGGACTGATGTTGAAGCTGAAACTCCAATACTTTGGCCACCTCATGTGAAGAGTTGACTCATTGGAAAAGAGGGAGGAGGGAGGAGGGTTCAGGATGGGGAACACATGTATACCTGTGGCGGATTCATTTTGATATTTGGCAAAACTAATACAATTACGTAAAGTTTAAAAATAAAATAAAATTTAAAAAAGGAAAAGGAAAAGACCCTGATGCTGGGAAAGATTTAGGGCAGGAGGAGAAGGGGACAACAGAGGATGAGATGGTTGGATGGCATCACTGACACAATGGACATAAGTTTGGGTAAACTCCAGGAGTTGGCGATGGACAGGGTGGCCTGGCATGCTGCGGTTCATGGGGTCGCAGAGTTGGACACAACTGAGCAACTGAACTGAACTGAACCCAAAGTAAACACTTTTGCTGGTTCACAGATAACACGGGAGAAAATAACTCAGTTATTTATGAAATCTTTTAACAGAAACTCATCAGAAAGTGATCTGTTTTGAAAAGAGGATGGCCAAATACCTAGCCAATTTAAAGGGTACACCCTTATATACAGGTGCCTGCTATGTGTGTATAAAAAGAGAAATTTCAATCAGATTTGAATGATTAAGTATAATAAGTATAATAATAAATTTAAAGTATGGTATTTCAGACAGATGGCTTTTAGATTATTTTTCTATGCACGACCCTCACTCTCCAAACTAGGGCAAAGGAAGTTAGTATATTTTTCATACTATCCTTTCCAGTACAGTCAGATCAGATACAGATGAAATTTGAACATCAAATTTGATTCTGAAATAGACTAAAATTTTCTCCAAAGGGGACACTAAAAACATATTTAGGCCACTGCATTTCAGTTCTAACCAGAATGTTTATCATATTTCAGTGCAGTTTTAGAAACTAAACTAAATTATATTTAATATATTGGGTTGTATATCAATTAATGGATATATGGTTATTAACTGTTTTCTTAATAGACTGTATTAAGTCCAGCTCGTCTGTAAAACATACTGAAATAACAAAACTCTGGCAGAATTCAACCTGAATTGCTTTCGCCTTGAAAAAGTTCTTAAAGACTTCAAAATACCATTTTTTAGACAGCAAAAAGCTCCTGCTGTTTAATAGTACTGAACACTGGCAGGAAGAAATTATAAATAACTTCTTACATGGTTTAAAAAATAGCACTTTTCAAGTATTATAAAAATTCTTTTTATAACTGTCCAATGTTTTCTTTTTGGAAAATGATCTGCATTCTTATTTTATAATCCAGGTGAACACTTTATGAACAGAATCTTGGCTATTTGGTGGGGGATAATAGCCTCAGGAACTAATTTCTAGAAACTCCTGATAACTGAATGAAGTAGACTAATATTTAGTCTCCACAATCAAGTATAAAGTCTGAGACTGGGAGTTAAAAAATTTCAGAAAGATATCTTAAAAGGACTTGATAAATTAACACAGTCTAAGAATCAGCTACCTGAGGCCTGGAGATGTTCTAGAATACACCCCACTACTCAAGGGGATAAGAGGATTCGATCATCAGTTTGGGAGCTGGACTGCTTGACTTTTAAAAATTTCAGTTCAATTCAGTTCAGTTGCTCAGTTGTGTCCAACTCTTTGCAACCCCACAGATTGCAGCACACCAGGCTTCCCTGGCTAACCTCAATCTCTCCTGATTCAAAGGAAGCTCATAAAAGAAGCTGTAATTTATTCTTAGAAACAGGAACCAAATACACAAATACACCAAAGCTCTTCAATGAAAAGAGCTTTCGTTCAGGGATCACAATTAAAAATTTCATAACTGACAAAAGTGTAAGTTTAAAGTATAGCAGTATTCTTGCCTGGAAAATCCCATGGGCGTCGGAGCCTGCTAGGCTGCAATCCATGGGGTCGATAAAAGTCGGACACGACTGAGCGACTTCACTTTCACTTTTCACTTTCATGCATTGGAGAAGGAAATGGCAACCCACTCCAGTGTTCTTGCCTGGAGAATCCCATGGACAGAGGAGCCTGGTGGGCTGCAGTCCACAGAGTCAGACACTACTTAACATGAACATACAGTGTGAAAACCCTTTGAATTAATTCAGCAGCCTTTGTAAATCCCTTCAAAGTGGAGATTCAAAAATCATCACTTTAGCCAAGTCAAAAGAGGAAGCAAACTCATCTCTTAGCCTCCCTTAATACAAGAAACAAGACCTTTATAAAGGACATTTTTATAGGGACTTCCCTGATGGTCCAATGGTTTCAACTTCATGCTTCCAATGCAGGGGATGCAGGTTTGATCCCTGGTCGAGAAGATCCCCTGGAGAAGGAAATGGCAACCCACTCCAGTGTTCTTGCCTGGAGAGTCCCAGGGATGGGGGAGCCTGATGGGCTGCCGCCTATGAGGTGGCACAGAGTCGGACACGACTGAAGTGACTCAGCAGTAGCAGTGATGATTTGACAGGTGGCACTAGTGGTAAACAACCCACTTACCAATAGGGAAGATCCCCTGGAGGAGGGCATGGCAACCCACTCCAGTGTTCTTGCCTGGAGAATCCCATGGACAGAGGAGCCTGGTGGGCTGCAGTCCAC
>NW_011495032.1:28976877-28982218 GCF_000754665.1 Bison bison bison | reverse complement strand
TTGAACAGCTTTTTAAAAAAAATTTTTTTAAGACATTCATATGTTGACTTTTAACTCTTAAAAATACCAGAGTAGGAAATAATGTGATTAAGTCCAACTCTCAAAAGATAATTTGGATGATATTTCTTTAAATATCAAGAAAATATCTTCTATTTTAAAAATTATCAAAATAAATATGGGGCTGCATTCAAAGCCCTAAATCAGAAGTGGAAGATGACAGAGGGAACAGTATCGTCAAGAAAGTATCCCCCAGCTAACCACCGACTTCCCTTCCAAGTTAAGGCAGGTGACAGCAGACCTGAGTACATCTAGTTCAGAGACTCACATTCTCACATTCTTGGACTTACCTTGATGCCAAGAGCAAAGCAGAGATGGGATGACCCTCTGGATTTTGCACAAAGGAAGGAGAGAGGCACCTAAGCTGTCATACCTGCTGAGTAACTCCTAGGCATCTGGAGAGCTTGTACTTTGAGGGCCCGGTAATTTAACTATTACTTACCAGGAAGTGGCCTTCAAAGAGCCAAAATTATTGGTTTTCTGTTGGCTTTTATGTAGTTTTACTATAGGACAATGGGGATGATGCTATGAAATACTCTACGTGGACATTAGTATCTGATCAACACAACCAGATGATAAGCAAGCCTTATCTACTGGGCCTTGCAGGAGGAAAGAAAAATATCCTGCCTATAAAACAGAAAAAAAAGTTTTCAAATAAATCATGCCATATGTGAATTATAAAAAGTGCTTCCAAACAGCACATCTTAAGGAGAGCTATACAGCCAAAACAAGGAGCCGGCAGTAAGGGCGTCTTGCTGATGGCACAGGCGGTAGGAACAGTATGTCGCCTTTAATCCTCAGACCTGGAAACCTTGCCTCAAACTGCTCTTATGAAAAAGAATAATTAATAGTGTCTTGCAGTTTCTCATTTTTTTATAGTTCATGAAATCAAAAGCACACAAAGAACCCAGGTATTCAAAGCTGGATGAAAAGGTGGATATATTATTTACTTCTGAAAGCACTGCTGTCACTGAATGTTTGCATTCCATCACGAGTATATTAATAATTTCATAGGAACATAGTTAACTAAACCTCCCCAAAAGAAAAGGACACAGATGCATTTTTAACCCCAGTAAAATAAGAGTACTTTGTTTTTACAGCCCATAAAACTATTCCTGACTATTAAAACTGTATGAGGTAAAGATACTGCTGGGGGTGAGGAAGGAATGCAAAATAACTGCCCTGTGTCAACACCGACCACATGTATATGTCCAGTGAACATGCCACATAAACACTGAGTCACCCGCAAAAATAAATAAGCGCCCACGGCTTCCGTGGTGGCTCAGTAGTAAAGAATCCGCCCGCCCATACAGGAGACATAAGTTCAATCCCTGGTCCAGGAAGATCCCACATGCTGTGGAGCAACTAAGCTCGTGAGCCATGACTGTTGGTCCTGTGCTCTGGAGCCCAGGAACCATAACTACTGAAGCCCATGCACCCTTGAGCCCGTGCTCCGCAACAGGAGAAGCCATCACCATGGGAAGCCCACGCACTGCAACGAGAGAGCAGCCCCTGTTCTCCACAACTAGAGGAAAAATGCAGGGCAACAAAGATCCAGCACAGCCCAAGATAAATGAATATTAAACGGGTGCCCCAAAGAGTTACTGGCCGCCCAGCCCATGCAGAAGTATTAAACCATTCATCTTTGAATTACTCATCCTTCAAAATTCAGCTCAACCATCCCCTCCTCTATGTAGCTTTCCCTGATCCTGCCCTAAATTGTAGACTCCATAAAGAGACTGCATCTTATTCTTCGTTGTTTTCCCTTAACCTTAAGACAATGTGGAGGGATGGAGGGAGGGAGGATAGGACAAGTGCCAGAAATCACATAAAGAAACCCTTTTCCATTGTCTGAATAGCTTCACAGACCAAAAGATCTCTTTAGGGTCAAGTACCAGGTCAGTCAGCATTTAATGAATAAACACTAACAGCAGTGAGGAAAAGCCTCAGACACAATTAAGACTCTGAAAAGTTCTACTAATTTATAAGAAACATAGTCTTGTCCTAATGCTGTAAGATCCTTATTGTCAAATAGTTTAGTCTGATTTACTACATGCATGACGTCATTTTTGTAAAAAGTAAAGGAGGAAGAAATGAAATGTTCATTCTACAATGTATTAGAGGTTTTCAGCCTCTTGTTTGAAAAATATTCCTATAAGAAAGACAGATAGATCTTTTTTCATTTTAAAATTATTTTAATTGAATTTACTTGAAACTTCTTGCAGAAATGATCACATGAAAAAAGCCTAAATAGATTTTGTCTTTAAACACAATCAAAATATCATAAAGCATACGATTATCATTATGGGAGTTGAGTTAGAACTGACCATTCAAAGAGGACACCTTTATAAACAAATCTAAATAACCATGGTTTAGGTTCTAACAGTGAAGATTCTAATATTATAATTAATTTTAGAAGAATAGGGGAAATTATCTTACATGATGATTCTAGTCTATGAATCATCAAAAAATTGGTTCTGGAAAATAACATAATTCTTATTGGCAGCAGATGACAACCAAGAATCCTAATGAGCTCTTTTACCTGATCAAACCCTCACTTTATATACATTTTATAGTATTTAGAGGAAAGTTAATGCATTACTGTTTGGGACTAGATTTCTGCAAAAAATAGGAGTAATGAAAGTAAAGCAAAATGTAAAAGGCAAGTAGTATAAAATTTATATCTGTATTTATAACTAAGGTTCACCTCTGTTGAGCTTTTGAAACATAACTTCAAGGGGATTATTACTGAAAAACATCACTACTCTCAAAGGCTTTGACAGTGGGTGATCCTGAATTCTGATGCCAGTTCTATCACTTACTGTGTGATTCTTTTTTTTTTTTTTTTGAGAGTAGGAAAAAAAGGCTATTTAATAAATTAAAAGTCAGAACACAGCATAAAATAAATGGCCAGGATAGAGTCCATGCAATAATATTCTGTTAATTGTGAGAAGCATACACACAATAGCCATTGAATCAGAAGCAGACTGTCAGAAATCTAACCTGTCAGCAGGTCAGCCATGCTTCCCTTGTCTATCATTCCATCTATGGAGGTTACATGGGGAGGAATAGGGACCAATTCTGCTGAGATGTACTGAAACAGCAATTGCTGTTTACTTAGAGCAAAAAGCAATTTAAGTCAGGTGATAAGAAGAACGTAGAATTCATTAACCTTCCTGCTCACAGCTCTTCTAGGAGAAAAAAAATCCTATTGCTTAAAAAACTGTATATAAAAGATAGCAAGTGGTGGTACTTTCAGATGTGTATTTACAAAGCTGCCCCAAATATACTGCCCTGCCATGACAAAGTTTCTATTTTTTTTTCTAACTCGTTGTGTGATTTTATTAATTTCTCCAAGTATGCATTCACTACAAGTCTCACTTCTCTTGCCTACCTTTCAGACCCTCACAGTCTCTGACTTTCAAACCTCTGTCTGGACAACTCTTACACTTTAGGTCTGAATTTAGACATTTAGCTCCATAAACATTTAGCTTCCTATTCAATCCCGCTCCTACAGGGGATAAAAGCACCCTCAATTTTCCCCACCATGGCACTTCTCAGACTATAATTTAGATGTGGTCGAATTGTCTTTCTCCTCCATTGTTCTGTAAGCTTCATGAGGGGAGAGCTTCTCTCTGGCAGCTTCATCATTGTCTGGCACTTACCAGGTATTCAGTAAACATTTCTGGAAAAAAAAAAGTGCTCGAAATGGTTCTTAAAAGGGTTCAATCAATAGGAATCTATTCATCAATCCACTGAGGTTAGAAAGTACGTTATGCACTTGGCTACCACAGAGGGTCAATATGAGAAGTCCATTTAAGTAACATTTCTGGTCATTCACAAAATCATGGTTACAGACATTAACCATTATGCTACCGAACATCTGGCAACGTCCGCATCAAAGGGATAAATTTCTCCCTAATAGAAAACGTTTATATCTCTAGACAGATAAGCTTCCTTTATCAGATAATGGAAATTATATACCCCAGCACCTGGCATTTCTCACTTAACTGTAAGAAAAGTAAGATCTACAATCAGTAACTAATGCAATTAACTTATCTTAGATGCCTTATACCACTAATCTTCTGTGCTTCTCAATTTTTTGTCAAAATTAACTTCTACTGTAATTCTTCATTAATCATTAATCTATCTTGAATTCTTTCTTCATTTAAGTTATTAGAGAATATTAAGCAGATTTCCCTGTGCTATACAGTAGGTCCTTGCTGGTTATCTGTTTAAATATAACAGCATGTACATGTCAATTCCAAACTCCCAATTTATCTCTGCCCCATCATTCCCCCCAGTAATCATAAAGACCAAGAAGTAGTTTTAAGAATGAACCAAGTTCCAGTTTAATCTGCCCACATTCTGCATTGGGGTGGACACCTGCAAAGGGTCTCCTTTAATCCATCAGTCAAGAAATAGTCTCTTAATTCAGTACATGGTATTTGTATCCTGGATTAAAAAACAGTTCCATGTGATCCCATTGGGTAATTAGATCACTTGATTTTGCTAGAAATTCTCAAATGCCTTTTTTTTTTTTTTTTCTTTTTTTGTGTGAGGGGCTATCACTGCAGTTCCTTATTTCTGGGCAATCCCTGGAGAAGGAAACAGCAACCCATTCCAGTATTCTTGCCTGGAGAATTCCAAGGACTGTATGGTCCATAGGGTCGCAAAGAGTTGGACACTACTGAGCAACTTCGCTTTCCTTCACTTTCACATCTTTACATTTCTTGGAACTTAGAGAATCTCCATCTAGCTCCTATAGCCCTTCTGAGTTCTTCAGTCTTGTGTTTAATTTCCTTGGGTCTCCTTCATCCATAAAAAGTATGGTCAACAGACAAGAAGAGGATGGAATAAATGAAGTTTCTTACTGAAAGTAGAGGTCAAACATCCACAGTCCTTCACCCCTCAAGAGTTACATGAGACCTCATCCACCTACATCAAGAATCAGTACATAAATACCAATGGTTTGGACTTCCCTGGTGGTTCAGTGATGAACAATCCACCTGCCAAAGCAGGAGACATGGGTTGGATTCCCTGGCCCAGGAAGATTCCATATGCCTCAGGGCAAATGAGCCTGTGCACAACAACTACTGAGCCTGTGCTCTAGAGCCCAAGGGCCGCAACCACTGAGCCCACGTGCTGCAACTGCTGGAGTCCACGTGCTCTAGAGCCCAAGGGCTGCAACCACTGAGCCCACGTGCTGCAACTGCTGAGGTCCATGTGCTCTAGAGCCCAAGGGCCGCAACCACTGAGCCCACGTGCCTCAGCTACTGAAGTC
>NW_011495032.1:28973373-28976510 GCF_000754665.1 Bison bison bison | reverse complement strand
CAACTACTGAGCCTGTGCTCTAGAGCCCAAGGGCCGCAACCACTGAGCCCACGTGCTGCAACTGCTGGAGTCCACGTGCTCTAGAGCCCAAGGGCCACAACCACTGAGCCCACATGCCGCAACTGCTGAAGTCCACGTGCTCTAGAGCCCAAGGGCCGCAACCACTGAGCCCACGTGCTGCAACTGCTGAAGTCCATATGCTCTAGAGCCCAAGGGCCGCAACCATTGAGCCCACGTGCTACAACTGCTGAAGTCCATGTGCTCTAGAGCCCAAGGGCCGCAACCACTGAGCCCACGTGCTGTAACTGCTGGAGTCCACGTACTCTAGAGCCCAAGGGCCACAACCACTGAGGCCACGTGCTGCAACTGCTGAGGTCCACGTGCTCTAGAGCCCATGCTCTGCAACAAGAGAAGCCACTGCAATGAGAGGCCTGTGCATCACAACAAAGAGTAGCCCCCCTCACCACAACTAGAGAAAAGCCTGCGTGCAGCAAAGAAGACCTAGCACAGCCATAAATAAATAAAAAATAAAAATAAATAAACACCAATGGTTCAATTGTGATTTTATCTTTAATGCTTCTGCTATTCTGTTTAATTGTTGAAGTCACTGTCAAAGCATTCTGAAAGGAGGTCAAATATTAACACATATCCTCAAAAACAGAACTAGAACCTACTAACATTTATCTTAAATTTTTTCAAGAGTTCCTGGATCTAATCTAGCAGCTTAAAGATGCATCATCAAAAGCAAATGATAATGATATTATCCAAAGCATCCATTACAGGCTTCATTATTCAAACAGAAATGCCTGAGGGAGACCTGATCAGTGAAAGCAAGGCAAAATGAACTACCTTGTACCGTGGAATCAAATGTTTAAAAATATACAGGAAAGGATGACTTAACGAGAGAAATCCCATAGCAACTCAATCCTGCCAGCACTGGAAATCTTAGAACACTACTGGGTCTCTAGGACAAATAAAAAGCAATAGTTATCTACATCATATTGCACATGGCACAGCGGCAATCAATACAGCAACTTTGGAGATCTTTGCTTCTTAAGCAGAAACTTTTTCAAAACTGCATAAATAGTGCTTCTCTTTTTTTGAAGTACATAAATGCAAAAGAGGCCATAATCTCTCAGAACAACACTTAAAAATTATAGTAGCAGAATTATCTACCAAGGACAAACAGACTCACCCATTAACAAGCAGCAGTTTAATGCTGACTGACTCATTGCAGTAAATAAGCAGTAAATGGATGGCAATGGTGTATTCCTTTGCTACAGCTGCCATAACAAAGTACAACAGACCAGAGGTTTAAACAACAGAAATTTATTTCCTCATAGTTCTGTAGGATAGAGGTCTAAGAGCAAGCTATGGGCAGCACTGGTTTCATTTTGCGGCCCCTCTCCTCAACTTGCAGATGGCCTCCTTCTCACTAGGTCTTCACACGGTACATGGTATTCTCATGTGCACACAAGTGCCTGTGTCCAAATTTCCTCTTCTTAAAGCACACCATGTGTGTGTGCATGCTCAGTCTTGTCTGACTCTTTTCAACCCCATGGACTGTAGCCTGCGAGGCTCCTCTGTCTATGGGATTTCCCAGGCAAGAATACTGGAGTCGGTTGCCATTTCCTACTCCAGGGGATCTTTCCAACCCAGGGATCAAAATCTCCTGTGTCTCCTACATTGGCAGGGGGGTTCTTTACCACTGCACCACCTGGGAATCCCTTAAAGGACACCAGTCTTATTAGATTAGGGCCTAGAGTAAAGACTTCATTTTAATTTAATTACTTCCTTAAAGTCCTTATATCCAAATACAGCCACATTCTGAGTTACTGGCTAGTTGGGACTTCAACATATAAATTCTAGAGGACAAAATGCAGCCCATAATAGATGACCTGGTCTGCTCAACAAACTGGATTACTTTCATTCAGAGGGAAGTTTATAGCAATACAGGACTTCCTCCAGAACAAGAAAAGTCTCAAACAAGCAACCTAACCCACACGTAGAAGAACCAGAAAAGGACAAATGAAGTCCAAAGTCAATAGGAGGAAGGAAATAAAATAGATCAGAGTGAAAAAAAAAATAAAATAGAGACTGAAAAGAGAACAGAATATAAAAAAGAGTGTATACATGTATACATATAACTGATTCATTGTTGTGCAGCAGAAACTAACCCAATATTGTAAATCAACTATATGCCAATAAAAATTTTTTTTAAAAAGAAAATACAGGCAGTACACTCTTTGACATCTGTCTTCATGTTATCTTTCTCAATGTATCTCCTCAGACAAAGGAAGCAAAAATAAAAATAAACAAATGGGACTACATCAGACTACAAAGTTTCTGCACAATATAAGAAACTATTAACAAAATGAAAAGACAGCCTATTGAATGAGAGAGATATCTGCAAATCATATACTCAATAAGGGATAAGTATCCAAAATATACAAACAACTCATACAATTCAACAATGAAAAAATAACCCAATAAAAATATAAGCAAAGGAGACATTTTTCCAAAGAAGACACACAGATAGCTAAGAAGCACATGAAAAGTTGTTCAATATCACTGTGTAATGCAAATCAAAAACACAATGAGCTATCACCTCATGCCTATTAGAATGACTATTATCAAAAAGGCAAGAAATAACAAGTGCTGGGAAGGATATAGAAAAAAAGAAACCCTCACACACTGTTGGTGGGAATGTGAACAGGTGGAAAATACTATGGATATTCCTCAAAAAATTAAGAACAGAACTACCATATGATCCAGCTATTCTACTTCTGGGTTTTTATCAAAAGAATATTAAAGCAGTAATTCAAAAAGATATACATACCCATATATTCATGACAACATTATTGACAAGAGCCAAGATATGGAAACAACCTAAGTGCCCATCAGCAGATCAGATCAGATCAGATCAGTCGCTCAGTCGTGTCCGACTCTTTGCGACCCCATGAATCGTACCATTCCAGGCCTCCCTGTCCATCACCAACTCACGGAGTTCACTCAGACTCACGTCCATCGAGTCAGTGATGCCATCCAGCCATCTCATCCTCTGTCGTCCCCTTCTCCTCTTGCCCCCAATCCCTCCTAGCATCAGAGTCTTTGCCAATGAGTCAACTCTTCGCATC
>NW_011495032.1:28972615-28973020 GCF_000754665.1 Bison bison bison | reverse complement strand
CCAGATGCCATGATCTTCATTTTCTGAATGTTGAGCTTTAAGCCAACTTTTTCACTCTCCACTTTCACTTTCATCAAGAGGCTTTTGAGTTCCTCTTCACTTTCAGCAGATGAATGGACACAAAACATGTGGTATATACATATTCACAATGAAGTACCAGTCAGTCATAAGAAAGATGAAATCTTGCCATGTGACAAGATAGATGGACTTTGATAAGGTATTATGATAAGTGAAATGTCAGATGGAGAAAGACCAATACCATATGATTTCATTCACATGTAGAACATTTGAAACTAAATAAACGAAGCAAACCAAACAAAAATGAACAAGTAGATACAAAGAATAGAGTGGGGCTAACAGAGGGGAAGGAGCAGGAATAGGGGAAAGCATGAAAAGGGGAAAGGG
>NW_011495032.1:28959124-28972515 GCF_000754665.1 Bison bison bison | reverse complement strand
CTGTACTGTGACCAATGGCAACTAAATTTTGGGTGGTGACCATGCTATAGTGCATATATGAGTAGAAATATAATGTGGTCCATATGCAACTTATATAATGTTACAAATCAATGTTACTAATAAATTTTTTTTAAAAAACAGGATAATTTTATTTTTTTAATTAATTTATTTATTTTAATTGCAGGCTAATTAGTTCACAATATTGTAGTGGGTTTTGCCATACACTGACATGAATCAGCCATGGGTGTACATGTGTCCCCCATCCCAAACCCCCCTCCCACCTCCCGCCCCATCCCATCCCTCTGGGTTGTCCCAGTGCACCGGCTTTGAGTGCCCTGTTTCATGCATCAAACTTGGACTGGTCATCTGTTTCACATATGGCAATATACATGTTTCAATGCTAGTCCCTCAAATCATCCCACCCTTGCCTTCTCCCACAGAGTCCAAAAGTCTGTTCTTTATACCTGTGTCTATTTTGCTGTCTCGCATATAGGGCCATCGTTACCATCTTTCTAAATTCCATATATATGTGTTAATATACTGAATTGGTGTTTTTCTTTCTGACTTATTTCACTCTGTATAATAGTCTCCAGTTTCATCCACCTCACTGGGCCTTCTTCTGCATTTTCTTTGTGGATTAGTTGCTTAGTCATGTCCAACTCTTTTTGACGCCAAGGACTATAGCCTGCCAGGCTTCTCTGTCCATGGGATTGTCCAGGCAAGATTACTGGAGTGGATTGACGTTCCCTTCTCCAGAGGATCTTCTGGACCCAGGGATCAAACCGTGGTCTCCTGTATTTTCTTTATATCATTAAAAATTGATAAAAATAGGACTTCCCTGGTGGCACAGTCCGCCTGCTAATGCAGGGGACACAGGTTCGATCCCTGGTATGGGAATATTTCATATGCCACGGAGCAGCTAAGCTCGTGCACCTGAGAGCCCATGCACCGCAATAAGAGAAGCCACCACAGTGAGAAGCTCAGGCACCACAACCAAGTGTAGCCCCCGCTTGCAGCAACTAGAAAAAGCCTACGCAAAGCAATGAAGACCCTGTGCAGGCGAAAATTTTAAAACAAATAAATAAAATGAAATAATTGACTAAAATAGCTAAATTGTTTTGTCTCACTTAATGTGAAGAGATGAGCAATCACTAGAATTATGCCCAGCTCCCTTGTAAACTGACAGTCCAGTGATCAAAGCAGCAATAGAAGAAGACTCCAGACAGACAGTACAGACTGAACACCAGCACATAACTGAATGTCACGAGGTCTCAGGCTGGAAATGATCACACAGGACTTAAATTAGATGAAATGAGTAAAGGGCTTAGCAGAGGTTCTATTACTATTACGACTGCAGTTGAAAACCTTCCTTCTACAGACTCTGGAAACTAGGAAATGCAGCATTCAGCCTATGAGTTAGAAGCATCTTAAAGAAACAGAATCCTGAGATGGACAGCCACGTTACTCATCATTTCTAGCTCTTCTGGACTCAAACCCAGAAAACATGCCTGAGCTGGCAGCCTCAGCACAAGTCTGAGACCAAAGGCCTGAATTCCGAAAAGCCAGTGCCTTCGCTCGCCCAGATGTGTGAGAGGAATTCCAGCAGTGAGACTAAAGGATGGAGAGCAGGAGAGAAGAGGGGTGGGGCAGGGGTTAGCACTGAGCTCTACATGGTGGCTCAGACGGTAAAGCGCCTGTCTACAATGCGGGAGACCCGGGTTCGATCCCTGGGTCGGGAAGATCCCTGGAGAAGGAAATGGCAATCCACTCCAGTACTATTGCCTGGAAAATCCCATGGACAGAGGAGCCTGGTAGGCTACAGTCCATGGGGTCACAAAGAGTTGGACACGACTGAGCAACTTCACTTTCACTTTCACATGACCAGCTAACCTAGGTCAAGAGTCAAGCCTACTGGGTTGGGAAAGATCTCCTGGAGAAGAAAAAGGCAACCCACTCCAGTATTCTTGCCTGGAAAATTCCATGGACAGAGGAGCATGGTGGGCTACATACAGTCCATGGGGTTGCAAAGAGTTGGACCCAACTGACCATACACACATACATACATACATATATATGGAGAGAAACAGAATCTGTGTGTGTAAAATTTGGTTATTTACAGTATTTAATCTTACTATCTTGTACTTCTAGTTAATATTTTTCTTAGGTTTCTTTCCTAAATAAAATTTTTTCTGATATATGTTGGTGTTTGGCAGAAATCAACACAATATTGTAAGGCAATTATCCTTCAATTAAAAATAAATAAAAATGTTTTATTTTTATTTTTCTGTTATTAAAAAAAGAAGAGTCAAGCCAACTCAGAAGCCAAGATGAAAGCCTGGATGGAAGCCAGGATGGCCGGCCCTGGGCTGCAGTGAAGGCAAATTTGCCTCAGTCTTCTGCAGCCACAGTTCTGAACTCCTTCTCTGATTCATTCACAAAAGGAAAATGGGGCAGGAGGCCTATTCTTCTCCACATGTTTCGTCTTATAAACCCAACTTTGAGTTCAAATCTCCAAACGTGAAGAGCTGAAAAAACACGCAACAGAACAAGACTGAAAATCCCCCTCTGAATCCAGTGACTCAGGGTGGGCAGCTTGCCTTCCATCCACCAATGGGTGGTTCAAGCTTCTTCAAGAGAAGGGGCTCACTGGTTTTCACTCTCACCAGGGGTTTGATGCTTTCCTGCTCCCAAACCTTTGCTCTGCTACTTTCCCATGTGGAATGTACCTTTCTCCCTCCCACATCTTTCTGTAGCGGACCCTGACATCCCGTGCCCACATGCCTTCAGCAGGCACCTCAACACGCTGAAGGCAGGTGACTAGAAATACCTAAGACTCTTGGCTTTTTTCTACCTCACAGGAGGCAAGAGCAACATACTGAAGAGGTGCCACTCCCAGAAACACCCCTTAACCAACAACAGACTGCAGTCAGTGGACAAAACTCCAGTTTCCTCCATCTTCAGTTGGATAATATTCTGGCATATTCTCGAGAATGAACCCAAGGACTCCCAGGATTTCCTCAGTGGGAATGAGCCCTGGTTGGGCACATGAGAAATCTCTCTTTTAAAGCTCCCACCCCATCCACATCTCACTCCCTAACTCCTTAAAGGTATTTTCTGGAAATCTTGCCTCAGGATCTGCTACCAAGGGAAGCAAACCCAAGATAGCATCCTTAAGACAAGTATTAAATCTCATCTTCCCCATAAGACCTTCCAGCACTAAGGCCTCCCAAGTCACTTCCTATCATATTTAATACAATTTGTATATATTTTATTCTCTGTCAGCTCTTAGAGAGGAGGAATTCTTTTACATAGTCCTGAAACCCCTGGGTTGTTGCTCAGCACCGTATCTTAAGGCAAACCAGATGCTCAATAAACTTTGCTGGCTGAACAAAGAATAAATTAATCATATTAATTGGCATGAAAGCCAGGGTTTTTATTTAATCTAGCTGAAACTACATCAGTGTAGCTGTTTCCTTCTTTCTTTTCTATATTATTTTTGTGATTTTGTTTGCTTGTTTGTTTTCCTCTATTTTTGGCTGTGCTAGGTCTTCACTGCTGCACAGGCTTTTCTCTAGCTGCGTCAAGCAGGGGGCAGCAACTCTCTCACGGTGTTCCGGCTTCTCATTGCAGTGGCTTCTCTTGTTGCACAGACTCAAGGGTGCACAGGCTCCAGTAGTTGTGGCATATGGGCTCAGTAGTCACAGTTCCTGGGGTCTGGAGCACAGGCTCAATAGCTGTGGTGCACAGGCTTAGTTGCTCTGCAGCACGTCGGATCTTTCCAAACCAGGGATCAAACCTGTGTCTCTTGCACTGGCAGGCAGATTATTCACCTCTGAGCCACCAGGGAAGCCCCTCTTCTTTTAAAACCATTGCATGAACTACTTTTCATAAGCAAACCACTGTGTGCATGTACTTCTTTAAATCAACATTTTCTAGATATTCACCTTAAATCAAATACCCCTGATTCCCCCTACATCAGAACAAAGCCATTAACCTCCCAGGGAAATGGAGCAATAAAGAAGGGTGTCTTCCATACAGATGGCTAACAAGCACATGAAAAGATGCTTAACCTCACTCATCATCAGAGAAATGCAAACCAAAACCACAATGAGGTACCATCTCACGCCAGTCAGAATGGCTGCTTTCAAAAAGTCTACAAACAATAAATGCTGGAGAGGGTGTGGAGAAAAGGGAACCCTCTTACATTGTTGGGGGGAATGCAAACCAGTACAGCCACTATGGAGAACAGTGTGGAGATTCCTTAAAAAACTGGAAATAGAACTGCCATATGACCCAGGAATCCCACTGCTGGGCATACACACTGAGGAAACCAGAACTGAAAGAGACACATGTACCCCAAGGTTCATCGCAGCACTGTTTACAATGGCCAGGACATGGAAGCAACCTAGATGTCCATCGGCAGACAAATGGATAAGAAAGTTGTGGTACATATACACAATTGAATATTACTCAGACATTAAAAGAATGCATTTGAATCAGTTCTAATGAGGTGGATGAAACTGGAGCCTATTATACAGAGTGAAGTAAGCCAGAAAGAAAAACACCAATACAGTATACTAATGCATATATATGGAATTTAGAAAGATGGCAACGATGACCCTATATGTGAGACAGCAAAAGAGACACAGATGTAAAGAACAATCTTTTGGACTCTGTGGGAGAAGGCGAGGGTGGGATGATTTGAGGGAATAGCATTGAAACATGTATATTATCATATGTGAAACAGATCACCAGCCCAGGTTCAATGCATGAGACAGGGTGCTCAGGGCTGGTGCACCAGGATGACCCTGAGGGATGGGATGGGGAGTGAGGTGGGAAGGGGGGTCCAAGATGGGGAACACATGTACACCCATGGCTGATTCATGTCAATGTATGGCAAAAACCACTACAATATTGTAAAGTAATCAGCCTCCAATTAAAATAAATTAATTAATTAAAAAAAAGAAGAGACCAAAGACCACACAAGTTGTTCATCCACAACCTTCCCCGGCACTTCCCTTAGAGTGACCCATTCACGACAGAACTCTGCTCACACTGCAGTGTGGAAAGCAAACCACAGATAGCTGATAACTACACATACATAATTATTATAGTTTGGTACCTGTTTGACAATAATGATACAGCTTTTAGCATTCTGCCTTTCATCCAAAATCAGAGTTGTTTTTGTCAGTTCACTTAGATCCCATGAAGCAAAGTCCTTACTCTCCAAGCTGCTTTAGGTCCACTCCTCAGTTTTAAGCTACCACCATCCAATATTGATGTCTCACATAGATTTCACCCAATTGGAGCTTTCCTTATTGTTCAAGACAAATGTACAGGACAGACTTGTAAGACCCCCTTATTCTCTCATTGGATAGTGTTCTCTCAGGAACAAACTGCTGTCTTATTGCACCTGAGACATCCTGAGATTTCTTCCATCTCTGTGCCAGGCAAAGGCCAGAAGGACTGCACAGATTTCACTTTACAATAAACATGAGAGCATGCTGAAGGTTTCAGCAGCCACATCAGACACAATCAAATGGAAAGTTAAATATCCAAACAGCCAATGACTTACAAGTCTTGTCATGCTTTTTAATGGATTTCGGGTAAGCAGCTGGAGAAGGACCAAATGTATTGCAAATAGGTTTTTAACTCAACAAAAGTATGTTGTCTGAATTCTCGGTGCTCATTACCTTGAATGCATATCAACCTTGGCCTGTCAAATTGTCAAGTTTTCCTTCAGTCTAACTTTCAGCAAGGTAAAGATGACAGAGTATACTACCCTCATGTACAAAAATGAGAAAAAAAAGTACTGACAGAAAACAAAGCAAAGACTTATTGTGCTTTTCTTATTAGATCATAAGTTCCATGAGGTCACTGATTCTCTTTTTCAACCCTAAATTCCCCAACACCCAGCCCCATGACTGCCTTGCTGTGGCAATAATAATTAAGCATAAATACAAATATATATTGAATGTGTTAATCAATTCAGGCTGCCATTATAAGATACCACAAAGTGCGTGCTTTAAACAACTAGAGATCTATTTCTCACACTTCTGCAGACTTTCCAAGAACAACATTCTGGCTGATTCAATTCCTGGTGAGGGCTCTCTTCTTGGCTTAAAGACGACTGCCTTCTTGCTGTGTCCTCACGTGGTAGAGAGAGAGAGACAGCAAGCTCTCTGGTGTCTATCTTATAATAACATTAACCTTATTAGATCAAGGCTCCACCATATGACCTTATTCAACCTTAATTACCTCCTTAGAGGCTCTGTCTCTAAATACAGTCATGTTTCAGGTTAAGGTTTCAACATAGAAATTTTAGGGGGAGTTCAGTCCACAGCATTAAGCATGTCTTTCCAATTAGCAGACATGTATAAGTACCACACATTATCTCAGTGAGTCCTTATAGCAACATACAGCTTAAACAGGAAACTAAAGCTTAGGAAGCTAAGCCTGCGCCTCCATCTCTTCCCTGTACTTCAGACTGCTCTACCCAACTACCACACAGACATGTCCCAGAGCCCTCAAATCAGTGATGTCTACCCTGATTTCCCATTCTTTTCTCTTCACCATTTAACCTGTTTGTTCCTTGTGCTGCCCGTTTCAGCTCAATACCATCTTCTACCCAGTTATGCAATCAAGGTGCCAGTTAACTTTAAGTCTTTTTTCTGCCTTGTCACCCACATCAAAGCTATCCTAATGATTTTATCAATCAAAGATTTCTTAAAAGCATTCCCTCTCCATGCCTTTTAGCATTTCTTGAGAATAGAACTTGTGTTTATTCCCCTTACTTCATTTTTCACAGTCTAGGCTATAATAGCCAAGTACTTAAGCATGACATACAAGGTCTTCCAGGAGCTGAGCTGTCCCTGGGTCTACCTCTCCTGACTTATCTCCCTCTGCGTCACTCTTGTAATTTACCAAGAAATTCAACAAAATTTAACTTGCCACACTGCTGCATGGCCCTGCCTCCATAGCATACACTGTCTGCTCTACCTAGAACACAGTTCTCCATTTTCTCACTCTCCAATCCATCCCTAACACTTCTCTTCCTCACGAGCACTTGCCTTCCAAGATTTAGCTCAAGCATCACCTTTCCCAAGATGCTTTTCCACACTCTTCTAGCCTAAAGAGCTTCCACTCTTCAGTGCCTCCATAGCATTCCAACCAACATGGATTGCTGGGTCATTATCACCAGCACAATGAATTTCATATCCTGTAAAATTATATCTATTGGCCTCTCCCAAGTAATGCAAGGGCTGCTCACAGTAGGTGCTCAACTTGATTCCTGTGCATATTAAATATTAGTGGTAAATAATTTTTGGATGTGTCTACAGACCTCTAAGTACCCTGGACATCCCCATATGATCCTTTCTCAGTCATCTGGGATGCTGTGCTATGGCCAGGATGTTTTAGTGTTCAACCACATAGCAATGTTGGCTGCTATCAACAAGGCACAGTCTGATATGACAGCATCCGTTGCCGTAAGAGTTAAAGGAACAGAAAATCTAAACAAACTAAAATTAGCTATATCTTGTTACTCAAAATAGTCTAAGTATTGGCAAGACAAATCTCTCAGGCAGGCACAGTGCTTACCCAGCATGGTGAAAAGGAACTCAACTAATACTCAGCAGACTCAAAGACGAAAACCTGCAATATCTGTAACACAAGAAATTCTGAGTTCTGCTGATTCATCCTGACTTAAAGCTGCAATTACACTTGAGTAAGGAGTACCCAAGCTGACTCTGCATTTTTTTTTTCTGCAGAGCTCTCAGAATTTGGCACACAAGAAATTTAATAGTTGTTCTTCAGAGTCTTTTGTAATTTCTCAGATATTGAACTGTGGTCACCTACATTACAGTGTCTGATAGCATTACATGGTATCTTTCTGGCAAAAATGCAGTCTTAGTCAAAATACTGATGAGAGTTTAAGATACTGACTGGAGCTTCTCAAACTACAGAAAACCATGCAAGAATGCTCCTTCACCCAAGAAATATTCGTTGCTGGCTCAATCAGAGACTGAAGAGTCCTGCTTAAGGCAACAGCTCTTGTTCATGCTTTGTACAAAGACATCTGTGCAACTGGTTCCAACTTGGGAAATAGCATTTAAATATCAACATAAACACATGCTCAGAGGAAAATCGGGTAAATCCTCATCAGGATCAAAATGTCTAAGAAAGTGTATTAGAGCAAATTAGGAAGCAAAGAACCTTCTCAAAATAGGTACTATTTGCAAGTCATCATTTTCTTTACTCTTCATACAGAAGTCATGTGAATTGCATACTGAAAGGTAAAGTGGAATTTCTAGACTGAAGTCCAATTATACTTGAGTCAGTAATTTATCATGCTTGCTATATATATATATATAGTAAAGATTATAGTTAGCACTTAATTAGCTAGCATCACTTCAAATA
Source organism: Bison bison bison (assembly GCF_000754665.1). Taxonomy (NCBI): domain Eukaryota; kingdom Metazoa; phylum Chordata; class Mammalia; order Artiodactyla; family Bovidae; genus Bison; species Bison bison. Next base: position 28,964,097 of record NW_011495032.1, on the reverse strand, counting down.
TTTATTCCATTTAAAATCACATTTAAGTACTCCATTTGAGATTTTTTAATACATTAAATGTCTCTTCTTTCAGCAAAAGAAAATAATTAACTTCGGGCTTTATATTTTTCTTTAGGTGCTATATGACATATAATTAGCTAAAAAATATCAGTTGCTTCAACAACAGATATTATTTTGACAAAACTATCATGAAGTAGTGTTTTATTGCAATTATTTCTTGACAAGATCATAACTAAATACTTACTTGTTCAGTGTGAGGTCAAGAATGAATTTGGAGCCAAAGGCTTCAATCTGGAAGCTTGCCTGGGCCAGATGGACAGCCTATGGTTTCAAAAAGACAGAAAGAAACTTAGTTTACTTTCATATCTTTAAAGCTGATTATATTGATATAAAGAATGATATTTAATAAGAAGAATATTTTATGGACTGATTCGTATCTTAATGGATCCCTATATAATAATTTATTTCTTTAAAAAGAGAACAGGGGTATCATCATGGTTTTACCTGGAAGGCCTAAATATCTGTTCAGCAAGAAACTAATAAAAGTCCTTTAAAAAGGAGTCCATCTTGATAAAAATTAAGAGCAGATTCAACTGAACTTTCAAAGTGACTGTGATGAATTATGCAAAAGTCTGACTAATTAAAGCTTAATTTCAGCCTATTTTGTGCACAAAGCTAACCAATTCTTTCTGCACACCTAAGTCAAAACTCATGTCAGCGTTCTGCTCTTCATCAGGAATTGGAACTTTCTCTAAATGAATTATCAGCAGAATGTCCCGGTAAAAAAACCTTTCCACTTCAGAAAGCACATCAAACCAGGCCCTCTGTGGATACTGAGAGTCTCTGTTCCCCTTTGAAAGTCACACATTTACAAATACTGTCCTCTTTGTGATTTAACCCAAAATGTAAAGATAATCTCATCTCAACATGAGTCATATGTTCTAGGTATTAAAGGGGCTTCCCAGCTGGTGCTGGTGGTGAAGAACCCACCTGCCAATGCAGGAAACATAATAGATTTGGGTTCAATCCCTGGATCAGGAAGATCCCCTGGAGAAGGGCACGACAACCCACTCCAGTATTCTTGCCTGGAGAATCCCATGGAAAGAGGAGCCTGGCGGGCTATGGTCCTAAAGATTAGAATAGCTCACAGAAGCATCTTGAATAATATAAATCAACAAATCAATGAAGTTCTGTTAAAGTATTATCCAAGAAAAAACTCTCCTTTGTCACCCTGTCAGAAAAAAAAGAACAAAGATAAATGTAACATACCCCTCAACCCCTTGCTCACAAACACCCTTCCTCCAGACTTCATTCTTAAGGCACAGTGGGTGTCATCTATGAAGTGTTACATGCATAGCAACCAGACACTTTTCACTCCCACTCTCCTCAAGCCACTGCTTGTTCCTCTTGCCTTCCTCCTCCACTTCCCATTATCAAAATCCTACTCTTCCTTCAAGGGCAGACCAATGACATTACTTTCCAGTAAGCCTTCTTCACACACAGCTGCTGGGAATGAACTTGAGGCTTCAGGAGCACTGTGCCCTCCCTCCACAGTGATGGATGATCACTTTCCATTCTGGACGGTTTGCTTCACAACTGATATCACAGGGGTCTTGCAAACATCTGTACATTAACCATCCTTCCCCAAAATAAATGAACTTTCAATTAACTAATCAAATATTTATAATCAGGACTATTTTGCCATGCCAAATCCATAAAATACTATAAGTACACCATGACTTCAACGTCTTGCCAAGCATAACTGCTGATCTGATAGTCACTCAATAATCAGCAAATAAAATTAAGAGGAAATTAACATATTAAATTTTAAATACAGAACAATGAGAGAGAAGGTGCCTCAATCCCTAATACCATGGGATATCATGTCAGACCCCAAATAACCATGTAGAACAGGGTCATTATCCTTGATCTGAGCTTCCTGTATTCAGACAACTCCTTGAGAGAGAAACTTCTGTCTTGCCAGGTGTGGTCTCTGTCATCTGCAGCAAAACCTCTGTTCACCTAATATAACTATCACAAAGTCTTTCATCTAAATTCATTCTGTCTTGAAGCACTAATTTTTGCATGAAAATTTTTACTTGATGAATAATTTGTATAGGGGAAAATTTTTCATCTCTGGGTCCCAAAAGCTTAAGAAAACAGCTTTTTTCCTGGGAATAAGATACGTCCCTCAGGCATACATTCTCTTAAGAATATTAAATAGTAGACAAGAGTTCATTAAAGGCACTCTGGCTTAAAAGAGCTGCTAAATGTACTTGTTTGAGCATCTTTATAAATAAGAACATACTGTGGTGAAAAGAGAATGCTGCTGCTGCTGCTAAGTCACTTCAGTCGTGTCTGACTCTGTGCGACCCCAGAGACGGCAGCCCACCAGGCTCCCCCGTCCCTGGGATTCTCTAGGCAAGAACACTGGAGTGGGTTGCCATTTCCTTCTCCAATGCATGAAAGTGAAAAGTGAAAATCAAGTTGCTCAGTCGTGTCCGACTCTTAGCGACCCCATGGACTACAGCCTACCAGGCTCCTCTATCCGTGGGATTTTCCAGGCAAGAGTACTGGAGTGGGGTGCCATTGCCTTCTATACATAAAACAAAAACTACACATAGGGACTTCCCTGGTGGTACAATGGATAAGAATCTGCCTGCCAACGCAGGGGACATGAGTTCAATCCCTGGTCCGAGGAGATTCCACACGCGGCAGAGCACTTAAGCCTAGGCACCACAACCACTGAAGCCGCTGCAATAAGAAGCCCGTGTGCACCACAAGCAAGAGTCACCCTAGCTCACTGCAACTAGAGAAAGTCTGCACGCAGCAATAAAGACCAGCACCACCAAAAATAAATAACTGTTTTAGTACTGAAGAAAAAAAAACTACACGTAAATTATGACATCAAAACAAATGGAGCAAAACTTCCAAATGAGTATTTCAAGGAAAAGTGCTTATAATTCAAACTTAGATAAATCTCTGTATTTCTGTAACTAATCTAAAGAACCTGATAGTGACCCAGCAAAAGACTCATTTCACAGCAAATAAGCACTGAGACAAGTACCAACCCCAAGAAAACTCTGCTGCAAAATAATGTAGCCAGGTAATAACTGCTTGTGTGTGGGCGTGTGTGTTAGTTGCTCAGTCGTGTCCTACTCTTTCAACCCCGTGGATGGTAGCCCACTAGGCTCCTCTGTAACTGCTTACTCCATTTCGAAGAAATTATTGAGAGTCAGACAATTTGATTATTGTTAAGTAAAGTTATACGAGTCAATGTGGCAAGTTTAAGTTTCACAGAATTTAATGAAAAACCTGGCAAATAATATTAATACTGGGATTTTCCTTGGTTTATTTCATTTAGTCCTTCCACACACAGGTGTTGAGTCCCACCCTATGTAGAAAGATGGCTGGGACACAGCCCAGGCTCAAGAAAGCAGCATCTGCCAGAGAAGCAGGCAGGGCTGTCAACCTCCACGTGTCTAAGGGGCCACAGGGACCAGGGCATCAGTGACAAGGTGCAGTTTGAACAAAGTTTTTAAAAGTGAGTAAGAATCCACCTGCCAGAGGACCTACAGTATCTAGCACATGGAACTCTGCCCAGTGTTATGTGGCAGCCTGGACGGGAGGGGAGTCTGGGGGAGAATGGATACATGTATACGTATGGCTGCGTCCCTTCGCTGTTCATCTGAAACTATCACAACATTGTTCGTTAATCAATACAAAATAAAAAGTTGTTTAAAGTACCTATATTTGCATACATTCTATGTGAGTAGCTGACTCATTGGAAAAGACCCTGATGCTGGGAAAGATTGAAGGAAGGAGGAGAAAGGGGCGACAGAGGACAAGATGGTTGAACGGCATCATTGACTCAACGGACATGAGTTTGAGCAAGCTCCAGGAAATAGTGAAGGGCAGGGAAGCCTGACTGCTGCAGTCCACGGGGTTGCAAAGAGTAAGAACACAACAGAGCAACTAAACAACAACAATAAAAATAAAATGAAATGCTATAGATGAAAAAAATAAAAAGAATCCACCTGCCAGGAGAAGAAAAGATAACAGGGCCTGGGGGAGACACAAATATAAAAATAGAGTAAAAAATTAATGTGGAAAACAAACTTAAAAAAAATTTTAATGAAATTGCCTATAGGAAAATGGCTTTTGGGGGAAACGTCAAACAATGAATCTGAAAAGGTGGGCTCTGGAGCTTTGTGTGAATGCTCAGTGACACGTCTGCTCACATATACACATGTACATGTGGCCCAGACAGAGAGCTTTGCTTTAAATGTCCCCACACCTACTCAGCACAGTGTCTGGCATATGCCATCATCATCATCGTCAATACCAACACTAGGACTCAAACATACTGACAGACTCCTCTTCACAACAACTGAAACAATTAGTACGACGACATCAAAAACATCCCTGTTTCTCCATAGGAAAAAAATTTTTATTTTGTTACCTTTATCAGAAAGACTTTTAACATCTGAATTCACTTTAATGCTGAGAGGGAGTCAATTTTCCTATAATATGACTTAAGATTTCCTTAAACATTCATCTTTGTTGCATAGATAGCAAATGGAATTAGTATATTCATCTAAAATATCTGTACCAACCAATACAATATTGTAATTAGCCTCATTTCAGTTCAGTCGCTCAGTCATGTCCAACTCTTTGCGACCCCATGAATCCCAGCACACCAGGCCTCCCTGTCCATCACCAACTCCCGGACTTCACTCAGACTCACGTCCATTGAGTCAGTGATGCCATCCAGCCATCTCATCTTCTGTCGTCCCCTTCTCCTCCTGACCTCAATCCCTCCCAGCATCAGAGTCTTTTCCAATCAGTCAACTCTTCGCATGAGGTGGCCAAAGTACTGGAGTTTCAGCTTTAGCATCATTCCTTCCAAAGAAATCCCAGGGCTGATCTCCTTCAGAATGGACTGGTTGGATCTCCTTGCAGTCCAAGGGACT
>NW_011495032.1:28928770-28959024 GCF_000754665.1 Bison bison bison | reverse complement strand
GCTGATCTCCTTCAGAATGGACTGGTTGGATCTCCTTGCAGTCCAAGGGACTCTCAAGAGTCTTCTCCAACACCACAGTTCAATAGCATCAATTCTTCGGCGCTCAGCCTTCTTCACAGCCCAACTCTCACATCCATACATGACCACAGGAAAAACCATAGCCTTGACTAGACGGACCTTTGTTGGCAAAGTAATGTCTCTGCTTTTGAATATGCTATCTAGGTTGGTCATAACTTTTCTTCCAAGGAGTAAGCATCTTTTAATTTCATGGCTGCAGTCACCAACTGCAGTGATTTTGGAGCCCAAAAAAATAAAGTCTGACACTATTTCCACTCTTTACCCATCTATTTCCCATGAAGTGATGGGACCAGATGCCATGATCTTTGTTTTCTGAAAGTTGAGCTTTAGGCCAACTTTTTCACTCTCCACTTTCACTTTTATCAAGAGGCTTTTTAGTTCCTCTTCACTTTCTGCCATAAGGGTGGTGTCATCTGCATATCTGAGGTTATTGATATTTCCCGGCTATCTTGATTCCAGCTTGTGCTTCTTCCAGCCCAGCGTTTCTCATAATGTACTCTGCATAGAAGTTAAATAAGCAGGGTGACAATAGACAGCCTTGACGTACTCCTTTTCCTATTTGGAACCAGTCTGTTGTTCCATGTCCAGTTTTAACTGTTGCTTCCTGACCTGCATACAGGTTTCTCAAGAGGCAGGTCAGGTGGTCTGGTATACCCATCTCTTTCAGAATTTTCCACAGTTTATTGTGATCCACACAGTCAAAGGCTTTGGCATAGTCAAGAAAGCAGAAATAGATGTTTTTCTGAAACTCTCTTGCTCTTTCCATGATCCAGAGGATGTTGGCAATTTGATCTCTGGTTCCTCTGCCTTTTCTAAATCCAGCTTGAACATCTGGAAGTTCACGGTTCACGTATTGCTGAAGCCTGGCTTGGAGAATTTTGAGCATTACTTTAGTAGTGTGTGAGATGAGTGCAATTGTGCGGTAATTTGAGCATTCTTTGGCACTGCCTTTCTTTGGGATTGGAATGAAAACTGACCTTTTCCAGTCCTGTGGCCACTGCTGAGTTTTCCAAATTTGCTGGATATTGAGTACAGCACTTTTAAAATAAATAAATTTATATTAAAAATAAATAAAAATAAAATAAAATATCTGTACCCATTGAAGTAATTTCAGTACAATGGTGTATACTATTTTTCTCATATTCTCTTCCCTTTGCTATACATTCTGCCTTTGTACACAGAGAACAGATTCTTCTCTAGACCAAAATAAATACCTGACAAATGCTACTTTTCCTTATCATTCTGTTATTTCTGCTCTGTCCTAGACATGATTAAAATGGGCTTTAACTTTTGGAGTCTCTATGCTATTCCACATCAATTGATCACTTTTTCTTCAACAAAATACCATGAATATAGTTTTGGTAATAGTCAATTTTAAATAAGTTTTCAAATCAGGTAAAATGAGTCATTATTGTTTTACAAATTACATTTTTGGATACTATTTATTTTTATTTCATAACCCAATTCTTCCAAAAGATAAAAAAAAAATTAGAAGAAAGGCCAGGACAGGTAGAAAGTTTTTATAATACATGGCCACATTGCTTATAGCTTATTAAATATTTTAGAGTTAACTGACCAGAACCACTGAAACCCACTGAAAACACAAAGACTACCTCCAAGAGCATTGCTCTTCTTTTACAAAGAAGGACCTGCACAGCGAGGTTTAGACATATGTTCAATAACACAGAATCACAGGAATACTTCAGAGAAGAGTACATGAACTACCCATCAGGTCATAATGGGTTATTTTCTCCATCAGGATATCTGCTAAACAGATTCAAAGATTAACACTTCTTTTTACAAGCCCGTCACTCTAATAGCACTGTGGAAGAATGCAGGGTTTTAGAGTCAAAGAGCGTCATTTCACGACAAGAATAAGTACAACCCTGGGCTCAGAATTACCACCCTGAAGGACGGAGAGCAGCTGTTGCCTAAGCGCTTTGGTATTTTTCTTTTGACTCAGAGTCTGGCACAGGGAAATTACAGGAGCCCAATAAACAAAAACAACTAAACTCAATTATATACACAAACCTCCTTCACTAAAGAACACTTCACACATCTTAACAACGTGCTGCTGCTTCCCTGTGTGTTTCCTTTTAGTAGATGGCACCTAATGGTATTGGGTTGGCCAAAAAGTTTGTTCAGGTTTGTCCATAACATCTTCTAGAAAAACCCAAATGAACTTGGTAGCCAATTTAATATCATATTAAATAACTTACAAGACCATTAGATTCCTCAGCTAAGACTGGCTTTGCATCTTATCCACCAGTGCTATGCTACTAGCAATCATAAATATTCAGCTTTAGGTAAGGTACATTATATAAACTGAAGAGACACAGTGGTTTTCTTGGGACTTATGTTCTAGAAAGGAGGGTTCAGGATGGGGAACACATGAGAAATAAAGGAATAAAAAATTAAAAAAATAATAATAATAATATGGACATGAAAACAATGGGAAAAGATGACTGTCTTACTTATAGAAATGAAAAGCAAGTCTTTCCAGGATATATATGTTTTCATGCAAAAATGCTTCACACATAGCAAGTATTCAATTAGTATTCTGTACTACTTACAAGGACTTGTGAATTCTACAGAGTGTGTGCATAACTGAAACAGAAAATGGGAAACAAGCAGTTTACACTTTCTCAAATTCAGGAAACATTACAAGACTGAATTCCGTATTTCAGTAGAAAGTGAGCAACTTGAATTGCGGTATCCATGCTATCAATGTCAACATTCACTGAGCGTGTACTTTACTATGCTCTATAAGAGACATGGTTAGGGTAACAGAGGAAAATTTAGACATTTCCCTGCCTTTAAGATATATTAAGCTTTTTTCAGTAATGAGTGGCAGAGCAATAATACAAGAAAAAGCTTTACAAATAGAGAGCAAAAAACCTGGAAGGTATCAAGCAAGCCTGAGCAGACACCACTGAGATGATTTCAGCTCTGCTTCCTAAAGAGGAGAGCTGTGGGCTCTAGGAAAGAAGGTGCTTGAGAAAGAAAACTGCTATAATTAGAGTTCGAAGAAAGATTAATAAAACTGTCTCATTAGACACAGTCTCATTAGTAAGCAACTGTTCAGCTGTCTCATGTTTTCCATTACCCCTTCCAGCAGAAAAGACACCGTAGGTGGGCTTCCCAGGTGGCACTAGAGATAAAGAACTTGCCTGCCAACACAGGAGACATAAGAGAAGCAGGTTCGATCCCTGGGTTGGGAAGATCATTTGGAGGAGGACATGGCAACCCACTTCAGTATTCTTGCCTGGAGAATCCCATGGACAGAGGAGCCTGGCAGGCGGCAGCCCATGGGGTCACAGAGTTGGTCACGACTTAAGTGACTTAGCACACACACCGAGACTGTAGGTAAAATTTTTCTCATTTCCTTCATTGCTATGATAATATTTCTTATTCTATGTCCATTAAAATATCAAACATAGTGTGTGTGTCTTTGTATGCACAGGTGCATAAACTATAACTTTTTCGGGAATTGTTTTTCCTCCCTTTATCTTTTTGCTCATGGTTTCTTCCCCTACTCTCAATGATTTTTTTCAAAAGATCCTTCAAGAGTCCACCCTTTTTTCTTCACAGTGGGAAGAGTTCACAGGATTTCAAAGACTACCTTCTTTTGAGGTCCAGGACATTTTACAATATTTCAGAAAAGACAACCTTGGAAATACTCCAACTAAGAAGGAAAAGAACCAGCAGCTCAGATACAAGCAGCCTCCTTTGTTGTAATGAGTTGAGCTGTTGAAGAAAGATGCTTCACTAGGGAGCCTTGCATCAATCTTGGTTGCACAATATGTTTTTCTCTTCACAGAAAAACAGGAGACACAGAATTCAGTGACCCAAATAATTAAATTGCAATAAGAAACAAACTGCCAAGTTTAAATTGAAATCAGTTTGAGGGAACGACATCACTTCTTAAGAACAGATATCTGTATATGTATAACTGAATCACTTTGCTGTATACCTGAAGCCAACACAACACTGTAAATCAAATATATTCCAATACAAAAAATTTTAAAGAATTTTTTTTAAAAAAAGCAAAAAGTAAAAGAAGATGCTAAACAAGGTCACTATAAAGAGATTTCCTCATAAGCTGTACAAAATCACCACTTGAGAACTGAACCGATCTAATACTGTATTGAATAAAGCTGTGTAGCAAAGATTTATTATCATAAATAAACAAGAAAATATATTACTTTTCTTTTAGCTCATTCAGGCTTTTCTGTACCTGACTAATCTGGGTTTATCGCACAGCTAAAGACACATAAAAGTACAATTTGTGGATTTTTTTCTGTGTAATGCAAAAACTCAAATATGGGAACATGTTTTAGGAGTGTTAAAGTGCAAAAGAAAACATCAACAGATCATTTTAAATTACAATCTTGTTCTAATCCCTTATTCTAAGTTTGCTCATTGGTGATCACCAACGCGGTCAAGACTCATATATAATAAAAATAATAATGCTCAATATTTCTCGTTTTAATTATCTCAGTTATCTAGAATAATATGAAGCTAGTAAGGCAGGTTTTTTTCATTAGCCTCTTCTAGAAGAAAGACATTTTTAAAAAGCACAAAGGAGTCAAATGATGTTTTTTGTCCAAGGTTGCACATCAAAGAAAGAAAGATCAGGTTCAGTGAGAAAAAGTGTGAAGTTCATGCCAGAAGTCCTTAAGTCTCCAAACCTCAATGTTTCCTGGTCATTAAAATATAAACAATAATAGCTTACCAACAGGATGTATGCAATGATTAAATTATGTAATAATGTAACAGAAACTTCCTAGAAAAGGCTGGCCACATAGGAAGAGCTCAATAATTTAGAAAGGAGGGGGGTAAAGTAAAAGGAGAAAGAAAAACAGAAAAAGAAAACTATATTACTGTTTTACAAAGGTTATCAGTCAGCTCCATCTTAAAAGCTCCCTCCCATTATAGCTGGCCACCTCCTAGCAAATCCAATGTGCACTTAGATTCTGCAAAATTTGCAACTTTTATATCTGTATTGCTAATTACCATCAGGTATTAAGTTTTGACCTTGTTCTCGTTGTCATGTCTTTAAAAGAATATGAATCATTTCCCTGAGAAGTGGAACAGCTGCAAATGTTACATGAAGGCAATTTTGCAAATTAAGGTAATTTGTTCAATGTTCTTCCCAAGATTCATTTAAATAGGTAGCTTGTGAGAAAGAATATCGCATTTCCTTCTCCCATGTTCCATTTCACAGATTATTAGCTAACCCATTAACAAACTTGCACTGAACCCCTACCTTGTATAAAGCACCATGGCAGATGTAAAAGTATAGGAGAATGAGTATTTACACAGTCCATAGAATTCTCCAGGCCAGAATACTGGGGTGGGTAGCCATTCCCTTCTCCAGGGGATCGTCCCAATCCAGGGATCGAACCCAGGTCTCCCACATTACAGGCAGATTCTTTACTGTCTGAGCGACCAGGGAAGCCCAAAAGTATAGGAGAATGAGTATTTATATCAAAAAGTTTATAGTCTGGTTAGGGAAATGAAATGAGAAGTCAAAAAGAAATATAATACTTTAGTTAAATAATAATAGTAATATTATTTATAAAGACACCACAGATGATGTAACCATGATTGATTACTCAATTTAGTATGAACAAGTACACAGTATACATAGCAAGCACACTTAAATATGAGGAATGAGAATGTTGAGGTCTAGAGAGAACTAAGAAAAGCTTGTTGGAGAGATCCTTCTCAGCATTTAAAGATAGAATTCAGATAGTTCTAGGACTGATTCAATAGGATAAAATTTCAAAGTATTTCTAAGTGTTTCCTAACAAATACAGACTTAAGAAACATGCTTTTAAGGTAAAAGACAGGAAAGCCTTCCATTCTGGAGGGTTAAACTACAGTTTGGATTGTAAAGTTTAATTGTGAGAATTAAAACATGGTAATTTATTACAAAACAAGGAATACACGAGATCAGTAAGTCATGTGAACACAAGTCCAACAAATACTAAGATATTTTGTTAATTAACCTATCTTTCACCCTTAAACTAGGAAGCGGAAATCCTAGCCTGGACAGATATTACAGAAACAATACCAAAACACCACAAACCACAGACTTTGCACAGGTCATAGCAGATCAGGCTCTCCCTGTGAAAGAAGCAGGACACTGTTTGACCTTGTTCTCTGTGGCAGCCTCGCCAAGGAAGATAGAACGTCTGTTCTGAAAGAAATCTAGCCAACATCCAATTATCCAATCTGATAATACAGAAAAAAAAGGACAGCAGGTTGAATTCTAATTTCAGACCAAATCTTTTATAAGAGCACTCTTCTAAATAAACCAGTTTTAAAAAGAATCCAGTTTCAGCTTCCTCCCTTTTTTTTACCTACTCCTCAGTTTGAGATGCTCTCAAAGTAGGATTCAGACAAAAGACAGACACTGAAGAAGAGAGAAAATAGGCATGGATAATCCATCAGATATTTCAGTGAATAAATCATGAGTTATCTCTACTAAAAATGTATTTGCAAAATTCCTCATGATCAGCCAAAGAAGAGAAGCTACCTCTAATATTATAAGAGGGCTCGAGGGGGTCTTTTAAGCCCTAATGGGTCACATTAAGATTTTCCTTAGTGATCATTTAGCAACCCAAAAGAATTTTGTGAACAATACACTTTCACAGAAAAATCATCTCTGGACATTTATATGAACTGTCTTCTATACATTTACCCTTAGTGATTAATGTTGGTGGATAGAGAGATGAAATCATAAGCCTTAGGGCTCTTGCCATTTGAAAATGAGTAAATCATTACAAGTATCACAACAGCTATATTATTTAGCTTTCATATATTTTCTGAAAGATGAGTGAAAATACAACTCGGACAACAGTTACCATGGAAGCAGTTTCTTTCTGTTACCTTCCTGAATAGTAACATTTAATTTGACGCATTAATCTAGTAGCTGAGGTGTGATTCACCTGGTTCTTTTTCCTCGTCAATTTCTACATCACCAAACTGTGAGTCTCCAAGCAGTGCTTCTCTCGCTGCTGACACTTCCATGATAAAACAAGAACAAATTCTGCCTTTCTAGCAAGAATTACTGAACATCCACTAAATAATTTAAATAAAAGAATAGAAGTAGGATATAAGGTTCAGAAAACAACAACAAAAAAAAACACCAAGTTCCATGCTTAATGTCTTTGACTTATATACATGACAGGTGTTTTCTTTTTTTAATTTGCTTATTTAACATTAATACTTTCCTAAAAGAAAAAAAAAATGCTTTGAGAGGCAGCTCTCCATGACAAGCCCTACTTTCCTGGGCTTCCCACTCTGGTCCTTGGAATGGTGCCTATGAAGTCCAGTGGACTCAAGTCAACTCAAATATCTATCTAGAGCAAAAGAAGGTTCTTTCATTTGGATCTTTAAGATGACTACATAAGGATTAATTAAGAATGAATGAGCCTGAAATACAAAATGAGACAGTAATTACACGGCTCACCTAAGCATTATTACATACTACTACTACTACTACTAAGTCGCTTCAGTCGTGTCCGACTCTGTGCGACCCCATAGACGGCAGCCCACCAGGCTCCCCGGCCCCTGGGATTCTCCAGGCAAGGACACTGGAATGGGTTGCCATTTCCTTCTCCAATGAATGAAAGTGAAAAGTGAAAGTGAAGTTGCTCAGTCGTGTCCGACTCTTAGCGACCCCATAGACGGCAGCCCACCAGGCTCCTCCATCCATGGGATTTTCCAGGCAAGAGTACTGGAGTGGGGTGCCATTGCCATCTCTGATTATTACATACAACAAACCATAAATTATACAGAGCAAATTCAAATATTAATGTCCATGTCTCCTTCATTTAAAAACTACTGAAAATGTATACTCTAGAGAGGCTAAGCAGACCTGTCCAGGCCAGATTTCTCGAGTTACCTTGACTCCATTGATCTTCACTGGTGGGCCTAACACTATTCTTGCCCAGAACTGATCTGTATTGGAATCTCTAGATCAGCTCTGTTATTTCTACTTGAAGAAATGTTTCAGGCTCTGCTTCTGAGTTCATGGTACACACACAGCTATCTGACAACAGTATTCCTGAGAGATCTGTGCTTCCCTTAACTGCCCTCTGGGAGATGTGTGTCACAAGTTGTACGTTACAACTCAGCTCTGTCTTGTAGAGAAGACAGGTCCTGGGCAGACAGGACCCAGCTCTGTCTACATTTATGGGTTAGAAAGAGTTCTGTCTTTTCCAGTTCTCAGTTGTGTCTGGCTCTGTCCTTGCTTCTGATCTTAGTTATGACCGTGGAAGGGTTGCATTCTGCCCTTTTGCATGAAAAGAGTAACTTATAAACTGGGGGCCAAACCGAAAATGGATTTTCCCATTTCACAAATAGATGCTATTAGGAAGGAAATGGCAACCCACTCCAGTGTTCTTGCCTGGAGAATCCCAGGGACGGTGGAGCCTGGTGGGCTGCCATCTATGGGGTCGCAGAGTCAGACACAACTGACTCGACTTAGCAGCAGCAGCAGCAGGCTTCAAAAGTCACGCTATTAAATTGTGTTCCGGGACACAGGCTCATAACTGTCGTGTATCATAATATTACTCAAAACAAGTAACATGGGCACTACACATACCTTACTCAAAGTTAGACGTAGAAAAGCTAATATTGATGTGACTTCATCTTCTTTAACATTCAACTTCGATAGAATTCTTCAAAATGCCAACCACACAGCCTGTAGTCACACAATTTTTAAAACTAGCATTTAGAATACTGACTGCTATGCAGAATATTCTGATTATTTTAGAAAGCAAATGATCGCTCTCCCTATGTCTCCAGAATGTTTTAGGTTCACTAAAGCTCACTTTTATTTCCAAATGAGAACCTATAATTACATGGAACCTTGAAGACATACAAAAATAAAAATAGTACTTTGGAACACATCTATTTCCTCAGATTAAATGTGACCTCCTTGGCTTCTACATCACACATGAAATCATTTACCCATTCAACAAATAATTATCGTATCTACCATGTTTCAACCTGAAGCTCTGGTTTCCTTGCGTTTATATTTTAGAATGTGTTGAGGGGCAATGGGGAGAAATTGAATCAACTGATAAATGCAAAACACACTAGATGGTGATAAACGCTATAGGTAAAAGGAATAAAGGAAGTAAGAGGCAAAGGGAGTGTAGAGTATGAAGAAGTGACAGTATTAAATAAAGTGGACAGAGAGAACTCTTTGAAAAGGTGCAAAGAGCATTTGAGCAAAGAGTGGGAGGTGAAGGAACAAACCACAAGGATATCTGCAGAAAGAATTCCCGGCGGGGAGAACAGTGGTTGCAAAAGTTCTGAGGCAGGAACATAGCGGATATGTTAAAGAACTGCAATAAAGCCAGTTTGGATCAAGCAGGGTGTTGTAGGCATTGAAGTTAAAGAAGCAACTGAAGTTAGAGAAGTTCAGCTATCTAGGATCTTGTGAGTCCTCTGCGTTTTACTCATAATGAAACGGGAAGTCAAAATTCACTAAGGCTGTTGCATTGACAAAAGACTAAAGGTGAGGGGACAGGGGAGAAAGCAGAAAGTCCAGTTAAGAGGCTGTTGTAATAATCCAGGCAGGAGTTGATGATGGGTTTAACATGGGTAGTAACAGTGGAGTTGAGACGTTGTCGGATTCTGGGTAGCTAGTGCAAGCAGAGTCAACAAGAGTTACTTACAGACCAGATATGTATTATAAATGAAATAAGGGGACCAAGAAATTTTGGCCTAAATAACCAGAAGGAGTGAGCAATGTATTGAAATGGGAAATGCTACAGAAGGAAAAAGTGGTAGTGAGAACTCAGAATGTCTATTTGAAATCTATTAAGTTTGATATGCACATCCTATATATAAGCTGCTAAGTCGCTTCAGTCGTGTCCGACTCTGTGCTACCCCATAGACAGCAGCCCACCAGGCTCCTCTGTCCATGGGATTCTCCAGGCAAGAACACTGGAGTGGGCTGCCATTTCCTACTCCAATGCATGAAAGTGAAAAGTTAAAGTGAAGTTGCTCAGTCGTGTCCGACTCCTAGCGACCCCATGGACTGCAGCCCACCAGGCTCCTCCGTCCATGGGATTTTCCAGGCAAGAGTACTGGAGTGGGGTGCCATTGCCTTCTCCAGTATATATAAGCAGAGATGTGGAATTAGCAGTTAGATATAAGCATATAGATATATCTTTTCATTAACATTTACTGAGTGATAATCAAATGAACAATTGAGCATATGAATGAATGTTGGGGATACAAAAATATTTCAGTATAAGAAGTAATAAGAGTACCATTCAGCAGATAACTTACCATCTAAAGTAATTTGGGCTTGAATGAGAAAGCTAAGATAACTGGGGATAAGGGGATGGGGAGAAGGGGACTACAGAAGTCAGTACAAAGCAACTCACTCACTGGGTTTTACAATAATATTTTCTGTTACAACAGTACCACTCTGGAATCCAAGTGGTATATAACGCACTACAAATTCCCCCAAAAGAATTTAAGTCCAAGAGCATCATTTTCATATGTCTTGTGTAAATATATGTGCGTGTGTTAAAATTACAAAAGAATGATTAGCAAATGAGTATGTTAGTTCTTTAACAAATGAGTTGAAAGTATTAACGTATCTGTATTAAGTATTCCAAAGAAACAATACAATGTTTATCTTTGATTTTCCAAAAGTCCACCTCCATATTCTGAAAGTGGTCCTATCTTAATTACTTTCACTATTTCAAACTGGTCACTGCTTTTAGAAGTACACTGTCATATATCTCATTTTTGGAATTTTTTAAGGTATACACCTTGTGATTTTAACCTACTAACTGTATCTACAATCTTAGGGGCCTAATTATTTTTTTTTACTTGACTTTTCTTCTCTTTATTAACAAGAAACTTTTAGTCCATTTTTTTCAATTGTTATGTCCCTGGAGAATTAAAATGCACAACCTCTAAATATTTCTCTTTTTTACTTTAATTTTTTAACCACTTTTTAAAATCACAGTATAGTTAATTTACAATGTTGTGTTAACTTCTGGTGTACAGCAAAGTGATTCAGATCTATATATGTATATATCCATTTTCAGATTATTTTCCATTATAGGTTATCAAGACACTGTATATAGTACCTTGTGCTATACAGTAGATCCTTGTCGTTTATCTATTTTATACAAAGTAGTGAAAGTGAAAGTTGCTTAGTCGTGTCCAACTCTTTGCAACCATGGGATATACCGTCCACGGAATTCTCCAGGCCAGAATACTGGAGTGGGTAGCCTTTCCTTTCTCCAGGGATACATAGTAGTATGTATATGTTAATCCCAAACTCCTAATCTCTCTCTCCCTCCCCACCCCCACACTATACCCTCTGGTAACCATAAATTCATTTTCTAAGTCTGTGAGTCTATTTCTGTTTTGTAAATAAGTTCATTTATATCATTTTTTTAGATTCCACATATAAGTGATATCATATGGTACTTGTCTTCCTCCATCTGACTTACTTCACTTAATATGATAATCTCTAGGTCCATCCATGTTGCTGCAAATGGCATTATTTCACCCTTTTTTATAGTTAATATTCCGTTGTGTATATATCCCACATCTTCTTTATCCATTCATCCATCAATGAACACTTAGGTTGCTTCCATATCCTGGCTATTGCAAATAGTGCTGCTATGGAACTTATTGGACTGCATGGATCTTTTTTTTCTATTTTTTTAAATTGGAGTATAATTGCTTTACAATGTTGTATTAGTCTCTGCTGTACAATGAAGTAAATCAGCTAAATGTATTCAAATCCCTCCCTCTTGAGCCTCCCCCCAATACCCCTCCATCCCATCCCCTTAGGTTATCACAGAGCACCGAGCTGAGCTCCTTGTGCTTTACAGCCCATTTGGGATGCATGTATCTTTTTGAATTATAATTTTCTCAGGATATATGCCCAGAATGGAACTGCAGGATCATATGGTGACTATTTTTAGTTTCTTAAGGAACCTTCACACTGTTCTTCACAGTGGCTGCACCAATTTACCTTTAGGGGCTTAATCTTAAATTGCAAGAAATTAAAGTATATCCCACACCCTACTAAATAATGTGGGTTTCTGAAAGTCTCTAAGCAATTTTAATTAAAGTTCACATTGCATCTAGGAGTGAAGAGACTTGAGATCATTGTACAAATGTCTTTATTCCCACATCTGTTCCTGACTGCTACTTAAGTTAGCAAATGATAGGAAGGAGGCTTTTCTTCAATATATTAGTACATTTTAAAATCAAAATGCTTATTCTATTTCAATAATGCCAAAGAATAAGAAGCAAAGCAATTTTTACAATTTTATTTTTTTCAATTATAGCTACTTCAAGTGATTTTTTTTTTTACCTGAAATAAGTAAATAACTGTATCAGGGCAGTATTTAATTAGTCACAACTAGAAAAGCAGAGACATTACTTTGCCAACAAAGGTCCATCAAGGCTATGGTTTTTCCAGTGGTCATGTATGGATGTGAGAGTTGGGCTGTGAAGAAAGCTGAGCACTGAAGAATTGATGCTTTTGAACTGTGGTGTTGGATAAGACTCTTGAGAGTCCCTTGGACTGCAAGGAGATCCAACCAGTCCATTCTGAAGGAGATCAGTCCTGGGTGTTCTTTGGAAGGAATGATGCTAAAGCTGAGAAACTCCAGTACTTGGGCCACCTCATTGGAAAAGACTCTAATGCTGGGAGGGATTGGGGGCAGGAGGAGAAGGGGACAACAGAGGATGAGATGGCTGGATGGCATCACTGACTCGATAGACATGAGTTTGAGTGAACTCTGGGAGTTGGTGATGGACAGGGAGGCCTGGCACGCTGCCGATTCATGGGGTTGCGAAGAGTTGGACACAACTGAGCAACTGAACTGAACTGAACAAGGACACAATGTTAGCGCTACCTGATAAACAATCCAAAATAAAAACTGCTTATAGAATATGAAATTTTCCCCAAAACAGGACTATAATACATTTAGCACTTTCATTTTAGCCCCCAAAGAAGTCATTTAAATTTATTTCAAACTTTTCTTTGCCTTCCAAACCAGTTAACACTAAATTAGCCAGTTTCCTCACAAAATAACACTTAAAGAATCTGCAAGAATGTTGAAGTACTTGCAACTGGGCAGCAAAACTAAGTCTCCCAGCTCAATGAGCAATCAGATTTATGTAGGAACAGTATATATGTAAAGGGACAGAGGGCTTCCCTGATAGCTCAGTTGGTAAAGAATCTGCCTACAGGAGGCCCCGGTTTGATTCCTGGGTTGGGAAGATCCACTGGAGAAGGGATAGGCTATTCCCTCCAATATTCTTAGGCTTCCCTTGTGGCTCACTTGGTAAAGAATCTGCCTGCAATGCAGGAAACCTGAGTTCAGTCCCTGGGTTGCAAAGATCCTCTGGAGCAAGGTAAAGGTTACCCAACTGGCCTGGAGAATTCCATGGACTGTATAGTCCATGGGGTCACAAAGAGTCGGACACAACTGAGCGACTTTCACTTTTAAAGGGACAGAAAGATAATAATTCCCATTTTCTTAACCTGTAGGTGTACAAGTTCTATTACAGGGTCTGCCAACCTTAGCACTACTGACATTTTAGGCTACATACATCTTTGATGTGAAGGCGGGGGAGGGGCTATCCCATGCATTGTGGTATGTTTGGCAGCCTCCTTGGTCTCTACCCAGGAGATGCCAGTAGCATCCCATCCCCATAGGACATCCAAAAATATCTCCAGACACTGTTAAATGTCCCTCAGGGAATACAAAACTGGTCCTGGTTGAGAACCCTGATATGTATGTTTAGGAGAAATGTGAGTTTACATATTGCTCTACATGGGCTGCCTTTACATAAAATTTAACTTTAATTTCAAAGCTCATTTTCAACTGAAACCCCTGGAACAAAACAGCACGAAGCAACTGATACCAACAGAAAAGGGGAGTTTGGCTCTTTCAAAAGTAAAGGTTATCCACCCGGTAAGAAACAAATTCTTAAAACCTTATACCCATAAAAATCCCCCAAATTAAACTTTAGGTCTAAATCTGTTAAGTGAGCTCACATGTATTCTTCAAAAGCAATGAAGAAAGAAATACTGCAACTATCTATACAGTCCAGAAATGTGATCTTTTAAAAGGATGCTTAATGTGGTTTTTTTTTTCTTCCAAAGTGGCAGCTTATTATTATCTTTTGAAATGTCATTTGGTGACTCAAAAGAAAACAACTGTAATTTAAACAGCAAGAAATGAAGGGGAATAAGTCTGTATGTGGCCTCTGTTTGGAAGTTACTAAGCTGTCTTTCCATGATTAATGTAATATGCTTTCTCCAGGGGTATAAAACCTCAGGTTTCAAAATATGATTTATATGCTGGTAGCTCCCACATTTCCATCCCACCCCGGGCTGCCCTTGAGACCAAGGCCAACTCACCCATCAACATATTCCAATGATGACCAACTGTCTCAATGACGACCAACTGTCCGCCTGAAGAGGGGAGTTTCCATTTCCTCCTAGCCTTCTTTCCCCCTTAGCCTTTCCTGTATTGAGAAATAGGAGCCTATTCCCATAGGTGTTGCTAGTGTTAAAGAACCTGCCTGCCAATGCAAGAGATGTAAGGGACATAGGTTCAATTCCTGCATCAGGAAGATCCTCTGGAGAAGGAAATGGCAACCCACTCCAGCATTCTTACCTAGAAAATCCACAAACTGAGGAGCCTGGCAGGTGTAGTCCATGGGGTTGCAAAGAGTCAGCCACTATTGAGCACACATCAAATACCCAAAACTATGAACTACTCCCCAGGAAAAAGCCTTACAGTCATCCTTGACCCCATTCCTATTACTGCTGTAACAAATTTCCATAATTTTGTAACTTGCTGTTGCTGTTCAGTCGCTAGGTCATGTCTGACTCTGCTGTGACCCCATGGACTGTAGCCCACTGTCCATGGGATTTCCCAGGCAAGAATACTGGAGTGGGTTGCCATTTCCTTCTCCAGAGGATCTTCCTGACACAGGGATCAAACCCACATCTCCTGTATTGGCAGGTGGATTCTTTACTACTGAGCTACCTGAGAAGCCCAATTTTGTGACTTAAGACAACACAAATAACTACCTTACACTTCTGGAAATCCGAAGTCCAAAATTGAAGTCTAGAGCTTAAAGTTAAGGTGTCAGCAGGGCCGTTTCTCCTGGAAGCTCTGGAAGAAAATCTGTTTCCTTACCTTTCTGGCTTCTAGAAGCTACCTTGGCTTGTGGACTGTATATGAATACTAAAGAAGTCTATTCTAGCAGACCCAACCTGCCTGATCGACCAGATACAGAAATGTTTACACATGGGAGCAACTTCATGGACGGGGGGCTCTGAAAGGCTGAATAAGCAGCAGTAATTCATCAGGAAGTTGAAGTCTTGGAAGTGGCAGCCCTCCTTCCAGGAACGTCTGCCCAAGAGGCAGAGCTCATAGCCTTTAAGAGAACCCTGTACCTTAGGGCTAAATAAAAGATAACCACTTACACTGATTCTAAGTATGCCTTCTCTACTGTGCACACACAAGGAGCCACACAGAAGGCGAATCTACTAACATCTGGAAGAAAAAAAACATATGGAGAAGATATTGGTCTTACTAGACTCTATTATAATGATGTTAGGAGTAATCATACTGTATTGCCCAGGGCCACCAAAAGACTGATGTTATACAGCTAATGGAAATAATTTGCCTGATCAGGTCACAAAACAGGCAGCCAGAACCAAAAAACCAGATCCTAAGGCCTTAGCACTCATCCCGAGAGCGGACCTATCTCTCTTTAAGTCTCAGTATTCAGATATGGATCTAGAGAAAGCAGATGAAGGAAGATTTCTTTTTTTGTTGTTGTTACATTTATGTTTATTAAAAACTGCTACAAACAAACAAAGCCTGTACAAAAAACTTGAACATTCTTCCCTGTGAAACAGTAAGCTCCAGCAACATTATCGCTTAGGACTTCACATTTCTCTGCCTTGGCCTTAATCTTCCTCTGTCACGTATCCGTCTTCCTGCCCCACTACTTTGAGATAGTAGTCTTGAGAGACATTATCGCCTAGGACCCCCTCTGCCTCTGCCTCGGCCTCGGCCACGTCCTCTTCCTCGGCCTCGGCCTCTTCCTGCATCAGCTTCCCTTTTCTTAGACTTCACCTTTGGTTCCACATCCACGAGTGGTGTATCCAGAGGTAAGCTGTCTGGCAGAATAAAATACCGAATGTTATTTCCTCAAATACTCAGTGTTTCCAGCTGTACAGGTTCTCTGTTCTTCAGGGTCATTTTCACTGCTTTAAGGTGTGTGTTCATACTGACATCTACACCTGTGATTGTTCCGTGGACTTGTGTTCCATTCTTTAATTCAATGGTTACAGTTTTGTGACTCAATTTCATCAAAAATGAAATCAAAAAAGTCCATCCCTGACTTGAAACATTCCAGAATTGGGTTACATTATTTCTTAATAAACCTCTGCAGCTTCTAAGTACTCTTTTCCCGGCTCTGCATGCTCACAAGCTTCATCCTAGAGGCGCCGTCACCCTTTCGGCCCGATAGGACACGAAATCCGACCACCGAGAGCCGAGGTTGGGCGTATGAATGGCCGGATACACTTATTCTCGGGGCTCCGACGTAAAGACCGCGCCAAGCGCAGGGAGGCACGGCCTGAAGGAAGATTTCATGATGAACCTTAAGACTTAGATGATCGGTACCAAACAACCAAAGAAGACTGGATTTATAACAAGGACTAATGCTTATACCTGAGCAGTTAATGAAAAGAGTTATTACTTAACTACATTAAGGAAACCATTATGGCAGTGACTTACCCATCACTGGCTACAATTTACTGCTGGTCCACAACACAAAGGACCAACCAAAAGGTAACACAATTGTCTGACCTGGTCAGAAACAATCCAAAAACCAAGCCACCCCAACAATAAAAGAGGTGTAAAACCAAGGCACAGAACCAGGCACTGACTGGCAAATTGACTTTACTGCTATGCCAAAAGCCATGGAAAATTACAGACATTTTCTGATATTTGTAGACACCTTCACGGGTCTTATACAATTTTGTACATATTGTCTGCCTTGTCTACTTAGAAAGGTCTCCCCACTAGCATGATAATTGCCCAAGATGTAAGAGTTCAAGGTGGGACTCAAGAATATTTACAATTAAGTACAAAATAATTTCATTCTTCTCATAAAAATCCACACCCCTAATCAGCAGGAAGCAGCTAGAGCAGTCAGCACATGATTTCCCTCAAGCCTGAGGAATGTATAAAGAAAAAGGGGGAAATTGAAACAGCACTGACGACCTTAAACTGGCTTTGCTTTCTTGAAGCAAGTGGCCGATTATTCAAACCTGGAGTTATTTTACAGACAGAAATGCTGCCACTAGAGCCCTTTTTGAAGGGAGAAGTTCTTCAGCAAGGAAACCTGGCTTCCAGAGAGGACTGTTTTGAGACCAGGCAATCAGCTTCTGCCAAGTCTGCCCTTAAATTTTGCCCTGAACCCTGGATGGGAGATACAGATTTGAGTCCTGTCTCCTGTCTCCTTGCTGGATGACCTCAAAATAAAGTTGTTTGTTTCCTCCAAAGCCAGAGCCATAGCACTAGCTTCTGAGCACATCAGTCAGCCAGCTCAGTAATAATCCTTCCTCGCATCTCTCCAACCTCTGCTTCTGTGATGATACGGACCTGTGATGACACTGCCCACTGAAATATTCAAGGACACACTCCCCATCTTTACCTTGATCACATTTACAAGGTCTACTTGCCATGTGCAATATTGTGATTTATAAGAAATATATGAATTTGGTCACATGATCAAAAATTTATACATATATTTTCATCCACGGTTCCTGGTTCACAGCTCCCCAAACCCTGGGAATTTCCTGGGCAGTAAGAGCAATAGGAGCATCTTTTGTCATCACAGTTGGTCTCTGTCACTAGTTTTTGAAAGTATTTCAGAGCCATAAAGGTGTCCTGTTATTCATAACAAGCCCTTTTTCACCACAACTAGGTTTTTGCTATTCAGATGATTCTTGGAAAGCATCTAAGGATGGGGGCTGGTTGCCAGGGGAACCAATCCTGAATAGAGAATTGGAACTTTTAGTTCCACCCTCTGACCTCCGGGAAAGGGAGAGAAGCTGGAGGTTCAGTGGCCAATGATTTCATCAATCATTCCTATGCAATGAAGTGTTCTTAAAAACAACAAAAAAGGAGATTAAGAGAACTTCTGGTTTGGTGAACACATGGAGATTCGGAGAGAGTGGTGGCTAGGAGAGAGCATGGAGGCCCCACGCCCTTTCCTCGTACTTTGCCTTCCGCATCTCTTCCACCTGGCTGTTCCTGTGTTATCTCCTTTTATAATAAACCAACGATCTAGCAAGCAAAATGTTTCTCTGAGCTCTGAGCTGCTGTAAGCAAATTAATCAAACCTAAGGAGGTCATGGGCACCTCTTATTTACAGCCAGTCGCTCAGAAGTACAGGTGATAACCAGTGCTTGCAACTGGCATCTGAAATGAGGGTGATTTTATTTACCTATCTCCAGGTAAATAATGTCAGAAATGAATTGCAGTATCATATACATTTTTGTGTCCTGAGAATTCCTTGCTGCTATGGGAAACCCTCTCCACATGTTAGAATTTAGTGATCAGAGCCACCGTTTACCACCACATATGGTAACATACTCAGTTTCTGGGGATTAGGACGTGGACATCTTTGGAAGGTTATCATTCTAGCAAGACTTTTCTAGCTCACCCACCCCTACATCAACAGTCTGAAGTCTTCACCACTAAATATATCTCTAATCAACTTTTGTTGTTGTTGTTCAGTCACTAAGTCATGGGTCTTGGCAACCTTGGCAACCTCTTCACAACACCATGGACTGCAGCACCCCAGGCTTCTCTGTCCCTTATCACCTCCCGGAGTTTGCCCAAGTTCGTGATGCCATCCAACCATTTCATCCTCTGTCACCCTCTTCTCCTTCTGCCTTCAATCTTTCCCAGCATCAGGGTCTTTTCCAGTGAGTCAGCTGTTCCATCAGGTGGCCAAAGTATTGGAGCTTCAGCTTCAGCATCAGTCCTTCCAAAGAGTATTCAGGGTTGATTTCCTTTAAGATTGACTGGTTTGATCTCCTTGCTTTCCAAGGGACCCTCAAGAGTCTTCTCTAGCACCATAGTTCAGAAGCAACAATTCTTCAGCTCTCTGCCTTCTTTGAACTACTTTCTTTTAATTCCTCTGCTACCATCTTTGTGCAGGGCCACATAGACTCTGCCCTGGACAACTGTGAGCACCTCCTAACTGATCCCCTTCCTACAACTCTTATCCCTCTACAGCCCATCTATAAATTGCCAGAAGGATCTTCTTAAAATATAAGTCAGATAATGTTATTTCCTTGTTTAAAACCCATCAGTGGTTAGCCATTTAAACCAGAACAAAATTCTAATAGGCACTTCATCTTCTGGTCCCTTCTCACCTTTAAAAAATAATGGAGAAGAAAAAATGCAATGTTTTTCCTCCACAACATTTCTCTCCATCCCTTCCCATCAGCCTTCCAAAGCCTTGTATGCTGAGCAGCAGCTGTTAGCAGCTCATCAAAGGAAGGTACATGTAGTTGAGCTGACCTTCGTGGTTCTCCCCAGAGGCAGAAGACAGCAACTTACCACATAACTCTAAACCTATGCCCTCCCTCTCCAAGTTTGTTTTAACTGTACACTCCTGCTAACGCTACCAGAAAATCTGAAATGTAAGAAATAAAAATCAAGAGGCAGAGGAAAGAAAGGAAGAAGCACAGCACAGTGTGATACAGTCTTCACATTTCATAACAGGCAGACAAAAGATAATGTCTTTTGATGGGTCTAAAAATAGTGCAGAGATAAATTATTTAACATTAAGAGAACTAAAAATAAAAATTTAACAGCCCTTGGGGAATTATGGGAGAGAAACTTTCCATTTCATTTTTTTTAATGAACTCTGAATTCTTAGACTAAATAAATACAGTAGAGCCGTTACTAACTTTGCACAAATATTTACATAAATTTTGCCCATGAGGGCGGGCATGTTTATATATGTAAATGGGTCATCAGTTTTTCACCTACTGCAACATTTTTTTCCTCTGATTTCCAGCACTGCTCTTTGGAATTCCCCTACTAGAAACTGTCCCACCAAGGACTTCTTGCTGATAAATCAAAGGGCATTGTGACCTCACTCGAAGTCTCTTTGTGGAAAATTGTTCCTTAGGCCCTCTTCTGCCTCCATTTTCAAAAGTTCTTCCTTCCTGAATTGCCAACTACTTCTGGAGCCAGCTATTTTCACACTTTCAAACAATGACTCCACATTTTATAATTCCTTGTCTTTTTCCAACATGCCAGAAACTCAGGAAGCAACTACTCCACAAACACAGACCTTGTCTGGAATAATGAACAATCCCTAACTCAACCACCAATCCCGGTATTTCATTACCTCTTAGGAATACCCAGTCACCTCTCAATGAAGAATACTTTACAGAATTTTAGAACTGATAAAGGACTGCAGAGAACAAACACACCCACATCAAAAAAGCCTGCGATATAAAAAACCTCTGGTCTCCATACAGAACTACTAACTCAAAATGTTTTCAACAACTTACCCCAGAAAGTTCCAGTGCACACAAAAGTTTGAGATTCCTCATCTAACCCAATCTCCTTATTTTTGAAATGAAGAAAGTCAAGTCCAGAGAGGTAAGTGAACTGTCCAAAACTGCCCACCTGATATGCAGCCAATTCATTATTCTACTCATACATATTCTGGTATCCCTTTTAAAGAAACCTGGGAGATAAAACATGCATTAGAAAGAAACTATCTCAACATCATAAAGGCTACACAAGAAAAATCCACAGCTAACATCATACTTTATGGAAGCTTTTTCTCTAAGATCAGGAATAAGACAAACATGCCACTTTTTGCCACTTCTATTCAACACAGTACTGGAATTCCTAGCCAGAACACTTAGACAAGAAAAAGGAACAAATTTCACTGCCTTTCATGAAAACTAAAGGGATAGGCTAGAAAACTAAGTGGAAAAGATATAAAATTACCTCTGTTTGTAGATCATCAGTTCAGTTCAGTCACTCAGTCGTGTCTCCAAAGAAGACATACAGATGGCTAACAAACACATGAAAAGATGCTCAACATCACTCATTATCAGAGAAATACAAATCAAAACCACAATGGGGTACCATCTCACGCCAGTCAGAATGGCTGCCATCAAAAAGTCTACAAAGAGTAAATGCTGGAAAGGGTGTAGAGAAAAGAGAACCCCCTTACACTGTTGGTAGGAATGCAAACTAGCACAACCACTATGGCGAAGAGTGTGGAGATTCCTTAAAAAACTGGAAAAAGAATGGCCATATGACCCAGCAATCCCACTGCTGGACATACAAACCAAGAAAACCAGAATTGAAAGAGGCACGTGTACCCCAATGTTCATTGCAACACTGTTTACAGTGGCCAGGACACGGAAGCAACCTAGATGTCCATTGGCAGACAAATGGATAAGAAAGCTGTGGTACACATACACAATGGAGTATTACTCAGCTATAAAAAAAGAACGCATTTGAGTCAGTTCTA
Organism: Bison bison bison; assembly: GCF_000754665.1. Lineage (NCBI taxonomy): Eukaryota > Metazoa > Chordata > Mammalia > Artiodactyla > Bovidae > Bison > Bison bison. Next base: position 28,937,322 of record NW_011495032.1, on the reverse strand, counting down.
ATGAGGTGGAGGAAACTGGAGCCTATTATACAGAGTGAAGTAAGTCAGAAAGAAAAACACCAATACCGTATATTAACGCATATATGTGGAATTTAGAAAGATGATAACAACAACCCTATGTGCAAGACAACAAAAGAGACACAGATGTAAAGAACAGACTTTTGGACTCTGTGGGAGAAGGCAAGGGTGGGATGATTTGAGAGAATAGCATTGAACCAAATGTGAAATAGATGACCAGTCCAAGTTCAATGCATGAAACAGGGTACTCAAAGCCTGTGCACTGGGACAAACCAGAGGGATGGGATGGGAAGGGAGGCAGGAGTGGGGTTCAGGATGGGGGACACATGTACACCCATGGCTGATTCATGTCAACGTATGGCAAAAACCACCACAATATTGTAAAGTAATTAGCCTCCAATTAAAATAAATAAATTAAAAAATAATAAAGAAGGAAAAAACCCTACTAGAACTAATTAATGAATTCAGCAAAGTTAAAGAATACAAAATCAACGCACAAACTTAGTTTAATTTTTATAAATTAACAATGCAAAATCTTAAAAGGAAACTAAGTGAACAATTCTATTTACAATAGTATCAAAAAGAATAAGTACTTAGGAATAAACTTAACCAAGCAGGTGAAAGACTTGGACTCTGAACACTACAACACTGATAAAAAAAGAAACTAAACAAAACACAAATAAATAGAAAGACATCTCATATTCATGGATTGGAAAACATAATACTGTTGAGATAGCAATACTACCCAAAGCAATTTACAGATTCAGTGCAATTCTTATTAAAATTCCAATGATAGTTTTTGCACAAATTAAAAAATCTATCCTAAAATTCATATGGAATTTCAAGGACCCTGAACAGTCAAAGCAGTCTTGAAAAAGAACAAAGCTGAAAGTCTCATAGTTCCTGAGATAGTGAAGGACAAGGAAGCCTGGCATGCTGCAATTCATGGGGTCGCAAGGAGTTGGACACAATTTAGCAACTGAACAGCAACAACAGTAATCAAAACAATATGATCCTGATAGAAAGAGAGACATGTAGACCAATGGACTGAAGAGCCCAGAAATAAATTCTTGTCAAATGACTTTCAATGAGGATGCCAAGGCCATTCAATGGGGGAAAAGACAGTCTTTTAAATAAGTGGTGATGGGGGAAAAAAACAAACTTAATAACCACATGCAAAACACTGAAGCTGGATCCTTAACTTACACCATATACAGAAATTATTTAAAAATGAATTGAACACTTAACCATAAGCCATAAAACTCTTAGAAGAAAATACAGGGGTAAAGCTTAATGACATTGGGTTTTGCAATGGTTTCTTGGCTATGAAACCAAAAGCACAGGCAACAAGAGAAAATATAGAAAAGTGAACTTCATTAAAATTAAGAACTAAATTTTAAAAAGTAAAAAAATCAGCTCATAGAATAAAAGAAAAATATGTCTGGTAGCGATTGATACCCAGAATATGTAAAGAACTCTTACAACTCAACTAAAAAACAAACAACTCAATTTTAAAATAGGCAAAGGAATGAACAGTCATGTCACCAAGAAAAATATACAAATGGTCAATAAGCAAACGAAAAGGTGTTCAATATTACTAACCATCAGAAAAATGTAAATCAAAACCATAATAAGATTCTATTTCACACAAATTAGGATGGCTGTTATTAAAACAACAATAGAAAACAAGTTTTGATGTGGACATGGAGAAACTGGAATACTCGTGAATTGCTGGTGGGAATGTAAATAATGAAGCTGCTTTGGAAAATGTTATAGTAATTCCTCAAAAAATTAAAAACAGAACTACCATATGACCTAGAAATTCCACTTCTGGGTATACACCCAAAAGAACTGAACACAGAGACTCAGATATTTCTATATCCATGTTCACAGCTGCATTATTCACATTAGCCAAAGGTAGAACAGTCTAAGTATCTTTCAGCAAATTAATGAATAAACAAAATGTGGTGTGTGTGTGTGTGTGTGTGTGTGTGTGTGTATGAAAAAAGTGAAAGTGTTAGTCACTCAGTCATATACAATTCTTTGCAACCCCATGGACTATAGCCCACAAGGCTCCTACACCCATGGAATTCTCCAGACAAGAATACTGGAGTGGGTAGCCATTCTCTACTCCAGGGGATCTTCCCAACCCAGGGATCAAACCTGGGTCTATAGTGGAATACTAATCATCCTTAAAGAGAACAGAAATTCCAATACATGCTTCAATAGGGATGAATCCTGAAGACATTATGCTAAGTAATATAAGCCAGTCACAAAAAAGACAAATACTTTATGATTCTAGTCAAATTAGGTATCTAAGACAGAGTCACAGAGATAAAAAGTAAGATTGTAGTTGCCAGAGGCCAGGGAGAGGGAGGAATAGGGAATAAATATTTATAGAGCTTCAGCTGGAGAAGATGAAAAACATTATGGAGATGGATGATGATGACAGTTGCACAATAAAACTCGTGTGCTCAGTCACTCAGTTATGTCTGACTCTTTGAGGTCCCATGGACTCCAGCCCACCAGGTTCCTCTGTCCATGGGATATTCCAGGCAAGAGTACTGGAGTGGGTTGCCATTTCCTTAATACCACAGGATGTACATTTAAATGATCAAAATGGTAAAGTTTATGTTATATCTATTTTGCAACTATAAAGAAGTTTAACTTGCAAAAACAGAACTACTCCTTTTTCTTTCTCATAAACATTACTCTCCATTTGTTTTATTCATCTAGCAATTAGCAAATCTCAGTTTCCAGCAAAACATCTCCAAACACTTGTTTTGAGCAATTTTCTTCTCAAGGGCTCCAGCTGATACCCACCTTTCTGTGATCATCCACTCCTCAGGAAGTCCAATGGTTACAGTACAATCCATTTCCTTTAGCTCTGATTCTATGAGTCCCCTTCCAAAAATTCTGTGAAGACTCCCGACCTCACAAGGAAGCTCCTCTTCTCTGGCCTCAAGCAATCTCCCCAACTACTAAAGAACGCACTGCTCTTCGTGGAAATAAAAACTGTGACACTCATTATTACAGCCATAACCCTTCTCTCATTCAGCCTACTGTCTGCTGATCTCAGAAGCATCTTCTATCTTTTTGCAATAAATAATATAGTATAATCTTTTGAAAGCCACTGACACATCAAAAGCATTTTTAAACAGTATAATCAAATACATTTTGGTGTTATTCTTACTTTTATTGTTATAACAAAAAAGGCTCCATTTTAATTGCTTGATCTATGGATTGAAAACAGAAAAATCAAAAATTTTTAATTAAAATGGGAATGGGACAAAGTAGGTAAATCCGCTTATTATAGTATTTGTAAACCATGAGTGAGCGTGATGCTTACGTCTTAGCAATCTTCCTAAGCTGTGTTCCAAACTGGGAAAGGAATACATTAAGGTTGTATACTGCCACTGCTTATTTAACTCATATGCAGAGTACATCATGCGAAATGCTGAGCTGGATGAAGCACAAGCAGAATCAAGATTGCCAGGAGAAATATCAATAACCTCAGATAAGCAGATGACACCACCTTTAGGGCAGAAAGCGAAGAGAAACTAAAGAGCCTCTTGATGAAGGTGAAAGAGGAGAGTGAAGAAGCTGGCTTGAAACTCAACATTCAAAATATGAAGATCATGGCATCTGGTCTCATCACTTCATGGCAAATAGATGGGGAAACAATGGAAACAGTGACAGACTTTATTTTCTTGGGCTCCAAAATTACTGCAGATGGTGACTACAGTCATGAAATTAAAAGACGCTTGCTCCTTGGAAGAAAAGCTATGACAACCTAGACAGCATATTAAAAAGCAGAGACATTACCAACAAAGGTCTGTCTAGTCAAAGCTATGGTTTTTCCAGGAGTCATGTATGGATGTCAGAGTTGAACCACAAAGAAGGCTGGGAGCCAAAGAATTGATGTTTTCAAACTGTGGTGTTAGAGAAGACTCTTGAGAGTCCCTTGGACTACAAGGAGATCAAATCAGTCAATCCTAAAGGAAATCAGTCCTGAGTATTCATTGGAAGGACTGATGCTGAAGCTCCAATACTTCGGCCACCTGGCCCGAAGAACTGACTCACTGGAAAGTATCCTGATGCTGGGAAAGATTGAAGGCAGGAAGAGAAGGGGATGACAGAGGATGAGATGGTTGGATGGCATCACTGACTCAATGGTCATGAGTTTGAGCAAGCTCCGGGAGTTGGTAATGGACAGGGAAGCCTGGTGAGCTGCAGTCCATGGGGTCACAAAGAGGCAGACACAACTGAGCAACTGAACTGAACTGAAGCTGTGTATATAAAACATATACAAAACTTCCTACTAGCAGTGACTACTTCATGATTAAGAGAGATAAAAAGTCACTCTGAACCAGATAGGAAGCCCTTGCAGGTTACTGAGCTGAAGAGTGACATGATCCCAATTAGTATTTAAAAGAATCACTATGCCTGAAGAGTGTAAAACAGACTGCAGCCAGACTGACAGGAACTGGACCAAAGTAGGGATTAAGAGGTAGGAAGATATTTTAATAATACAAAGTAATGGTAGATTAGACCAGGTTGGCATCAGTGGAGCCAATGAGAAACGGTCAGATTCTAAATAGCCCTGACGAGAAACCAACAAGATCTGATGGCTTGAAGTTATGTTTAAGAGAAGGGTAAAGGCTCTAGGGCTTAGTTGGAAGGATGATTTTCCATTTACTCAAATGAGAAGAACACGGAAGGAGCACAATGGGGTAGGAGATATTAGAAGCAAAAGTTCTTCTTTGAACATGTTAGGTTGAGTCATCTTTTAGATATCCAAGTGGAGATGTGAGATAAATAGTTGGAAATGTAGCCTGGGTATCAAGGAAGATGATGCTGTTTGTGAAAGAACTAAAATTCTTAAATGTTACACGACAAACAAATGTATGACACAAATAAATCAAAGACGTTCCTAAACATTTATCACATTAGGGTGTTAAAACACATCAGGGGAAAGCCAGAATTTCCAGAAAACTAAAATGGAAAAACAACATAAGATCTGATAAGCAGACAGGATAGTTTATAAATATACTATCTGAGTAATAATCCTAAAGTGAATCAGCAGATCTTAAAAGGATTAATGTCCCAAATAAAAGAATAAAAAGAAAAATATAGACATATTTCATTAGAAAGGAAGGAATAATAGTTAACTATTTCCAAAAAAAAAAATGTTTTATGCACCACTGCAAAGCCAAAATGGAGAAGGAAATAGCAACCCACTCCAATATTCTTGCCTGGAGAATCCCAGGGACAGAGCAGCCTGGTGGGCTGCCATCTGTGGGGTTGCACAGAGTCGGACATGACTGAAGTGACGCAGCAGCAGCAAAGCCAAAAATAAGATAGTATCATCCCAATGCCCCATTGGTTCTGAAGGGAACGAGTAATTGCTTTTATGCTGCCCAGCAGTGATAAATGCCTCTAACTATGGTCTGAACATTCTACAGAAATGAAAGTCCGTTACATTGTACAGGGCAGACCATAGTAATTAACAAGAGTTCACTAACTATTTTTAGCCATGATTTACAAGAGAAGGGGAGTCAGTGTATGAACTCCACTTGGTTAAGGCAGTTAAAAGGCAAAGCCCAAAATTTCACTTCTTGGTCATAAGATGTTCAATAATATCACAGGGTCCAAACAAAAACAGAATTATATTTCTAATGTTTTTACCCTGTTAAATATTTCTGGCTATGAGGACTACATACTATTCTATCTGCTATGATTTATAACTGTTGGCATTCCTTTCCAAAGCCAGAAAACTATCAATTGCAAATGAAAATATTTCTTGGGTTTTGTTTTGTTTGGGGAGTTTGGGAGAGGAGAGAAAGGTGAATGTCCAATGGGACAGTTCCAGGGAAATTACCATACGAATGTGTGTTACATAGAGTGTTTGGTGCCACACCATATCTATAACTTTGGCAATTACATAGATGTTGTTTTTGTGTTTAGTTGTTCAGTCGTGTGCGACTGACTCTGCAACCCTTTGGACCATAGCCTGCCAGGCTCCTCTGTCCATGGGATTTTTCAGACAAGAATACTGGAGCAAGTTGCCATTTCCTCATCCGTGGGATCTTCCTGACTCAGGGATCGAATCTGTGCCTCCTGTGTCTCCTGCATTGGCAGGCAGGTCATTTACCCACTGAGCCATACACAGATATATAGACATATAATTAGGGATTCCAGGTGGCTCAGTGGTAAAGAATCCACCTGCCAATGCAGGAGACACAAGAAGAACAGGTTCCATCCCTGAGTCTGGAAGACCCCCTGAAGAAGGAAATGGCAACCCACTTCAGTATCATTGCCTGGGAAATCCCATGGATAGAAGAGCCTGGCTACAGTCCATGGGATCGAAAAGAGTCAGACGTGACTGAGCAACTGAGCATGCACACACAAACATACAATTAGACACAGAAAACAGTTCACCTTAAAAGCTGCGTCAAGATGCTTGATTCTAAGCCTACCTTGGAGTGCTAATCACTGCAAAGGTTCAGGGAAAGCTCTTCTATCTGCCAGACTATAAACACCATGTGGACACACTGCAGTCTAGAGGGTGGCAACCTCCAAGGCATCATATCACATCCCTGAGTACTTAGTGATACCACATGCATGCTCAGTTGTGTCCAACTCTTTGTGACCCCATGGACTGCAGCCCACCAGGCTCCTCTGTCCAGGGGATTTCTCTGGCAAGAATACAGAAAGTGGGTTACCATTTCCTTCTCCAGGGAATCTTCCCAACCCAGGGATCAAACCCGAGTCTCCTATGTCCCCTGCACTGGCAGGTAGATTCCTTACCAACTGCACCGCCTGGGAAGCCCCCCATGAGTATTTATTCTTGCATAAATACTCTAGTCTCATCTGAGGTGGATCAGTCGAGCGCACCAGCAACCATAAAACCAGGAAGACTCAGAGAATCACCCCTCCCACAAACGTCCTCATAATTACTTCTAAACCCACCTTCTTTTCTAATAAAACAACTGTTTGTCCATAAAAGAGCACAGCTTGGATTCCCTAGTCAGTAATTAACAGATAACATTTACTGAGTACTTCCTACATGCCTGGCACAGTGCAAACCACTTTACGTGGGTGATACCATTTTGACCAAGCATAGCCTCTGGGGTGCATACTATTATTAAGTCCATGTTATTGACCCCCCCCCAAAAAAATCTAGAGCTTAGAAAGGCTAAGTAACTTGCCCAAGTCTAAATAGCTGGTATTAGCAGATCTGAGAGACCCTCCGACCCCTGATTCCCCAACCATTCTTCCCCTGCTACGTGGGAAAGGAGTTTAAGATAAGTCAAATAATATCTGACACTCTAAACAGCCTACTGCTACTGCTAAGTCGCTTCAGTCGTGTCCAACTCTGTGCGACTCCATAGACAGCAGCTTACCAGGCTCCCCCGTCCCTGGGATTCTCCAGGCAAGAACACTGGAATGGGTTTCCATTTCCTTCTCCAATGCATGAAAGTGAAAAGTGAAAGTGAAGTCTCTCAATCGCATCCGACTCAGCGACCCCATGGACTGCAGCCTACCAGGCTCCTCCACCCATGGGATTTTCCAGGCAAGAGTACTGGAGTGGGGTGCCATTGCCTTCTCCGCTAAACAGCCTAGTGTGAATCATATTTATCCCACAAATAAATGCCTATACTGGATCATTAAAATGCCAGTTTCCCTGCTTAGGACTGAAATATCATGTCTGTGTGGAAACACTGGTTATCACATGCTGGCAAAACATTTAAATTGGGTATTAATGGGGAAAAGAAGACAAATTAACCAGTTCTTAGTAAATTCAGCTCTTTATGAAGACCTATTTCTTCAGGCTGCATGCACACTACTATTAAAAAATATTTTTAGATATTAAAAAATAAAAGGCTCTCATAGAACAGTCAAATGTCCGACATGTGATTTGGAAACGCCCAACAAGAACTCCCTTGTTCAATAAAGAAGGCAGAAGGAGAATCTGATAGAGGAGTAAAGAAATTAAGGAAGATCAATAAGCAAAGGTAAGCAGATAAACAAAATACTATTAAAATGGCAGCATTTTCAACAAGATTATTTATCTGGAGTTTATTTAGGAAAAAAAAAAAATGTCAAGAAAACCAACTGGTTGCAGAGGAAGACCAGGGGAGGTGCATGTGGTTGTGAACCCTTGGTGTGTGATTAGTTCATGTGCTGCGCTGCGCTATGCTTAGTCGCTCAGTCGTGTCCAACTCTTTGCCACCCTATGGACTGTAGCTGCCAGGCTCCTCTGTCCATGGGGATCCTCCACACAAGAATACTGGAGTGAGTTGCCATGCCCTCCTCCAGGGGATCTGTCCAACCCAGGGATCAAATCCAGATCTCCTGCATTGCAGGTGGATTCTTTACCATCTGAGCCACCAGGGAAGCCCTGGTTCACAGGCCCTGATTATTGAGATGCTAACTGCTAAGTCACTTCAGTCGTGTCCGACTCTGTGCGACCCCAAAGACGGCAGCCCACGAGGCTCCTCTGTCCCTGGGATTCTCCAGGCAAGAACACT
>NW_011495032.1:28922496-28928670 GCF_000754665.1 Bison bison bison | reverse complement strand
CTGAGAGGCTCCTCTGTCCCTGGGATTCTCCAGGCAAGAACACTGGAGTGGGTTGCCATTTCCTTCTCCAATGCATGAAAGTGAAAAGTGAAAGGGAAGTCGCTCAGTCGTGTCCGACTCCTAGCGACCCCAGCCTAGGACTGCAGCCTACCAGGCTCCTCTATCCATGGGATTTTCCAGGCAAGAGTACTGGAGTGGGGTGCCATTGCCTTCTCCTAGTCAAATCCAAACTCCAGATGTGCTAATATAAAAGAACAAGGGCCTAAAAGTCTACAAACCAAGGTTCTGATCATTCTGCTCATGCCAATAATTCAAGACCTAGAGTAACTGATCTGGCCTCTTTGGATTCAGTTTTCTTATCTAGAGCACAGAAATAATAATCATCTAGTTAAAAAAAAAAACGTGTTATTGCTCTGAGGACCATGTGAGACTATAGATATGAAAATTCCTCAATAAAACTGTTCAGGTTCACTTCAAAATGAGTATTATATGTGTTACTACCAGTGTACTGCAGAATGAGTGCAGGTTGATTTAATGCTGAAAAAGTAAAGAGCAAGGAGGCACATGCAGGTGGGAAGAATGATCTAAATGTTGACTGGTTTATATTATTAATGGAGCCCGCCTGCAACACAACTATTGATACTACAGTATTATGGTATTAGCAAGCCTGTTAACAATCAAAAGACAATACAAAGCACCCAGCTAAGTGATCCAGACTACAACTTGATACAGAAAATTCCTGAACACCCACAGTTAAAAAAAAAAAAAAGCAGCAGCAACAGCACTGGAACAGATACTGGAATTCAAGAAGATGCTCAAAAATCAATGTCTTCATGGCTCTGGACTGTTTTGTATGATATGTCTTTAGTTACGCTTAGATTTGACTCATACACTTAATCTTCACCCCCACTAAGGGCAGAAAGAGAAGATCTGGGAGTGTGTGATTATCTTGTTCTTCCTATCCACAGAGGGTTTAAAACATGCCAGAATGACTCCCTCATGTGGACACTGCCATGCAAATAAAAAAAGAGATGAATGTCCCCAGCTATATAATAACAAATCAAAGCTAAAGGACAATACAGTCACTGGTTATGAGGTCCCACTTATATTTCTCTGTTCATTGGTTTGTCTAACTTAACTCTCTGTAATTCATGTCTATCAGTAGAAGAGATATTTGGATACATATTTGTATCCATTCTATGTCTAAATAGAAAGCTTTGAGAACATTTAGCACTGAGGCAGTTCTCACTGACAAATATTTATCACAATAGATTTGAACATAGATCTTGAATTCGTTAATTTGCAATGTTCCAGATGAGGAAAGTAACTCTGTCTACTCTTGAGCCAGAGAAGACACCTGTATTACAAAACCTTATCTGGAACATAATTCCCAGTCTGGCTCTGCCTGTACTTGGTAACCAATGATGGAGGACACACCTCTCATTTCCTCTTAAGACACAAAAACCGTATCTTGATTTGCTGTGAATGAATGTAATTGTTTTTAACTTCTCATTATTCTAACTAAAATATGATAACTGAATCCACCCTTTCATAACAGAATTCCTAGCACTGGATTTGATTTAAATTGTACTGAATTTATATAAATTCTAAACACAAAAACTCCTTTGTAAAATTGCAAAATTAAGAGGCTCTGTGTATTGTGAATGAATGAGGTTTCCATAGAGCTAAAGATACCCACGTCATTTGTGAACTGAATACTTTGAATAAAGCCTTATGATTACATACATTTTTGAAAGGAATAAAATATTTTCATTCTGAAAACATATTCTCTAGGAGCAATTAATTATTCAGATCTTAAAGATGGAGAGGAAGAAGCTTCTGAAGCAGGAATTTAACCTGCAAATTTAGGTACTTGAACCTAAAACAAAAGTCAAGAACACATTACTCACAGTTTGAGTTACTGCCACTGATCACAAGGGTTTTCCATAACTAGCTCCCTTGGGGGTTCTCTGGCTCAGACTGTAAAGAATCTGTCTGCAATGCATAAGACCTGGGTTCAATTCTTGGGTCAGGAAGATCCCCTGAACAAGGGAATCACTACCCACCCCTGTATTCTTGCCTGCAGAACTCCATGGACAGGGGAGCCTGGTGGGATACAGTCCATGGGGTGGCAAAGAGTTGGACACAACTGTGCAACTAACACACGTACACATACAAGGGTTTCCGTAACTAGACCCAGAGTTTGGATGGATATGAATGGAATCATCTGGACAAAATTAACTCCTGCCATGGACTGACTTTTGGGTTAAAAGAGGCCTGGAGAAATGCTGAAAGGAGAAAAGACCAGCAAATGTGTAGGATTCAGAAAAGGGAGTACAGGGGCAACAGCTCTCGTCCAGAGCACTTCACTTTCTCTTCTTCATCCCACAAGGAAAAGTCATCAGCTGAAATCATGCTCGCTGCATGTGGGTAAAAGGAGTCATGTGATGCACTAAGTGTTCCAGGAAGATTAATCTGTCAGCAGTGGGGCTGATGGATTGACAGAGAGAAAAAGAGAGACAAGAGGCGATGACAAGAACACAATACAGAAGAGGAGGCAAGGATGGATTTGGGGAGAAACGTCAAGACTTAATACGTGACTACTTATAGACAGAAGATGAAGGAGAGAAAAGAGTCAACGATGACTCCCAAGGTTCACTCTCAGGAAGCTGAGAAAACAGTGGTGCCACTGAGAAACATGAGCAAGGCAGCCCGGACAGCTCTGGTCCTGTGTGACTTTATCCTCGGCCTGGGTGATGCCACCAACCCTGGGCAAAAGTGAAGGTGAAGTCGCTCAGTCATGTCCGACTCTTTGCAACCCCATGGACTGTAGTCTACCAGGCTCATCCATCCATGGGATTTTCCAGGCAAGAATACTGGAGTGGGTTACTATGCCCTCCTCCAAGGGATCTTCCCAACCCATAAATCAAACCCACATCTCTTGCATCTCCTACATTGGGAGGTGGGTTCTCTACCACTAATGCCACCTGGGAAGTCCTACCATGGAAAGCACTGTGGCCATCAAATCAAACCAAGGTGAAATGATCAAAAATGGTTCAGACTTTGTGGCAGAGAAGAATCAAAGACTAGGGTCCAAACTCAAACTCCTACAAGGGCCTGGCAAGTAACAGAAGGACAGGTAGGTATTTGGCAGCAAGGATGGGGTGGAGGGGCACTGAAACAGCACTCACCCACCCCATCTAAAGAGCAGCCACAGTAGGTAAGTTACTCCCACCCAAGACCATAGGCCCAATCTTCCAGTTCTCCAAGAGCAACCATCCCACCCACGATTCTCCACCACATGTGCCATTTTATCTTCTTCAAGCACTTGTCAATACCTGAAATCTTTGTGCTGTTGTTGCTACCGTGTTTATAGTCTGTCTCCTCCCACTGGAAGGCAAGTTCCCTAAGGAGCCAAGAACTGGCCTTCAGTGTTCAACCAGTCACACGCTCACCTCTGGACTTATCAGGACTGAACCATTTGACACAAAATAAATCAAAACCCTTGATCTCTTCACAGTCTTCATAGCCTTTCCCCTTGGCCACCTGCCATGCCCAACACACCCAAGTCTCTCTCCAGCTCGGCCTCTACAAAGGGCAAGACCTGGGTTCGAATCCTGACTCTCAGCCATGTACTAGCTGTTTGTACTACTAATAATAATTCTCAAATGCTGCATCTATAAACATGTACATTACTGGATTTCTGGAGGAATTAAGTGAGTCTTTTTTAAGTTGACTCTGAATGTAATGAGCTTCCCTTGTGGTTCAGCAGTAAAGAATCCGCCTGCCAATGCAGGAGACGTGAGTTTGATCCCTAGGTTGGGAAGATCCTCCGGAGAAGGAAATGGCAACCCACTCAGTATTCTTGTCTGGGAAATCTCATGGACAGAGCAGCCTGGGGGGCTACAGTCCATGGGGTTGCACCAAAAATTGGACACACTTTGGCAACTAAACAACAACATGAATGTAATAACAACACCTGTTTCTTTTAAATTTTCCAGTTGGACTTCCCCTTCTCACACTCACCTCACTGCCTCCCCAAGGCCAAAGCTGCTGACTGTGGGCCCCTCTCCACCTCTCCCTTCTCTCCATCTCCCGGAAACTTGTCTCCTAGTTGGTCTTTAGGGCCAGCTCCATCATTTCTTCCTGGCTGAGGTTTTCTCTGACTTTCCTGAGTCCCTGCAGCCCTTTCTCCCTGCAATTAGCAATACTCTGACAGGAACCACACACACACGGCCAGCTGCCTTGTTGCTGATGTCCAGCAAGTCACAGCAAAGGGAGGGACTCAGTAGTTCTCTTCCTCGCTTTTCCCAGAGTCTAGCACAGGGCCTCATTCAAAACAGGAATTAACCAAATGGAACTGAACACCTCACAGATGTAAATCTGACTGACTAGAAACTATATGAGTGGACATCTTGGGCTCCACCATTGAGAATTAACCAGTGTGGGAGACAAAATCTCCCACACAGTCAGCTGGTGATTATCCACATTAACGGGATAGGAATAATCTAAGAACTGTTAATACAAATATTCTCACAATTTTAGGTAATGTAATTGCAATTTACGCAGTGCTAATAACTTGAGACCAAAATTCTGTCTCTGGCTGCTCTGTCACAGTGCCAAAAATACTTAACAGTAACTTCAGGCTCTTTTGAATGTCAATTTAATTATAACATGAAATTTCACAGAAAGCACTGCACTCTTTCTAACACAGGAGTGTTCAACCATCAGTTCATTTAACAGATATTTACTGACAGCCTATTATATGCCAGACATTATAAGGAAAACCATTACAGGCCTGAATTCTATTTATTACAATTTTGTAATGACTGCTTAGGAAGACCTAGAAAATGTGGGAAGGCCACTGAGGCCAATACCAAAGTCTGTTTTACCAAATAACCTAGTAGTGGTCACACTATCAGTTCTGAGGACACTGTATTTCTTTCTGGGTGTCCCACACCCAGAGCGGTGGAGCAGCTGGCTTCTGGTGGTCAAGAAATGTGGAAGCAGCCTTGTCCTGAAGGAGAGTAGGCAGTAACAATAACCATGGAGATTTAAATCCACTTAAACCTTTCTATTCACCCTGGGGTGGTGGGAATAGGTGTGACAAAAAAACACCTTTTGTTTTTCTGAGTTATTGCTGGGGCATTTTACAGAACGAAAATCCTGCTCACATCCAGGGTCTGGACATTTAGATAAAAATTTGACTTTGGGACTCTCACCAAAAGTCCCTCTTTGCTTTCCACAGATGCCTTCAAAATAATCACTTAGTGACTAAGACTCAGTACTTTCAAAGCACAGAGGGCCTGAGTTCAATTCCTGGTCAAGGAACTAGTCCCGCATGCCTCAGCTAAGACTTGGTGCAGCCAAATAAAAAAAATATTAAAATAATAATAATCACTTAGAGGTAAGCCTGGGAAGAGTTAGTGACCTCTGACTCAACCACCTTATAAGTGATAGGTGCTTGCTACCCTCTCTATCTTTTGTTCACTAGTGACCTGGGACAATGGACTCTCCTTCCCCACCTCCTTCTCATTCACTGCCCCACATCCCTTTCTGGGATCTTTAAGTAATAACCTTGTGACTCTACTTCCTTTGCACGGATATACTGAAACCGTGTTTTCAATCCAAATGACTTATGTGATTACACTTCCCCAAAGTGGGAGCTTGGATGCTGAGGGAGTTACTAGCCAACCCATGTGGGTGGCTTGAGCCCCCTCATTGAACAGGTCATAATCTGTATGTTCTTAATTCAATACACCAGCTCCAACCCCTCAACACCGTAATGAGAGTCACTGCGTGTGTGCATGCTAATTCACTTTAGTAGTGTCTGACTCTTTGTGACCCTATGGACTGTAGCCCACCAGGCTCCTCTACCCCTGGGATTCTCCAGGCAAGAATACTGGGGTGGGGTGTCATGCCCTCCTCCAGAGGATATTCCTGACTTGGTGGCTCAGACAGTAAAGAATTTGCCTGCAATGCGGGAGACCCAAGTTCGATCCCTGGGTTAGGAAGATTCCCCTGGAGAAGAACATGGCATCCCATTCCAATATTCTTGCCTGGAGAATCCCAAGGACAGAGGAGCCCAGTGAGCTACAGTCCATACAGTTGCAAGGAGTCAGACATGGCTGAGCAACTAATACTTTCAACACAGTAGCTGCTACTGCTGCTGCT
>NW_011495032.1:28916216-28922396 GCF_000754665.1 Bison bison bison | reverse complement strand
CAGGTCTGACTCTGTGCGACCCCATAGATGGCAGCCCACCAGGCTCCCCCGTCCCTGGGATTCTCCAGGCAAGAACACTGGAGTGGGTTGCCATTTCCTTCTCCAATGCATGAAAGTGAAAAGTGAAAGTGAAGTTGCTCAGTCGTGTCCGACTCTTCTCGACCCCATGGACTGCAGCCTACCAGGCTCCTCTGTCCATGGGATTTTCCAGACAAGAGTACTGGAGTGGGTTGCCATTGCCTTCAACACAGTAGGGAAGGTAACACAAAACTGAGCCAAGGAGATGACTTTCATCTTCCCCCAGACCCTGTGCTGTCCATAATGTACCTGTTTCATCCCTTCCCAACTGCAAGAGAAAAGAAACCTAAAAAAGTAGGATTCAAGGCAAGTATTTTTACTAAAGGCAAGTTTCAGGAAAAGATATGAAGGGGAGCAGAATATACTATCCCAAAATATGCCTCTTTGGCATAAACATTATTTTAGGCTGGTTATTTTTAAGAAACAGCAGACACAGGAGAAGCTCTGTAAACCAAGCAGAAGTTACTCTTTTGTAAGAGACATTTGTATGTATAAGAAATCTCTATTTATAAGGTGTTTCCCTCTCCACACCAGAAAGAGGATGCTCAAAGCCGCCAGAAACACTTAATCAACGTAAAAGGCAACGATTTAAACCTGCATACAATCTTACCCTCGTTTACTGTGCTTTTCCTGACAGCCTCCCATCAGTGGCTCCCCAGTTCCCAACAGCTGATCTTTAGCAGGACAGTTATTTAAGCTGATGGCTGGGCCATTTCAAAGTTACTCAGTTTTCTTCAGTCTCTCCCATGCACACAGAAGACATACACATTATTAAACACAACCATTAACTATTGATATTATAGTGTTATGGTGTTCAACTTCTATTTTTCTCCTATTAACCTGTCTTTAATTACAGGGTGTGTCTCAGCCGAGAATCTTGAAAAGTAGAAGAAAAATTATTTTTCTTCTTCCACAGATTCATTAACTTTCTCAGAAATAGATCTCATAGGATTATCTATTAATTAATTAATTTGTCTAAATGGATTTTCTTTTTAAAATGTATATTTTATCAATAAACTGAATGAATGGTTATAAAATGCTTGTGTTTAGTAATCATAAATTCCATTTATACTTATAAAAGTCTCTACAAGTAAAGAAAAGTCTTGATAACACAGCAAAACTATGTTTCCAATTCAGACCCTAGTACTTCCACATGGTGGTAAACTAACTTTCTAGTTAGTAAAAAAAAAATTACAATAAATCATCAGAAAATAATGCTGTCTCTAAAAACACTTGAATTGGGGTAAGTTCCAAAAATCAAGGAATATTACTACTTAGGTCTAAGGCAACCAAGTTTCCAGTCCGCCCTGAACCATCTAGGTTTATGCCAATTATCCTGGCATAATTATTAGGTGTACCTATTTTCACTCTCAAAAAATGTCACAGTTTGGACAGTGAGTTATACAAAGCCCTATCTAGAGATAAAAAGATTCCTAAACGATCTTTGACAGAGAAAACTTTAAGATTTTCAAAAACACTAGTGTTAACAGCGGTGCTTTGCACAGTCTGCTTTTAAACTTACTGATTTTGAAAGAGTTAACAAACATTTTAACTTTCACAGCTGTAAAGTAGTAGCACCTGGTCAACTCCAAATATTTAGGAAGTAAATACGGAGCTCTGTCTTGCAATCTATATCTGGAAATCTCCCTCTCCACCTCTATGCCCCAATCTAGGGACCCAGGAGAATGGCACAGTGATTCAGCATTTCTAAGGCATTCATTAAAATGTGCTTGAGTGCAATGAAATCAGGGGAGAAAAAAAGGTGCAAAACACACAGATATTAAAATCAAAACTTTTTTTATAAAAGCAAAAATAAGGAAATTGTATACTTTCTCTCTTACTGAAGCACTTGGAAAGCTGCTGAATTGACATGCATCTCCCATCACTATGTTAGGTAAGTCAGCCAAAGATCTAGCAGAAAGCATATGGAACACTGTCAACGAGTTCGAGAGAAGCTTCAAAACAGAAGCACAGGGGAAATCACAGGACACAAAGGGAAATTTCAGCGAAACCCCCATACAGGAAGAACACTGCTTACACCTGTCCAAGAGCACTGTTTGGAATCTTGCTGATTTCGTTTTTGCATCTCCTGGAAGACAGACCATGTCTTGTTCATCCTTGTTCTCCTTATCTCTTATCTCTGAATCTTTAGCATACTACTTTGCACATGAGAACAGTCCAACAAATACTTGTTGAGTCAAACTAATAAGTAGAAAAATGTTTTCAAATGTAGTTTTTGCATAAACATTTGTTTTGAAGATAGAAGAAACTCAACCACTAAGGGCCGTGGAAATAGAGGTAACATCCTTCCAAAAGCAAGTATGTGCCCCACAGTGAGAAATCTACTCCCCTGCATGTGTGCATGAGTGCATGCATGCTAAGTTGCTTCAGTCATGTCTTTGTGACTCTTTGTGACCCTACGGACCCTATGGAGCCTGCTAGGTTCCTCTGTCCATAGGATTCTCCAGGCAAGAATACTGGAGCAGGTTGCCATGCCCTCCTCCAGGGGATCTTCCCAACCCAGGGATCGAACCTGCATCTCTTCGTCTCCTGCATTGGCAGGTGGGTCCTTTACCACTAGAGCCATCTGGGAAACCCATTCCTCTATATGAGTGGTGGGTAAAGCTTTCACAACCTCATTATCATAAAACTTCTGATATATTGTAGTCAAACCAAGTCCCACCAAACAAAGCAATCACATAACATTAGGCTAGAAGACAGGAGTCAGCCATAGCCAACAATACCTGAGTTGTCAAAAAAAAAAAAATTCCCCTAAAGTTTCCTTCCTCTCAATTCAAGAGAACTTCTTTAAAATAGACTTTCAGTCCTTTTTTTTTTTTCTTTCTCCAGCACCCTATGCAAAAGGCACTGGTGAGTTTGAGAACTTGTCACCAAACCATAGAAGATCTTATTAATTAGTAGGAAAACCATAAAACTGGCCTCAGTGTCTTTATCAAGAGGAACTTTTTCTTCCTTGAAGACTCACCCACTCCTCCTACCAACAAAACAAATGGGTAGACAAGATCCAGGAGTCAACCCATTAAGTTACATACAAGCAGCTGGGAAAAGGGCTGTGAGTATCGAGACCCCTGCACCTCAGCTAAGGTGGGGAGCAGCCACTTCACAACAACATGAAGGAAAGTTAACTTCTCCAGTAACATCTTATATGAAGGAAGCATTTTCTCAGAAACCTGACCTGTACATATTAAACATTCAGGTCCCCTGAATTTTATACTGGTGGTTTTACAGTCACGAAAAGTCATCTGATGGCCTTAAATGTCTAACTCCCCGTTTGGAAAATGGGAATAAATACTGTTACCTATATTTTAGAAAACTAAGGAAAGTAATGATGCAAACCATCTACTTTCCTTAAGTTCCAGATGTTTAGAAAATGACTGCTCTTCTCAACTGAACAGGTATAATCTGCAGGCATTCAGAACCACTTCCCCCAAAATGTGTCACTTCTGCATCAGGATTATTTTGAGCTAAAGGTGCAATCAAGACCCTGCAAGTTCAAGAGAAGTCACTGCTCCACCCTTAACGACTCAAAAGAATTTAAATTGAGGACTTTTCCCAGAAAAGATTTATTACCAGAGATAAATTTTAGCTAAGTGGCCCCATCTATATGGCCAGCAAACATCTAATTACCAACCATCCACTCTTTTTATCATTTTATGAATTACCCTCCTGTCCCTGGAAGCGCCAGGGCCCTATGCCATTCCTTAGCTTAAGATGGTGTATATGCCTCATTTTATCTTTCCATCTCTGACCCTCTCAGGTATGCAGGGGCCTCAGGCCCTCACATGTATACATATGAAAGTAAATTTCATTTTTTCTTGTTAATCTAACTCATGTCAACTTAATATTTGGACCAGCTAGAAGAACCTAGAAAGCTAGAAGAAAGTTTTCTTCCTTCCCGACAAGTCCAAAGTAAAATATTTAACACAGAAACTCTATTTTCTGTTGTTAATAAAGAAAAAGGTACTGATAATCCATTATGGAAATCTGCTTGGGGTCCAAAATATTATTAACTCAAATAATGACTAGTAAGCAGGAAAAAAAAAGATCCCTTAAACTCTTTGGATATTATGCACCTTCATCTTCCACTGAATGCTTTTTTTAAAAAAATCAGTGACACTTTCTGAACCAAAGTAAAGCAACTGCTCACAATGAACAAGACAGATAAAGTCTTGAAAGAACTGGTCTCTGAGTTATATAAATTGTTTGTTTATATTCACCATAATCCTTCAATATGTCATATTATTTACCTACTTTTCATATAACCGAAAAAAAAAAAAGTATTGACTAACTAAAAAAAGAGGTTGTTTAAACTTAATGACTCGATTTCTAAGTGAAAGTGTAGATGCGGAATCTATGGCCCAACAGCTTCTTATAGCAATTTTCTGGGTGCAGACTGAAAGCAGTTTTCATCATGGGAGGTAGAATACTGCACCCTTACATAAAGCCTCACAGATAAAAGTCAGGACTGTCAACATATTGGTTTAACTACTGTTCAGTGTTCATGTACCTACAAGAAAAATGGACCACATTTCAGCTGTTAAACTTATATGGCCTTAAGAAAATTCCAATTCCAGTTGAGAGTCAGAAAGGAAAGAGAAACAGCAACCCCATCCAAGTAGATTCCAGGTGAATTCCCTTCAGCTTCTCCCCTACCATTAATTGGTTTCCTAATAAAATGCTGCAGTAAAATTTGTAAAATCAGATTCTAGCAGAAAATCAAATCCAAGGACAACTCTTCACAGCAGCCACTTTTGCATACCCAGCCCCTGCCTACCTTGTTATGTTTTTGCTGGTGTCTTGCCTTTGTGTCAAGAATATGGTAAGGGCTCTCCGAGTCTTGGTTGATGTAATATATGAGTCTTGAAGGCAGGGTGATTTCTTTCTGCATTGCATGGCTGGAACTGCTATTACTGCTGCTATTCTGTTGCAATGTGTTGTTCTCATCTGCCAGGACTCCCAATTTTTTTCCTGCAGTTTCATTCCAATAGGGAGCTGGGGTGAGGCGGGGAGGACACAAACATACACAAACACACAAGTACCCTATCAATACATAAGTACTACAATGCATCTTTTCCATTAATTGCAAAAACAAAGTTTTCTACTTAAAAGCATGTAAGGAGGAAAGCAAGTTATTGCAGCAATGAATGGCCTGGATAGGTTAACAGCCAATAAGGCATATACAACAATGTACTGTTTATCGTCTTAAATCTATACGTCTAAATATGGGGGTGGGGGAGAATGGACTTGAAGGTAGGGTCATTAAACAAACATGCTCAGTGGTTCTTGACCCTCATCTCCACCCCTTCGGCTTCTGCAGAAGCTCAAAGGGACTCCGACTAGCAGTATCCCACCTGAGAGCTAAGAACACTCCTAAGATAACTTGAGTGTTGACTTCATGAACACTGAATGTTAATTGATTCATTAAACAAAATAGACAATTCCTTTTTCTTTTAACTTTGAGATGAGCAAAAATCCTTTGCCAGAGAGGGATGCAGAGGCTGGCAGCTTTCCAATTTCATTTTCCTGCTATGGCCAGGTTTCTGCTCTCACTGATTTTCCGTCATCAATGTATTGAATATTACATTATCTTAATTGTTCATGATAATAATAAGTATTTTGAGAAATCACAAGCCAAAGGTTTAGAGCCCCGGTTTCCCTCCCCCACCTATAATTCCAACAGCAGTGAATAAACCCACTAGGCAATCTAAAAAGATACATTAGCACTGTTCTCATCACATCTACCCGCATTCGCGGTCAGGCTCCACCACCCGAGGAAAAAAAACTTGCTCCCTCTCTACATCTCCCGTCCATCCGTCTCCCTAAGTTGCACAGAAATCAATTAGGGACCCCGCATCCACTAAATACCTTCCGGCAGCAATTTAGTGACTGCAACAAAAAATGGACTTCAAAAAGTGAACTGGGGTGAACGCGGGTTTGAGAATGAGAGAGGTGCACAGGCAGGGAGGCTTGGAAAGGCCGAGCCCTGGACGTGTCCGGAGCGCACGGTCCCGCGCGCCCTTCGCTTTCTTCTGCAGGGCCCGTTGGGCAAGGCAATGCAAAGGGCACCGGGGCCATACCCAC
>NW_011495032.1:28904460-28915677 GCF_000754665.1 Bison bison bison | reverse complement strand
GATGCTGATGCTGATACTGATGCTGATGCTGTTCCCTGGCACGGGACGCACTGCGCATGCTTTATTTTGGAAGAAAAAGAAGAAGAGATGGGGGGAAAGGCAGCAGAGTGATGCAGCATCAGAGGTGATGGTGGCACCTCCAGAGGTGGGGGCGGGGGAGAGAGGACGCTGGCAGTCAGGGATTAGCCAGAGGGAAAAAAAGAAGAGTGTGGGGATTTCCAGGGCAAAAAGATATGGAGGAAACAACCATCCAGAGAAATCGACCTGCCTTTTCCACCGCCCCGACCTTACATACCCGCTCCTAGTCCAACCCCCTCCTTCTAGTGTAAAACTTAGGCCAAGCCTTTCCTTCTCAATCCTTTATTTATTTCCTTCCTGCAAATATATCTAAAGGATTGCAGCCGGGAAGGTAAAAATAGCGCTGCTCCTCATTCAGCTCTCCGGCAGCGCCGGGGAACTAAGACTGGGAAGCACGCTGGCGCGTGGCGGGCTGGCTGGCCCGAGAACGCCCAGAGGCCTTGCAGAGTCAGACCTCGGGTGCAGGGGGTCCCCCAGCTGGGCCCTCCACCCTGGCCTCTGTCGCCCGACTAGTGCCCAGGGGCTTTATGGAAAGCAGATGGAGCTCAAACGTTCAGAAAGGATGGCTGGACGTACCAGGGAAGGATTTAGAAATTCTGGCGGGGAATAAATACGGAGATTAGAAACTGAGCGTGTGGCAGCTATCTTGGGAAATCTAGCATTTGTCAACCCTGTGGGTGGGCATGCATCGGAGAGGACGCATTTCAGATTTTGAGATCTGAAATGACTTCTGTAGAGAAAAAGAGATTTCTCTCTCACCGCTGTAAAAAATACGGAGGAAAAAATAAATGCCTGAATTGAATGGATTAGCAGCCACTAAATCCGATGGTTTCCGGTTAGGGCCTGTGGCAGATTTCAGCTCCCAGCTCCCATAATACAAGCACTCATTTATTCCCCCTCCCGATGACAGTCTGAGTAATAACAGTAGTGTTTTTCTCCGTTATGTGTATTTTAAATGGAGATAATAACATCTACTTTGGGGAATCAAGAATTCCACAATTAAAAAAAAAAATGTGTAAAATAAATTTGGGAAAAAAAAAAAATGATGTGTTAGGGTTAGTTGGAAGCCTGTGTAGCACAGGGAGTTCCACTCAGGACTCAGATGACCTAGAGGGGTGGGATGGGGGAGCAGTGGGCGGCTCAAAAGGGAAGGGATTTGTGTATACATGTAGCTGATTCATGTCCTACAGCAGAAACTAAAACACCATTGTAAAGCAATTATACTCCAATTAAAATAATAATAATAAAAGAAAAGATGAGGGTATATTGCACCATAGGGATGACAGGACTCTGTTGTTAGCTGTCTTCTCCACTTTCATATAAAAGAGAGGGAAGAAAGAGAAAGAGAGAAATGAGACACACCCACAGAGACCAGAGATCTCAGAACTATTAGAGAATTAAACACTAATATTATCTCTTCCTCCTTGTATCAGAGGTAGGATAATTTGTTTTCACACATTTATTAATGTGAACTTGTAATTGATGCTACCTCCCCCGAATGTGGGCAGCAACAGTTTTCCTTTTGACTCAGTTTGTGTCCCTAGAACCTAGCATGGTGTTTGTGGCACAGAGAAGGCTCTCAGAAAATATGTCATGAATGACTAGACCAGCCGGTGGTGCCCATAGCAGGAGCCACCTGGGGCAAGCTGATGAAAACACACTCACCACCCCAGTCCCTACTTGCAGCCCAGTGCTCTTGGGGATATCCCCCCTCAAGACAAGCAGGTCATGGCCAGGTTTTCCCAATTTATATTTGATATATCAATATAATCCTGTAAAAGGGTTTGGGCCAAAGGAGGTAGATAAGGAATGAGAAGGAAAAAGGAAATGAAGACAATGGATGCCCAGATGCAAAGTTCTTTAAAAGATATCTCTTGCAATCGAGTGACAACCTCTCAAAGCCTCTTCCAATAAATAAAGCCATGAATCACCCTGGATCAACTGCACACCCACCTGTCAGCAGACACCATCCCACAGACTTGAGAAACGGAATAAGGACTGAATTCCATTTCTAGTAAGAAGCAGGAGTGTTTGCAAAAAAAAAAAAAAGATGTTGTCTTTTGCACTATAATCCAAAAACTGCATTTATTTACAGAACTTTAATGTTTATACACTCGACTGGAGGTAAGATAATGTATCAGCAAATGAAACTGAGTCAGAGAAGGAATAAGTCACTCAGGAAAAAATGTCCCAGGAGTTTGACCTTTAAACTATATATTTAAGGGAAGGTTAAAAACAGAATCAAAGATTCTTTAGGTGGTTAATTTGTTTAATTTAGTAATATCCTCACTAGGTAGTTTGGAAGTTTTATCATTAGAGAGTTGAGTTCTAAACAGTCTCCTCTGCTCTCATGCTGCTGCTGCTGCTGCTGCTGCTAAGTCACTTCAGTCGTGTCCGACGGCAGCCCACTAGGCTCCTCTGTCCGTGGGATTCTCCACCACCTACTGCTTTGCTCTGTATTCATGCCTGTGTATATCATCTTTCCTCTGTCAAAAAACACGGAGACCTAGGCTGCCTCTCAGTCATCCCTCATCTGCAGAGCCTAGAGAGCACCCAGAATAGGGTCAACACTTGATAAATGTGTATTGGGTAGAGGAGGCTCTCACAGGTAGGAGGGAGGGATTCAGTAAGCTGAACTGGAATGAAGAGAGAAATGTACCAGAAATTTGAATGCTGTAATAGCTCTGATTGGGCTTCCCAGGAGGCACAGTGAAAAAGAATCCACCTGCCAATGCAGGAGATGCAGGATGCAGGATGCAGGTTCCATCTCTGAGTTGGGACAATCCCCTAGAGAAGGAAACAGCAAGCCACTCCAGTATTCTTGCCTGGAAAATCCCATGGCAGGCTACAGTCCACGGGTCACAGAGTCAGGCATGACTTACCAACTGAGCATGCAAGAGCTCTGGTTAGACATGTGTGCTGGGCCCCGAGAGCAGCAGGCACCACTGGAGTGGACTGGTCAGTTTGGTAGATGGAGAAAACTGCTGCAGTTATAGGGGAAGGCAAGCAGCCAGAAGGTCCACGGGAAGAAAATTATAGCAAGCAATATGGATACTAAATGAACAGGATGAAGGATCTGTGCAAGCAGTGTCCACTAAAGATAGCTGTGCTGCTCCCCAAAAGTGGTACAGCTAGGCTGGTGAGGGAAGATGCCCAAAGTCCTCTCTCTGCTATCACCTGCAGCAGGGGCCAGAACCAGACCTGCCTTGAAACCACCGAGCAAACGGCCTGCACAGGAGCAAGCAAAAGGGTGGAAATATTCGATTTGGAAGGCATCTGTCTCTACAGGGCTGAGATTCTGGTGGAGAAGGTGGGGCGGGGGGGGGAGATCACAGAAAAGGGGCCTTGGAAGATGAAAGCAGGTGAAAAAGTAGGACAACGTAGCAAATTCACAAGAGCAATTAGAATGGAAAAATCATTTGACCAAGAAGCCAAGGTCAAAGACGGCGGATGGCAAATTGGTGGCTGGTGATGATGTTGAGGAGCGGTCTGGGGGAGGGAGAGCAAAGGAGCAAACAAGGGCCAAACGGCGGCAGCTCTGATTGAAAAGCCGAGAATTCTGTTACAGCGTCTGCTACAGGAGGTTTCTCATTCTCTTTTTAGACTGGCTGTGAAGATTGATTTTACAAGTGAGAATTAATGCTTCCAAGGGAAGAAGTGTGATGAGAAAAACAACTTTTTGTTTTTCTGACTTGCTGCCTAGGCAGTTGACAGTATGAAAACCCCGCTCACGCCAGAGTCAACATTTAGATGAGGACTCGACCTTCAGATTCCCACCTTAAGCTCACATTTGCTTTTTCACCTGTACCTCTTCAAGTCACCACCTAGGGTTAAGCCAGTGAAAGGTCAGTGACCTCTGCCCCAACCACCTTACAAGGGATAGATGCTTGCCACACTCTCTATCTCCTGCTCATTGGTGACCTGGGACAGAGGACTGCCCTTTCCCCAGCTCATTACTCCCACCACTCCCCTAGCTTCTGGGATCTGTAAGTAATAAATCTTGTCTCTCTGCTTCCTTTGTGTGGGTTTATTGAAACTGTGCCTTCAATCCAACTGACTTAATTGATTACACTTTCCCAAAGTGGGAGCTCAGATGACAGAGAGAAACTAGCCTGCCCCTGTGCCCCCTCACCTTGCAGCAGGTCATAATCTGCATGTTCTTAGCTCAACCCCCCAGCTCCAGCCTCTCAAAACAAGACAATGTACTTCTTGGTAAAAGCCAAAGATGGGTGAGCTCTTTATTGGCACTTTCCACATGGTTCTGGGGTCAGCGAGCACTTTCTCTAGAGTTTCATATAGTAAATATTTTAGGCCCTGTGTGCCATATGGTTTCTGATGCATATTCTCAGTATTTTTAATAACCCTTTAAAAATGTAAAAATCATGCAGCCTGCAGGCCCTAGTGTTGTCAACCTATCATTTTTAACTGCATATATATATGACTTTAGGTTACATTTTTTTCATCAACTGCATTACTATGCTTGTGAGCAGAAAACATGTGCAAGAGTACACATGGCTCTAACTCAAAAAGAACTAGCTGTTCATTGAACTTTACGATTTGTTTAATCACCATGTAATTGCTTAATTTTTAATAGACATTCAACAGTTGAAGGGATTCCTAAAGAAAGAAGCATTCCTACATTTTGAGATCATTCTCAGACTTAGAAAACAGAGGGAAATGTCAGAAATCATTTGCCAAAAAAATACAGATACAGAAAACATCCCAGACTTTGTTTTGTTTTGCCAAGATGCATTTTCTGGTGAGCAGAGAGATGCTGAATGAAGGTTCCAGCCGTGACAAGTCAGAGGATGGACTAACACATGCAGTGACAGCCCATCCTGGCGCCTGTCACCATAGGTGTCCTGAGTATGTGTTCCTCAAACTCAACCCTGAAGAGTAGCTGCAAGGCAGCAAGTACACAGCTGCACAAGCAGCCTACAAATTCATGAAAAATAAGTCTGCAAGTCTGAATTAAATACACTCGCTCATTCTGAAGGACAGACCACAGTGGGCCAATTTCAGAAGTCAAGGTGTAACTTACTCTAACTCTACTGGGAAAAGTAAAAGTATTTATTACCAAAACTGCAGTGGTCACAGACATATTTCTAATAGAATAGTTGAACAGACAAAAATGTATCCAAGTGTCAAAGCGTGAATATATCTGAATAAAGATAACCATTGGGGACACATAAAATTTAATTCTTAAAGAATATTATTTATACTAAATGAAGGTTAAGTATGAATTCCTGACAGAATAAGATATAGCTTTAAAACACTTGACTTCTCTCCCCACTACACAAACATTTGACTAGTTTATCCCAGTTTGCTGCACTTACAAGCTGTAGTACAAAGGGATAAACAAGCGTGTCGTGATGATTTGCGGTGATGACCAATGCTGTGCAAAAATTGGAAGAATTGTGTTTATTAATAATCACTGAGGCAACATGTTACTATTAAACTCTCTCTGGGTCACAGAGCAACTCTTTGAGTTTCTGCAGTAGTAAATTGCCAAGTACTGATTGGGGAAGGAGGTCCTCAACTATCAATACTTTTAGAGACTGGAAGTGAATCTTATCTGAAAGGGTAGAATTCCACCAACAGAATTAATGTACTAAAGCTAATCCCTACATTTTCTTAATAATAATATTTAAGCTCTTTAATAACATTTACTTTAATACTTACTGTGCATTTACACATCACAAAGTGCTTTTGCATGGTGCACACTCGTGGTCAGTAATGTCCGACTCTTTTTCAACGCCATGGACTGTAGCCTGCCAGGCTCCTCTGCCCATGGGATTTCCCAAGCAACAATACTGGAGTGGGTTGCCATTTCCTTCTCCAGGCAATCAAACCCGTGTTGCATCTCCTGCACTGGCAGGAGAATTCTTTATCACTGTGCTGCCTGGGAAGCCTTAAAGTGCTTTCATCTATTTTATTTGATTTGATCTTCACTTCTGTCACAGAGAGGACAGTAATTGCTATTCTTTTTAGGGGTTCCATCTTGGATGCAAGGACATTAAGGACCCCTGGTTTTTGCAGTGATCCTCAATCCTGCCTCTCCATTCTAGTCACCTGGAAAGCTTTAACAACCTATTGATGACTAAGTATTTAGAACCTTCATGAATGGAGTCTAACATCAGTGTTTTAAAATTTCTCCCAGTTTAATTGAATGTGAAGCAGAGTTACGATGTACTGAGAAGAGGGATTTCCCAAGACCACACATCAGAACAAGATTCACACATCAGAACTCGAATTCGAACCCTGAATTCAAGTCCTGCACTGTCCCCAAGGTCTTCTTCCCTATTTCTGCTTTTATAACAAGTTTACCCTGAACAAGGAAAGTTTAAAAAATTAACTTAGTACAATGGCTGCAGGTTTTAAGAAAATTCAGAATTAGAAAGCATTTGAGCCGGAAGTTATCTTTGAAGACATATAGGATTTCAAACCCACTGTTGTGGAAACAAAGACCCAGAGTTTAAGCTTGTTACCCAAGATCACACCAGTCTGTGACAGAATTGGGGCTGGATTCAGAGTTCCTCTTTCCAGGCTTTCCAGTACGTTCCATTGTACTTTGTAAATAGTTTGCTTTTAAAAAATTGACTTGCAAAAGTCTTGGTCAGTCTGCAATGTAATTCATTTTTAGTCTTCCACTCGACATTGCTGTGTAAAGATAAAGAAAGATAGAGCTATGAGGTCTGGACTCAACAGCATCAGTTCCACTAAGCCCAGTTCAACAGCATGGAAGCACAATACAGTTTCATATACCAGCATGGAAGCAGCTCAATATGGGGGGGGGGGGGAACTATGGACAAGGTCCCACACATCTTTGGAGGTAATCCATCGAAATACAATACCTATTTTTCTCCTATTTCTCTCGTCTTTTGTGTCTCAAATATTTTCAAGGGACAATTTTCTCATCCAATGAGTTTCTTGTAATACCCTCAGTATATTTTAAGAATTCAACAACTGTAACTTCTTAAATCATGATTTAGGTAGTACCAAATTTGGTGAGAAACCAAAAAAGAACACAAATAATAACAATAAAAATAAAATACTGCATGCACGCTCAGTTGTATCCAACTCTTTGTGACCCTATGGAATGTAGCCCACCAGGTTCCTTGCTTATGGGATTCTCCAGGCAAGAATACTGGAGTGGGTTGTCATTTCCTCCTCCAGGGAATCTTCCTGACCCAGGGATTGAACCCACTTCTCTGGTGTCTCCTGCATTGCAGGTGGACTCTTTACCATTGAGCCACCTGGTAAGCCTCCAAAATAAAATAATAACAATAATAACAAAGAGAAAAAGGAAGAAGAGAAATTTTTATGCAACATCTAAGATGTGCTAGATACTGTGTTAAGCACTTTAACTGGATGGTCTCATTAAACCTTCATGCAATTCTACGAAGAGCTACTGTTCTTACTCCCATTTTGACTGATTAGAGAACTGAGGCTTGGGAGAAGTCAAATAATTTATCCAAGGTCTTATGACTACTAAGAAGTAGGGCTGGATCAGGAAGTGTGTTTGCCTGACTCCAAAGAATAAACTCCCAACCACATCATGATGAGTCATAAACACTGTCAATTTATCAAGTCTAATAATCAAATTCACCACAAAATAACTAAAATTCAATCCTCTATCCATTCTACATTTAATCAGAAATTAATTTTGTTTGAAACTGGAGCTGAAAAACACCAATGCCGTATAGTTTACTTGGCCACAGCCTCAAAACAAACACCTGAAACAGTCGTTTCAAAGGACTTATAGCCCTCTGAAATCATGGCACTTGACTATAAATAGAATTTTTATTTTTGTTTTTGTCTGTTTAAAACCATAAACATATTGATCCACACACAGAATTGTTTTGAATTGTGTTCCTTACTTCACAGTAGAGATTTTTTGAATCTCTACAGCCATTCTATATAATTATTTGTATAATTCCAAAACAAAACCTAGCTATGTCCAGATATTTAGTTTCCTAATTAAAATACCATTCCACAAGAGAGGGCCAAGATCCCCACTAGAGAATTTAATTTTTTCTAAATTTCAAATTAACCAACATAGCTACCCATTCACATTAGTTTAATTATAATTAGCAACATTTATTAATCTACTCCTATCAAATAATATTAGCTTTTGCCAACACATTAACATGTTCAGATTTCTAATGACATAACAAAGAAAGCTTAAACTCTGATCAGCAATTATTAAATATTTTTATTCTTTAGTTATTCTGAGGCAAAGAGAATAGCTAACAGCTCCTTAGACCATATAGCATGCTCTGGTGCAACATTTGTCACTTACTATATTCTGGCACATAAGTTAAAGCTAAAATAGCTATATTATTTCTGTAAGACTGTCATGGAATTAGACTATTCATGTCACAGACATAGACATAGCTTAGAGATAGAAAACGAGTAATAGAGACAATCACTTCTCTAGAAGGAAACGATAAAACTCTAGGCTTCTCCTGAATCCAATTCTAAGACTTTTTTGTTTGCTATTTTGGTAAATTATCTGAGGGATAGATTGCATGCTGAAGATGCTCTGGCAGAAAACATGAAGTTTTTCCATGTAATAAAATGTTTGGCTGAACTGAGATAAACTATAAACAAAAATTTCTGAGGCTGTGTGACCTGGCCAAAAAATACTAAGAAAAGAATTTCATTATCAACAAGTAAGTTTTGGAAAAAGTAATCTAAACTATTTATATATCTACATAGCTATACATCCTACCTTCAAATATCACAGCACACATAGTGTATTATCCACATCCCAACTGGCAATAACACACACACACACACACACACACACACACACACTCCTGCATACCAACATGGGAGTTAGACTGTGGAGCTGACTCTCCCTTGAATAAAACAACTTTATTTAAAAATGCCTACAAAGCAATATTGATAACCAAACAGAAAATATGATCAAAATTACACCAAACTGTGATGTACAAGTTCTATAAAGCAACTGGGCATGATTCAGGAAAGAGCATTTTAAAAGACCAAGCTGCTGTCAGATGAGAAGAACCTGTGAAGATAAGAACCACATCATCTGGCAAGATAAAGAATGAGAAGGAATATTTTCAAAGAATTTAAAAGCATGAACAGTGTAGATAAGGTGAACATAACCATCCAAATCCTAAAATATTTTAATGAAGGCAAGGCATCTGAAATTTGAGAGAGAAATTTTGAGCAGACAAGTAGTCCCATACATGGACTCCTGTTGGGAAATCCCCACTGCTGAAAACATTCTGAGAAGTAGGTTCCCATGATTATGTCTATATTTTATGGTCTTGCTCCCCCAGCTCAGTATGGCTAGTCAAGTTTTTACCTGAGATTTTAAAAATTAAGATTATTTTATAGAGCAGTTTAAGATTCACAGCTGGAGCAGCAAGCAGCACTGGAGCAGCAAGCAGCCGAGAGGAGATACCCCACGTCCAAGGTAAGGAGCAGCGGCTGCACTTTGCTGGAACAGTCGTGAAGAGATACCCCACATTCAAGGTAATAGAAACCCCACTAAGATAGTAGGCACTGAGAGAGGGCATCAGAGGGCAGACAGACTGAAACCACAATCATAGAAAACTAGCCAGTCTAATCACATGGACCATAGCCTTGTCTAACTCAGTGAAACTAAGTCATACCGAGTAGGGTCACCCAAGATGGACAGGGCATGGTGGAGAGTTCTGACAAAATGTGGTCAACTGGAGAAGGGAATGGCAAACCACTTCAGTATTCTTGTCTTGAGAACCCCATGAATAGTATGAAAAGGCAAAAAGATAGGACACTGAAAGATGAACTCCCCAGGTGGGTAGGTGTCCAATATGCTACTGAAGATCAGTGGAGAAATAACTCCAGAGAGAATGAAGAGAGGGGGCCAAAGCAAAAACAACACCCAGCTGTGGATGTGACTGGTGATAGAAGCAAGGTCCGATGCTGTAAAGAGCAATATTGCATAGGAACCTGGAATGCTAGGTCCATGAATCTAGGCAAATTGGAAGTGATCAAACAGGAGATGGCAAGAGTGAACGTCGACATTCTGGGAATCAGCGAACTAAAATGGACTGGATTGGGTGAATTTAACTCAGATGACCATTATATCTACAACTGTGGGCAGGAATCCCTTAGAAGAAATGGAGTAGCCATCATAGTCAACAGAAGAGTCTGAAATGCAGTACTTGGATGCAGTCTCAAAAACGGCAGAATGATCTCTGTTCATTTCCAAGGCAAACCATTCAATATCACGGTAATCCAAGACTATGCCCCAATCAGTAACGCTGAAGAAGCTGAAGTTGAATGGTTCTGTGAAGACCTACAGAACCTTGTAGAACTAACACCCAAAAAAGATGTCCTTTTCATTACAGGAGAATGGAATGAAAAAGTAAGAAGTCAAGAAACACCTGGAGTAACAGGCAAATTTGGCCTTGGAGTACAGAATGAAGCAGGGCAAAGGCTCATAGAGTTTTGCCAAGAGAATGCACTGGTCATAGCAAACATCCTCTTCCAATAACACTAGAGAAGACTCTACACATGGACATCACCAATAACACTAGAGAAGACTCTACACATGGACATCACCAGATGGCCAACACTGAAATCAGACTGATTATATTCTTTGCAGCCAAAGATGGAGAAGCTCTATACAGTCAGCAAAAACAAGGTCAGGAGCTGACTGTGGCTCAGATCATGAACTCCTTATTACCAAATTCAGACTTAAATTGAAGAAAGTAGGGAAAACCACTAGACCATTCAGGTATGACCTAAATCAAATCTCTAATGATTATACAGTGGAAGTGAGAAATAGATTTAAGGGACTAGATCTGATAGAGTGCCTGATGAACTATGGACAGAGTTTGGTGATATTGCACAGGAGACAGAGATCAAGACCATCCCCATGGAAAAGAAATGCAAAAAAAAAAAAAATGGCTGTCTGAGGAGGCCTTACAAATAGTTGTGAAAAGAAGAGAAGCGAAAAGCAAGGGAGAAAAGAAAAGATATACCCATTTGAATGCAGAGTTCCAAGAATAGCAAGGAGAGATAAGAAGGCCTGCCTCAGTGATCAGTGCAAAGAAATAGAGGAAAATAATATAATGGGAAAGACTAGAGATCTCTTCAAGAAAATTAGAGATACCAAGG
>NW_011495032.1:28897813-28904339 GCF_000754665.1 Bison bison bison | reverse complement strand
CATGATGGAGTGATCACTCACCTAGAGCCAGACATCCTGGAATGTGAAGTCAAGTGGGCCTTAGAAAGCATCACTATGAAAAAAGCTAGTGGAGGTGATGGAATTCCAGCTGAGCTATTTCAAATCCTAAAAGATGATACTGCGAAAGTGCTGCACTCACTATGCCAGCAAATTTGCAAAACTCAGCAGTGGCCACAGGACTGAAAAAGGTCAGTTTTCATTCCAATCCTAAGAAAGGCAATGTCAACGAATGCTCAAACTACCGCACAATTGCACTCATCTCAGACGCTGGTAAAGTAATGCTGAATTCTCCTAGCCAGGCTTCAGCAATACGTAAACCGTGAACTTCCAGATGTTCAAGCTGGTTTTAGAAAAGGCAGAGGAACCAGAGATCAAATTGCCAACATCTGCTGGATCATCAAAAAAGCAAGAGAATTCCAGAAAAACATATATTTCTGCTTTATGACTATGCCAAAACCTTTGACTGTGTGGATCACAATAAACTGTGGAAAATTCTTCAAGAGATGGGAATACGAGAGCACCTGACCTGCCTCTTGAGAAACCTATATGCAGGTCAGGAAGCAACAGTTAGAACTGGACATGGAACAATAGATTGGTTCCAAATAGGAAAAGGAGTACGTCAAGGCTGTATATTGTCACCCTGCTTATTTAACTTCTATGAAGAATACATCATGAGAAACACTGGGCTGGATAAAGCACAAGCTGGAATCAAGATTGCTGGGAGAAATATCAATAACCTCAGATATGCAGATGACAGCACCCTATGGCAGAAAGTGAAGAAAAACTAAAGAGCTTCTTGATGAAAGTGAAAGAGGAGACTGAAAATGTTGGCTTAAAGCTCAATATTCAGAAAATTAAGATCATGGCATCCAGTCCTGTCACTTCATGCCAAATAGATGGGGAAACAGAGTCAGACTTTATTTTGGGGGACTCCAAAATCACTGGAGATGGTGACTGCAGCTATGAAATTAAAAGACGCTTACTCCTTGGAAAGAAAGTTATGACCAACCTAGACAGCATATTAAAAAGCAGAGACATTACTTTGCCAACAAAGGTCCATCTAGTCAAGGCTATGGTTTTTCCAGTGATCATATATGGATGTGAGAGTTGGACTCTAAACAAAGCTAAGCGCAGAAGAATTGATGCTTTTGAACTGTGGTGTTGGAGAAGAGTCTTGAGAGTCCCTTGGACTGCAAAGAGATCCAACCAGTCCATCCTAAAGGAGATCAGCCCTGGGTGTTCATTGGAAGGACTGATGTTAAAGCTGAAACTCCAATACTTTGGCCATCTGATGTGAAGAGCTGACTCATTTGAAAAGACCCTGACGCTGGGAAAGACTGATGGCAGGAGAAGGGGACTACATAGGATGGGATGGTTGGATGGCATCACCAACTAAATGGACATGAGTTTGGGTAAACTCCAGGAGTTGGTGATAAACAGGGAGGCCTGGCGTGCTGTAGTCCATGAGGTCGCAAAGAGTTGGACGAGACTGAACTGAACTGAACTGAAGTTTCACAGCAAAACTGAGATTAAGGTAAAGTAATTTCCCCTATGCCCTCTACTCCCACAAATGCATAGTCTCCTACAGCTCAATATAAAAAAAAAAACTCAACCTGATTAAAAAATGGGCAGAAAACCTAATTAGACATTTTTCCAAAGAAGACATTCAGATGGTTAACAGGCACATGAAAAGATGCTCAACATTGCTGATTATTAGAGGAATGCAAATCAAAAGCACAATGAGCTATCACCTCACACTTGTCAGAATGGCCGTCATCAAAAATCTCCAAATAACAAATGTGAGTGAGGATGTGGAGAAAAGGGAACGTTTGTACATTGTTGGTGAGGGGATATGAATTAGTGCAGCCGCTATAGAAAATGGTCTGCAGGTTCCTCAAAAAACTAACAATAGAGCTACTCTATGATCCAGCAATTTCACACTTTGATGAATATCTGAAGAAAATGAAAAGAATAATTTGAAAAGATCCATGTACCTCAGTGTACATAGCAGCACTGTTTACAATAGAAGTAACCCAAGTGTCCATCAACACTTAATAAAGAAAATGTGATTTTGTTGTTGTTTAGTTGCTCAGTCCTGTCTGACTCTTTGTGACCCCATGTACTGAAGATGTGATATATATTTATATAACATATATATCACATATACGTGTGTGTATCTGTGTGTATATGTGTATATATCACATACGTATCTATGTATGTGTGTATTTGTCTATTTTGGAAAATAGTCTTATTGCACTAGCCAGAATTTCCACTGTGTAGAAAAGGAGTGGTGAGAGGGGACATCCTTGGCTTTTATGGACTTTTCTTAAATTGGACCTAAGAAAAGAGAGTAGATCCCTCTCTGGAGATATATGGATCAGCAGCTTTGTTTCACATTCCAAAAAGTCAGAATGGTGCCCATCCACAGTGAGAATCACTAAGAGGATCCTGACTAAGGAGAATAGAAAATTTGCTTTCCAAATCAGGAAACTTTTGAGAGTGAAAGTAGTGTTATTAATAGTTAAACCAAAAGGAGAACTGGGATAAACTGGGATGTCTTGGAAAAACTCAGACGTATGTTCCCCTTAGCTCTTGCTATAAACAGAGAGAACAATGAGAGGAATCATGGCTATTCTTATGTATTTTTTTAATGTCTTCAGTATTTGAATATTGCAGAGGCTGGTTTTGAAAAAGAATAATATTCACTTTGATTGCTGTTCAGTTCGGTTCAGTTCAGTCGTTCAGTCATGTCCAACTCTTTGCGACCCCATGGACCACAGCACGCTGGGCCTCCCTGTCTACCACCAACTCCTGGAGTTTACCCAAACTCATGTCCATTGAGTCAGTGATGCCATCCAACCATCTCATCCTATGTTGTCCCCTTCTCCTCCTGCCCTTAATCTTTCCCAGCATCAGGATCGTTTCAAATGAGTCAGTTCTTCACATCAGGTGGCCAAAGTATTGGAGTTTCAGCTTCAACATCAGTCCTTCCAATGAACACCCAGGGCTGATCTCCTTTAGGATGGACTGGTTGGATCTCCTTGCAGTCCAAGAGACTCTCAAGAGTCTTCTCCAACACCACAGTTCAAAAGCATCAATTCTTCAGCACTCAGCTTTGTTTATAGTCCAACTCTCACATCCATACATGATCACTGGAAAAATCATAGCTTTGACTAGACAGAACTTTGCTGGCAAAGTAATGTCTCTGCTTTTTAATATGCTATCTAAGTTGGTCATAACTTTCCTTCCAAGGAGTAAGCATCTTTTAATTTCATGACTGCAATCACCAGCTACAGTGATTCTGGAGCCCCCAGAATTAAAGTCTGTCACTGTTTCCATTGTTTCCCCATCTATTTGCCATGAAGTGATGGGACCAAATGTCATGATCTTAGTTTTCTGAATGTTGAGTTTTAAGCCAACTTTTTCCACTCTCCTCTTTCACTTTCATCAAGAGGCTCTTTAGTTTTTCTTCACTTTCTGCCATAAGGGTGGTGTTATCTGCATATCTGAGGTTATTGATATTTCTTCCGTCAATCTTGATTCCAGCTTCAGCTTCAGGATATAAAAAAATTCAGCCTCACACAATGAGTGCATATGAGTCCTGTTCATGACCATTTTAGATAATTGGATTTTTTTCTTTGCTACTAAACTAAAACTACATGAGGGTTGGTTTTCAAAAGGTTAGTTGCAATGTAGAACCTAAAACTCTATCACTGAATATTTTTGTACTCTGTTACATTAAAATACATAGGTCTGTCTTGCACATTTAATTGATGGTTATTTTCACCAGCATATGCACTTTAGATGGGTGGTATTTATGATAAAGCAGAGTTAGAAATTTGCCAGACTTTATATAAACTATGCTGTATTTGAGCCTCTGTGTAATCAACATGTATAGACATTCCTTTCCAATTTATTGGACTTACTGTTAATAGATTTTAAAGAGGAAATACTGGTAGTTTGTTTTGAATTATTTAATATGATAGCATGTTTTAAGGAAAGAAGGCAATCCTCAATTATAACACTCTTTGGGGAGTACACAATCTATTTTGTGGTGATTTGCTATATTGAAGGGCTGATAAATAATGCATTTTGGCAAAAACCAGGAAATGGTAAGAGCAGCAGAAAGGTAGTGCAGTGCAGTGGTGGGAGCATACAATTCACGATTGAAGGTCTTATCTCAGTACAGTTTTATGAAGAATTTTAAAAGGGGTACACGTGGAATCACTAGATAAACTCTGATATACTGCAAACTTGTCAATTATTATATTTTGGAATTTACACTTAGTTAAATGTTTATGGTTGATAAAAATCATTAGAGGTAAGTGACAGATTTGACATACATCTCTGGTATTTGATATTTATGTCATGGAAGAAAACGAGGCTTTACGGTAGTATGAGCCTTGGGGCAGATCATGGCTGTAGTTTGCTGATACCCAGGATACATATTCTCTTTCATTTTCTGGAACAGCTCCCAGACATGGGGCAACATTTGTGAGTGAAAAACCACCCTCTGAGGTTCAGTGCTGCATATATATAATATATTATAATGGTTTTATCAACATACATGTTCCTTAGTATCTAAGAGTTCCTTTTCCTTTATCATAATATCAACT
The DNA here is from genome assembly GCF_000754665.1 of Bison bison bison. Lineage (NCBI taxonomy): Eukaryota > Metazoa > Chordata > Mammalia > Artiodactyla > Bovidae > Bison > Bison bison. The sequence goes on along the minus strand of NW_011495032.1, from coordinate 28,899,702 downwards.
GTTCATCAATTTATTGGCTCTCTGTTAATAACTATGAAGAAATAAGATATAAGTCATGGTCAGTCAATAAGGTGAGGTAAACAAAAAAAGTAACCCACCTGCAGCCCAGTACCAAAATATACATAAAGGTGAGAACAGTAATCAGAATCCCTACTTGACAAAGTTTCTCCTGCACACACTCTGTAATGCAGATACTTTGCTTCCTCCCACCCCGACAGTCCTTCCCTACAGATGCGCCCTTGACCACCTAACTTCCTACTGTTTCTGTCCCCTGACATCCTTTGCATTTCTTCCTAGCTTCTCTAGAATCATTTCTGACTTATCTATTTTCTTGTGGATCAGGTTTCCTTGTGCTGACTGTGGAGTATGTAACCACTCTGACATGGCTTTAGAATCACTTCTCAGAAATTAAGCCATGCTAAGCAGTCCAAGGGCTTCACAGGCAGCACCAGTGGTAAAGAACCCACCTGCCAATGCAGGAGACATAAGACATGCAGGTTCAATCCTTGGGTCAGGAAGATCCCCTGGAGGAGGGCATGCAACCCGCTCCAGTATTCTTGCCTGGAGAATACCATGGACAGAGGAGCCTGGAGGGCTACAGTCCATAAGAGCATAAAGAGTTGGACATGACTGAAGCATGTCATGCAAGCAGTCCAATAGGCTAGCCAGGAACCATGTAGGGTGCTCTGTGTGTGTGTGTGTGTGTTCAGTCGCTAAGTCATGTCCAGCTCTTTGTAACCCTGTGGTCTATAGCCTATCAGGCTCCTCTATCCATGGGAGTTCCCAGGCAAGAATGGAGTGGGTTGCCATTTCCTCCTCCAGGGGATCTTCCTGACCCAGGGATCGAACCTGCATCTCTTACACAGGCAGGTGGATTCTTTACCACTTGAGCCATCTAGGAAGCCCAGGGTTTCTGAGGCCTTGTTAAGTAGGGACTTGAGAGTACAAGCTGTGACAACATACCTATAGCAAGCATCCCGAAGAGCCCGAAGATGTCCCGAAGCAACATCTTCCTTGATGTTGCACTCAGAGGAAGAAGTAGTACCTCTAGCAAATCTGGTCACATTCCTCTTTGCTTGACACCAGGCCTACCTACAGATTCTGTTGGCTATTTCTATGCTTAATACCAGGTGAAAACCTCACATAGTTGTTCCAAAGTAAAAGGAAATATTACCAGAACAATGAAATGAAGTAATGAGATGAAAAATGATAATAAAAATAGCACATCACAGAAGGAAGCCGGTCTTATTTAAAATGAGATAAATTTAGATAAAAATGGCCAAAGACCTTGGAATCAGAGAAGCCATGAGTCAAGAGTTATTGAATCCATCCCCCCTCTTAGTGCAGAGATTTCTTGCACAAGGGCTGAAAAGTCAAATGCATGTATAGGTACCAGCAGGTAATAAAAAAAGCATTTGCCATACAAAAAGGAATGGTAGGGATGGTGGTAAACAGGAAAATGCATGTCTTGTCTACATGGGGCCGTCCTTCCATAGCTCAGTCCAATCGTTGTCTGTGAGTAAGTTTAATGTTGCTAGACCTTTCAATTTTTTAAGAACTGGAAATCCAGATTTTTGGTGATTTTTAAAAATTATTAAATATTAGCAACTTATTCAAATGTTTTAAAATATTGCCTGAAGTTAAAGAAAAGCTAGATGTGAACCAGACCTGATTCACAGTGGTGACTTTTTCTCTATGAAAAACCAGACTGATAGCACAATAAACATTTCAACACCTCTAATCCTGAATGTTTCCCTATTCTGAACCAAAGCTTTCAATATTAGTGTAATTTCCACTTAATATAACTCTATTCTCTGGATCAACACAGGAGAATCCTGTTCCTGTACTTGCTTTTTGTTCTTGAAATATGTCTTCCAAAAACAAAATGC
>NW_011495032.1:28863843-28897713 GCF_000754665.1 Bison bison bison | reverse complement strand
GCCTAAGCTTTTATTGGAGAAGGCAATGGCACCCCACTTCACTACTCTTGCCTGGAAAATCCCATGGATGGAGGAGCCTGGTAGGCTGCAGTCCATGGGGTGGCTAAGAGTCGGACACGACTGAGCGACTTCACTTTCACTTTTCACTTTCATGTATTGGAGAAGGAAATGGCAACCCACTCCAGTGTTCTTGCCTGGAGAATCCCAGGGACGGGGGAGCCTGGTGGGCTGCAGTCTATGGGGTCGCACAGAGTCGGACACGACTGAAGCGACTTAGCAGCAGCAGCAGCAAGCTTTTATTACCTCTTTCCTTTTCTAATCCATCCAGTCCCTCTTTGTTCTCCAAACTATCTTTTTTTCTTTAATTTTTTGTTGACTTGTGCTTTTCTTTAAATTGTTTTCATCTTACTCTTTCTGAAGTACCTACAGTGACTCTCTACTGCCTTTTATTTCAAGAGCCTTCATGATCTGACCCATGGTTACCATATAAACCTCCTAGTTTATATCTTCTGCTCTAACACGTTGCTGTCATTGTCACTGTTCAGTCACTAAGTCGTGTTTGATTCTGCGACCCCAGCGACTTCCCTATCCTTCACTGTCTCCCGGAAGCAGCACACCGGGCTTCCCTATCCTTCACTGTCTCCCTGGATTTGCTCAAACTCATGTCCATTACGTCGGTGATGCCATCCAACCATTTCATCCTCTGTCACCCACTTCTCCTGCCCTCTATCTTTCCATCATCAGGGTCTTTTCCAATGAGTCAGCTCTTCGCATCAGGTGCCCAAAGTATTCATCTTCAACATCAGTCTTACTGATGGATATTCAGGGTTGATTTCCTTTAGGATTAACTGATTTGATCTCCTTGCTGTCCAAGGGACTATCAAGAGTCTTCTCCAGCACCACAGTTTGAAAGCATCAATTCTTTGGCCCTCAGCCTTTCTTATGGTCCAACTATCTCCTCCACACATGACTAACATGTATATAATGTTATTAGCGGGAAATAATTCCATTCCTGATGTTTCTTTCCAAGGGAGTGGAAGTCTACTGCATTCTGCTCCTGGCTTCCCTCTGTCACTTTCCTGGCTCCACCTTTGGGATACGGAAGTGATTTGTCTGATAAGTAAATCTGAGGTGAATAAACTGGACATCACAGATCAGCTTTCCTTTCTCCTACTGGGACTGAGTGACCCACAGAGGACAGAAGTCCTCCATCAGAACAGAATAAGGCTTTGGCCTCTAGTCTTCTTTTGACTTGTATAGACTCTGGTTAGAGAACTAGGGAGCTATTAATTAGGCCCTCTGAAAAATATAACCACCACATTCCCTCTCAACTCTGAAGATTCAGCCCAACTCAGAAATTGCCCCATTGATCATTGCAACTAAAGGGATTAATTCCAGAGAATTTAAGTAACTTGCCCCCAAACTAGTCAGTAGTAGGCATGAGTTTTATGTGGATAACAACAAAGTCCCTTATTTTTTCTTTCTAAGTGCAACCATTAGGAAAAACTTGATAGAGTTTTCAAAGTAGAAGATTAAGTAGGGCTAAGTTAGAGGAGGATCTCATTAGCATGCAAGGAACAAAATCTTTGGCAAAAACATCAGTGAGACGAAAACAGACTCATTGTAAGCCTGAAAAAGACCCCATTCAACTCCATCTTCATAATCTAGTCCGCAGTCACTGGTAGATTTGAGGGCAGCAGTTAAACTTTGACATTTTCTGTACCCTCTCCATCCCAAACAACTTCAGCTAAGTCAGTTTTCAAATTTAAAGCATTTCTAGAAACAAGATACTGTTTAACATAAAGGCAATAAAAAAAATATGATGTCTCCTTATTGTCTTTTTCACCTTCAATATGTTTTACCAAGATTCATTTACATTAGTGACATATGTGGAGAGTTAGTCAAAAAAGGACACAACATTCCACACATCATCAAGGAGACTATCTTTCCATTGATCTATATTGACATGAACTAGCAACATGGCTGACATATCCCCTTCTTGGACGTGAATTTTGCCCCGTTACTGAAATTCCTTCCTTGCGCTTCATAAATCTGACAGTGTGAGCCTCAGGAAGTCCAATTATCAAAGTACTGGCTGGCATTACCTCTAGTGGGCTAGAAAATGAGCAATTCTGTGTTTCCAAGGACTCTGGCTACTTAGAGTGAAAACAGAAAGGACCCCAAGGACCTATAAAAGATGCAAAATTATTCAAACAGTGAAATTTATTTATTTTTTTCTGTTCTTCAGACTACCAACTGAAGAATCTGCCAATCACTTTAGATTTTAATGTGCTGGGAATTAAAGGAATTACTATATATAGCAGCATTTTAGCTGGCAAAGAACTATCAGTTTTAAATTAAGACTTTTTTTCCCAGTGAAGCATTTAGTGCATCAGAGAAACTATTCAGCAAGAAGCCTCCTTCTCCTTTTCCCACCCTGAGGCCATAACCCCAGTCACTCTACCATAAACACAAATGTTCATTGATATAGAAAATCCTTTGAAACCCATCCAAACATTTCTCTCCACTCCCTCTACTCACATGCTTCTAAAACCTTTAAAATTTATTTTTTAATTAGAGGATAAGTGCTTTATAATGTTGTGTTGGATTCTGCCATACAACAGCAGGAATCAGCCGTAATTATATATATATATATATCTCCTCTCCCTTTTTAGCCTCCTTCCTTCACCCCATCCCATGCCTCTAGGTCATCACAGAGCACCAGGCTGGGCTCCCTGTGCTATATACCAACCACTCACCAGTTATCTGTTTTATGCATGATAGTGTATATATGTTAATGCTACTTTCTCAATTTGTCTTTCCCTCTCCTTCCCACACTGAGTCCAAAAGTCCTTTCTCTATATTTATATCTCCATTCCTTCCTTGCATATAGGTTCATTGGTACTATTATTCTAGATTCCATATACACGTGTTAATATATAATACTTGTTTTTCTCTTTCTGATTTACTTCACTCTGTATAACAGGCTCTAGATTCATCTACCTCATTACTACTGACTCAAATTCGTTCTTTATTATGGCTGAGTAACATTCCATTCTATATACACCACGTCTTCTTTATCCATTCATCTGTCGATGAACATGCCTCTAATATTAAGATTAAAAAAAATGAACATACAGGTAAATAAATATCACAGGCCTATGGAGTAAAATATAAGGAAAGATGGACATAGTCATAGAGGGTCCTAGCTGCTCATCAACTAGCCCGTGGCAATCTAATCTCTCTCTTTTCTGGGCACAAAGTAAAACTACATTTCTCAGCCTCCCCTGCAGTTGTAAGAAGCCATATGATTGAGTTCTGGCCAATGGGATGCAGGCAGAAAAAATGAACATCACTTCCAGACAAAAAGTATTTGTCAGCAGATTAACACTTGATGTCACCATTTTGTTAATCCTTTCCCTGCCCAGGGGCTGCTGCTGCTGCTAAATCACTTCAGTCGTGTCCGACTCTGTGTGACCCCATAGACAGCAGCCCAGCAGGCTCCCCCGTCCCTGGGATTCTCCAGGCAAGAACACTGGAGTGGGTTGCCATTTGCTTCTCCAATGCATGAAAGTGAAAAGTGAAAGGGAAGTCACTCAGTCGTGTCCGACTCTTTGCGACCCCATGGACTGCAGCCCACCAGGCTCCTCCAACCATGGGATTTTACAGGCAAGAGTACTGGAATGGGGTGCCATCGCCTTCTCCATCCCTGCCCAGCTAGGACCTGGTATTTGTGACATTTTTTCTGCTCACTCTGCTTTGAGGAGCTCTAATGGGTGATTGTGTACTAATCCAAGCCTTTGACTTTATTCTTAATGGCCTTCAGAAGTCTAGAATATGCTGATCCCATCCAGTGCTCTGATACAGGTGAGACAGATACCAGTCTCTCAGACAGCACTACAAAAAAGTTGGAATTTTGGACATGTGGCCCAATCCTTTCCCTCCCCAGAGAGAAGCTGGGATTTGGGATTTTTTTCATTCTCTAACTCAGTACTGAGCCAAGAGGAAAGGCTATGGTAAGTCCTTGCATATTAATCCAAAGAACTGCCTTTGCTTTTAAAAGCTCCCAAGGCAGGGAGGGTGTTGACCTATCAGCACTCACATTCAGGCAAGGAAGAATCCAGTATATGGTCTATGCCCACAGAAAAGTCAGAATGTTGGACACACAGCCTAATCTTTTCTTTCCTTATCCACGGAGCTGGAAGTTTCCCATCATGTGGGACTGTACCAAAGGGAAGGATTATGGCAAAATGGAGCCTCAGATTCTCCTACCAGCTTCAGTGTGGCTTGTTTTGCTCTCTTTAGTGATAGAATCATTTCAACTGATTTCTTGAGGAAAAAAGGGAAAATTGGTCCATGTCTTGTTGTGGAATCAGTGTGTCCATGGGAGAGAAAATGACAGAAGTCTCCCTATTCCCTCACCTTGCTCCATCTTAACCATTTTTAAGTACACACATCAGTGGCATTAAAAACACTCACAATGTTGTGTTACTGTCACTGCCATCAATTCACAGATCTTTTCTTCTCATGAAACTGAAACTCTATACTTATTAAGCAATAATACACCATTCCTCACTCTCCCCTTTTCATACTGTTCGTGCGGTTCTCAAGGCAAGAATACTGAAGTGGTTTGCCATTCACTTCTCCAGTGGACCATGTTTTGTTCCAACTCTCCACCATGACCCAACCATCTTGGGTGGCTCTGCATGGAATGGCTCATAGCTTCATTGAGTTACACAAGGCTGTGACCCATGTGATCATTTTGGTTAGCTTTCTGTGATTGTGGTTTTTCTTCTAGAGGCTATGTATGGGACTATAGTTTTTGCTTCTTCTTATAGTTCTTGCCTCTGCCCTGTGATGGATAAGGATAAGAGGTCTGTGCAAGCTTCCTGATGGGAGGGTCTGGCCATGGGAACAACTGGGTCTTGCTCAGTGCTCAGCAAATCTTTAAACCAGTTGTCTGCTGGTCAGTGCGGCTGTGATCCCTCTGTTAGCTGTTTGGCCTGAAGTGACCCAGTCCTGGAGTCTACAGGCTCCATATAAGGGCTACTGGTGACCCCCGAAAGGACTTATGCCAACACGCACCTCCCAGGACTGCTGCTGCTACTGCCCTTGTCCCCATAGCAGGCCACTGCCGATCCAGGCCTCTGCAGAAGGACTTCAGCACTCACAGGCAGGTCTTGCTCCGTTTCCTGTGGAATCACTGATCCTATCCCCTGGGTCCTGGTGCACACAAGATTTCGTTTGTGCCTTTCAAAAGTCTCTGTTTCCCCCAGTCCTGTGGAAGGTCCATAATCAAATCCATTGACCTTCCAAGTCAGGTTCCCTGGAGATTCCCCGGCCCTTTGCTGGATCCCCAGGTTGGGAAGTCTAATGTGGGGCCTGGAACTTTTGCAACAGGGCGAGAACTTCTTTGGCACTTCTGTTCTCCAGTTTGCGGGTCACCTACCTGGTGGGTATGGGATTTTATTTTATCATGGTTGTGGCCCTCCTACAGTCTCGTTGCGGTTTCTCCTTTGTCCTTGGACACGGGGTATGTTTTTTTTGGTGGGTTCCAACATCCTCCTGTCAATGCATGTTCAACAGCTAGTTGTGATTTGGGTGCACTTGCAGGAGGAGATGAGCACAGTCCTTCTACTCTGCCATCTTGGCTCTATGAGCTCTCTGGCACGGCCTGGGCCAGGGGGGTTGCATCGGCCCACCCACAAGGTCCAAACCTTCCAGTGACTGGAGCAGGTGCACTAAAAGTTAACCACCATTTTACCGTCTGTAAAATATCAATGAATTTGACTACTCTAGGTACTTATATCGGAGAAGGCAATGGCATCCCACTCCAGTACTCTTGCCTGGAAAATCCCATGTCCAGAGGAGCCTGGAAGGCTGCAGTCCATGAGGTCGCTGAGGGTCGGACACGACTGAGCAACTTCACTTTCATTTTTCATTTTCATGCATTGGAGAAGGAAATGGCAACCCACTCCAGTGTTCTTGCCTGGAGAATCCCTGGGACGGGGGAGCCTGGTGGGCTGCCGTCTATGGGGTCGCACAGAGTTGGACACGACTGAAGTGACTTAGCAGCAGCAGGTACTCATATAAGTGGAATCACAGGGTATTTGGCCTGTTGTGACTGGCGTATTTCATTAAAATAATGTCCTCCAGGTTCATCTGTGTTGTCACATGTGTTGCGTCTTGAGTCTTTGAAAATTATAAGAAAACCAGAATCTAAAGCCAGCAGTGAAAACGACAAAGATATGATTTAACTTACACATTAGAACTGTCAAAAATCTCAAAAACTGACAGTGCCAGGAAACAGAAAAAAAGAAAGAGGACGACATGGAAGAGGGCTTCCCTGGTAGCTCAGTGGTAAGGAATCTGCCTGCCAATGTGGGAGACACAGGCTTGATGCCTGGTCTGAGGGGATCCCACGTGCCATGAAGCAGCTAGGCCCATGCACCACAACTATTGAGCCTGTGCTCTAGAGCCTGGGAACTGTGACCACTGAGCCCACGAATCGCAACTACTGAGATCCACGTCTACTGAGGTCTGCAGCTACTGTGGTCTGCATGCCCTGAGCCTGTGCTTCAGTGAGAGGGGCTACCACAATGAGAAGCCTGCGCACTGCAACTAGAGGAAAGCCCACGTGTCAAGAAAGACCCAGCACAGCCAAAAATAAATACATACTAAGACATAGAATATAGGAAATGGGAGATGTAACAAAAGACAAAGGGTATGAGAATCCTCAGAATGATGATAAAGAGAGATGCTTGATGACAATGGTCCTTAGACAGAGAGTGGCAACTGGTTCAGATGGAAGAAGGTCAGAGGGCTCTGGGAGAAATCTTGTCAAGAAGATCAATTAATAAAAGACATAATACAGATGAATATAATAAAAAGAGACAGACAACTAGAGGAATGTGGCCTTGAGTTAGTGCTATATGTTGTACATAGAAAATAAATATAAATAGACAATTATAAATATAAATATAAATAGACAAATATAAAAAGACAATTATTAAGTCCAAGGAAAGCAAATTTGGGCAGAAAAAGAAAAGTTATCCTAGAATATCAACTATCAATAGCATTTTATAGCAATAAAAACATTAACTCCAAATATTAATCTAGCCAAAATTATGATATGACTAAATTAGGTCAGATATATGGGAAAGGGGAGCCTGGTAGGCTGCAGTCCATGGGGTCGCTAAGAGTCGGACATGACTGAGCGACTTCACTTTCACTTTTCACTTTCATGCATTGGAGAAGGAAATGGCAACCCACTCCAGTGTTCTTGCCTGGAGAATCCCAGGGACAGGGGAGCCTGGTCGGCTGCCGTCTATGGGGTCGCACAGAGTTGGACATGACTGAAGCGACTTAGCAGCAGCACGGGAAAGGTATGTTCTCATTTACCACAGCAGAAAATCAATAGATTTTGTATAAGCTCTCCTAAAAATATGTAGTAATATAAGCATGTTATTTAGGTAATGAAAGTAAATACCAAAAGAATCAGCTAAGATTGTTTAACATATTTGCTTCTAAGAAAGGAGAAATAGAAACGATAAAAAAGTCAAGATAGAAGCTGTTATTTTTTTTCTTGTAAGAAAACCTTTAGAATTATTTGACTCTTTACATACATTTAAAACTTCAGTGCAAATTTAAAACCTAATTAAAGACAATAGCCTTACGCTTATAAATTATCTTCATCTATACCCACCAACATGATGAGCTCGACAGACAGTGAGTAAATACAGCATTTTGTATTTTGATTGTTATATACAGCCATCTAGGAAAATAGACACATGTATGTTTTTAATTATAAAGTTAACAGGTTCATGACAACTAAAAACAATATGCAATCCTGAATTGATCCTGGACCCAAAGACAGATCTATCTATCTATCACATTATTGGAATAATTGCCAAAATTAGAATAAGGCCCATATTATTATTAAATAATATTCCATTAATGTTATTTCCTGATTTTGATAATTGTACTATGGTTATGTAAGAGAATTTCTGTCTTCTTTAGAAATATACACTGAATGGTTTAAGGGTAAAGGAACATCTGGTCTACAGTTTATTCTCAAATAGTTCAGAAAAAAATATTTACTTCTATATCTACTTTTCTAAACAGAGAGATTGCTCACAGACTTCAAAAACAAATATAAGGATACGGGGGTGGGGAGAGGGTGAGTGGGTAGGGATAAACTGGGAGTTTGGGACTGACATGTACACATTGCTATATTTAAAATAAAATGTCTTTCCATGAAAAAATATAATGAAATACGTTTGCATCCAAAAATAAATAAAAATGGAGAGGCTGATAAAGGGAATGTGGGAAAATGTTAACAATTAGTGAAACTGGGTAGAGGGTATATGGGAGTTCTTTGCACTATCCTTACCACATTTCTATAAACTTAAAATTATTTCAAAATAAGAATAATAAGAAGGCAATAGATGACAGTAATAAGCTGCTAGAAAGAGCCCAACACATTCACCCTCAGTTCATATTCAGTTCTCTAATCTTTATATGCTATTCTCATTTCTGTAAATATAGTGGTAAGAATAGTTTAAAAAAAAAAAACTCACTTATTTCAGTCGAGATATCACAGGAGCTCAAATATTTAAATATTCCATCACCACACTCATTGAAAAACTCTAACAAGAGTTGTGAGGGAAATATTTCCTATTCTCTTCTTTAAGCCTACGTTTTTATCTAATACAGATCAGTTAACATGTATTTCTTTTACTTTAGCCTAGAATTGATCTAATCACTTTAGTCTTTCAAAGTGTAGATTGAAAAAGCCAACTATTTTATCCCCACACTATATCAGTTAGAACTGCATATGGCTTAAAACACATTGATAAAACCTAGTTTTTTTATGTGACAAAAGTCCAATGGCAGGTTACTGCTGGCATTCACCCAGCTCAACGGGCCAGGGCTGGTGTTTCTATGGATCTCTTGGTCTGTCCCTCATTCCCAAGATGGCTGTCACAGTCTTCAAGCATCAGTTTTAAGGCAGGAGGAAAGAGGCAGGAGCAGCACGAACCACATGGCTCCTCTACTTAGTCTTCATTTCATGTCCCACTTAATAGAACTGAGTCACAAGGTCACCGCCCAGGAAGGATGAGGGAGGCTGGAAGAAAGAACAAAGAACAAAGCAGGATTGTCACAACTGGCTTCTCGGACCATGGGTTTTACTTGAAATTCTTCCTCCTTAAGACTGAACCAATTACCACCCTGAATAAAACTGGGGCTCTGTTAGCAAAGAAGGGAGTAGAAAGACTGGGAAGCAACCAGAAGTGTCTCCCATGCCTTCCTCATCCTAGTCATCAGACTACTGGTCACCGCCTAGAAGTCCTGTGCATGCCTGCTAGGTTGCTTCAGTCGTGTCTGACTCTTTGCGACTCCATGGACTATAGCCCTCCAGGCTCCTCTGTCCATGGGATTCTCCAGGCAAGAATACTGGAGTGGATTGACACACCCCTCCTCCAGGGATCTTCCAAACCCAGGGATCGAACCCACATCTCTTACATCTCCTGCACTGACTGCTGGTTCTTTACCACTAGCGCCACCTAGGAAGCCAACTATTCATTCAAGTAGATGCATATTAAGACCTTCCTGTCAGTTAGAGAGTCTTCCAAGCAGTTTTTAAGTTCAAAAGCAATTTTATGAAAGGAATACAGTGGTAAAGAGAAGGTGAGCTGTCAGAATAGTTGTATAACTTATATGTCACGTGAATAGTTGGAACCTCTGCAGCTTGTTCACCATAGTGCCTGTTGCAAAAAAGTTAGGAGAAACTTTGGAAGCTGATCTGTGGCAATATTTTCAGCCAATATTTTACATTGTCTGAAGAACAGCTTTACTATTCTAGCAAACTACCCAATAACAGAAGCTATAGTGGTTCATGTATCATCGACCATGTTTGCATAATTATACATAATTGCACAATTATTCTTGCAACTACATTTTCATGCCTTTAGGCTATAGGAGGAAACTAAAGCCATAGGAGAAAACAAGTTGTGTAGGAAGAACACATAGCATGAGAAAGGGAGAAAAGTGACAATCAAAGATTGCTCTAAAGAGCATTCACATACAAGACCATCAGAAGAAGAGGGGAAACGTAATACTTGTAAGATTATTTAATTCCTAAAATGTTCTTTTACAGTGTCTAGTATAGTGTTTACCCTGTTAAACTTTTTATTTAACTATATTTTCATTCTCACAATTCCTAATTGTTTTTCATTTGTGACCTATTGGTTCTTTACTCAGATCTGCCTATTCCTATTTTGTAATTTCTTTTTACATATACATTTACATATATTTCATTTTATTTATTTTTGGCTATGCTGGATCATCATTGCTTTGCACGAGCTTTCTGTAGTTGCAGCGAGTGAGGTCTACTCTTTGTTGAGGTGTGCAGGCTTCTCATTTTGGGGGCTTCTCTTGTTGCGCAGCACAGATTCTAGGTGAGGGTTTCAGTAATTGTAGCACTCAGGCTCAGTAGTTGTGGCTCGCGGGCCCTTGAGCTCGGGCTCAGCAGTTGTGGAGCACAGGCTGAGTTGCTCCATCACATGTGGAATCTTCCTGGACCAGGAATCAAACCTATGTCCTCTGCATTGGCAGGTGGATTCTTATCCATTGTGCCGCCAGGGAAGTCCTATAATTTCTTGTTCTTTTTCTTTTTTGAAGATCAGAAACCTATTTTTTTAATCATTCAATATGTTTCTATTATTTTGCATTTTACTAGGAGTGAACCATCTGACTATTTTGCTCTCTTTTTTAGTGGTAGTTTTCATAATGCTGAATTTGTATTATGGGTTGGTAGGCTAATCTTAGATGGAACAGGTTTGTTGCTGTTTTGTATTATCTTATTTTCTCTCTCTGTGACAATACCTCTCTCTATAAACTATGTGGTTGCCTCCACTCGGCCCCCAGGGAGACCCACCACTCAAGTCCAGAACCAGATCTTAGACTGAAGGACAGTTCCAAGTGCAGAGTGATGGGGCTATTTTAGATCTAGCTACAGAGCCAAACAAGTCCTGCTGCTGGGCTTGCTCTACTTCCTCCTGCCCCCGCTGCAGGGACTCAGTTTTATAAAGCCACAGCTTCAAGCAGTGATCAGAGCTGTTTCCACCTCCTTTCATGGTCAGGGTGGGCCCACCTGGCCTTGGCCTTTACATGGGGATGCTGGCCCTGGTGCCCCACCGCATGTCAGTCACTTTGATTTTCTTTCTGCTGCAGAAGTCACTCTCCTAACTCTGTCTATTTCTGAACCTAGAGCCCTGCAGTCCCGGCTTACTGCCGAGTGTTTCCATTTCTGGCGCATGAAACTGTTGAGTTATTGTTTGGGTTTTTGTTCCTTATTGCTAGGTCTTTTAAGTTTGGAGCAGAGAGGAAATGTTTAAGGATACGCTCACAGTACCACTTGATGGGGAAGTCTGGAAAGAAACAAAAGTAAAGTGTGACTATAGATAAATCTGTTGGTCAGGAGTCAGAAGTTGAAGAGCATCACAGTGTCCTCAAGGATGGCCTTGTTTCCAAAGACACGAAGATAACCTAACCAAAAGGAACAAGCGTGTCAGCTGAGGAATGAAAAATGCTCAAATGCGTATTTATTGTAAGACTAGCACAGGTATATTCCAAAAAGGAATAGAGAAAAGAGAAACAAGCATTGCCAGGATAATCCATGCAATTTTCCAAAGTCCATTCCATCAACCCCATGACCTTAAACCTAGAAGAAATGCAATCAAGAGATTAATTATGATACTAAATTCCAAATTTTATTAAAGAATCCATCACCCCTGTAAACTGTCCTTTTAATTGCATGACTCAGAAATTTGCACTGAGGTTCCACCAGTCTCCAGGGCTTTCTAGCATTCTCTTCTCATTGGTGTTCATTCTGCATATTGTAAATTGCTTAAGTTGCTTTCATATTTGTTGCCTTATTCCTACTGTCCAAATGCTTAACTGAGTTTGAACCCCATCAAAGAGCACGTGTTCTCTCTTATAACAGTTCTCACTCATTTACAAAAGGCATCTCCCATTGCCCAGTGTATTTTCCCATACCTCCAATTTCCTGCTCATGTCTGTTTCTATTTCTCCCACCAGATGCCATGTGTTTGTTTGTTTCCAGTCCTATGATGTCATCTATGCTGAAGATGCTACTGTTTTAGACTTTGGAGTCTAAAATTTTTTTTAGTCCTAACAGTCCTACTTCCTAGGTTAGCGTTTCCTTCTGCCACCACATTTGTACCAGCTGGAGAATCCTTCCATCAGTGTATTTCTGAGCTGAAGTTACCACTGGTAACATTTCTCAAGCCGTTAGTGGTACAGGAAAGAGCAATATGTCTTATCCCATGCATTTCCTAGCTTTCTTTCAGATCAAGAAGAACACTGCTTTCTCTACCTCTTTTCCTATAGTCAGTTCAGTTCGGTTCAGTTCAGTCACTCAATCATGTCCGACTCTTTGCGAGCCCATGAATCGCAGCATGCCAGGCCTCCCTGTCCATCACCAACTCCAGAGTTTACTCAGACTCACGAGTAAAGTAATGCCATCGAGTCAGTAATGCCACCCAGCCATCTCATCCTCTGTCGTCCCCTTCTCCTCCTGCCCCCAATCCCTCCCAGCATCAGAGTCTTTTCCAATGAGTCAGCTCTTCGCATGAGGTGGCCAAAGTACTGGAGTTTCAGCCTCAGCATCATTCCTTCCAAGGAACACCCAGGACTAATCTCCTTTAGGATGGACTGGTTGGATCTCCTTACAGTCCAAGGGACTCTCAAGAGTCTTCTCCAACACCACACTTCAAAAGCATCAATTCTTCAGCGCTCAGCTTTCTTCACAGTCCAACTCTCACATCCATACATGACCACTGGAAAAACCATAGCCTTGACTAGACGGACCTTTGTTGGCAAAGTAATGTCTCTGCTTTTCAATATGCTGTCTAGGTCATAACTTTCCTTCCAAGGAGCAAGCATCTTTTAATTTCATGGCTGCAGTCACCATCTGCAGTGATTTTGGAGCCCCCAAAAATAAAGTCGGACACTGTTTCCACTGTTTCCCCATCTATTTCCCATGAAGTGATGGGACCAGATGCCATGATCTTAGTTTTCCTATAGTGACACAACCTAATTCCTTACTCTTGTATTCCACTTCCATTTCCCCCTAGAGAATCCCTCTTTCTTTCAGTTAGAGTCAAATTTAGGGGCTTTCCCCCCAAACTTCCACACTTTCCTAAGTTATTCTCATTCCTTCCCTACAACATATAGGGTTACACTGTTTGTCTGATTGATGTCATCATTTTCTTTATGTTCTCTCTCCATTGAATTGCAAGACAAAATATATTTTTAAAGCTAGATCTATTCTTGTCCATGTTCCGGACTTGCCACTTGTACATGAAGGTGTTCTTTAGAGCGAGCTTTGATTCTCACCTTTCTCCCTTTCTCACTCTATGTGTTCTTTCTACACAATTTGTTTTTTCTTATGGAACTTCAATTTCCTCCTATAGACTAAAGGCATGAAAATGGTATTTACAAGAATAAGTGTGCAGTTAAGTATAATTGAAAACAAATTTAGGCATGTATGATCAAAGACCTCACGAACAAATCTAAAAGATAAGCAAACCTGATTAGGAGACAGTATTTGTCATGTACTTTAAAGATTATCTTACAGAGTAATAAGAAAAAGATTAGTGATATAATAGAAGTGCAAACAGAGGCTATGCGTAGATGATTCACAAAAAATACAAATGGTCATTAAACATATGAAAAGATGCTCAATCTCACTAGGAACCATAAAAATACAAGTTAAAACAATAATGGCAAACTTTCTATGCATTAGATTGCCAAAAATGGTTGATTTTCTTCTTGAACTTTTGCAAGGTTTGGGGGAATGAGTACTTTCAGATATTAGTAGTGGGGATACAAATTGGCTCAACCAGTTTGTACTTTTGCTACAACTCGTAAGTTCTACACATAGACTTCTATCATAATATGGCCCAGAAACTTAAATGAGGGTTCCATGCAGCACTATTTATGATAGAAGAAATTAGTAACATTTTAACTATCTATCAAATAGGAAATAGCTAAACAAGTCAGATTCACAGTATTATATAGCAGTTAAAAGGAGTACACTAAATCAATTTGCATCAGGATGGATAAACCATAAAACATAAATGTTTATCTAAGAAGGCAAACTACAGAATAGTATGTGTAATATGTTGGGGGCTTCCCAGGTGGCTCAGTGGTAAAGAATTCACCTCCCATCAGTTCAGTCCCTGGGTCGGGAAAATTCCCTGGAGTAGGAAATGGCAACCCTCTCCAGTATTCTTGCCTGGAAAATTCCATGGACAGAGGAGCCTGGTGGACTAATAGGTCACCATTTGTCAAATACACACACACACACATGATATTAAAACAATATTCTGTATTGGAAATAAAAGCAAAAATAAACAAATGGGACCTAATTAAACTTAAAAGCTTCTGCACAACAAAGGAAACTATAAGCAAGGTGAAAAGACAGCCTTCAGAATGGGAGAAAATAGTAGCAAATGAAGCAACTGACAAACAACTAATCTCAAAAATATACAAGCAACTCCTACAGCTCAACTCCAGAAAAATAAATGACCGAATCAAAAAATGGGCCAAAGAACTAAATAGACATTTCTCCAAAGAAGACATACAGATGACTAACAAACACATGAAAAGAGTCTCAACATCACTCATTATCAGAGAAATGCAAATCAAAACCACTATGAGGTACCATTTCACACCAGTCAGAATGGCTGTGATCCAAAAGTCTACAAGCAATAAATGCTGGAGAGGGTGTGGAGAAAAGGGAACCCTCTTACACTGTTGGTAGGAATGCAAACTAGTACAGCCACTATGGAAAACAGTGTGGAGATTCCTTAAAAAACTGGAAATAGAACTGCCTTATGATCCAGCAATCCCACTGCTGGGCATACACACTGAGGAAACCAGAAGGGAAAGAGACATGTGTACCCCAATGTTCATCGCAGCACTGTTTATAATAGCCAGGACATGGAAGCAACCTAGATGTCCATCAGCAGATGAATGGATAAGAAAGCTGTGGTACATATACACAATGGAGTATTACTCAGCCATTAAAAAGAATTCATTTGAATCAGTTCTAATGAGGTGGATGAAACTGGAGCCTATTATACAGAGTGAAGTAAGCCAGAAAGAAAAACACCAATACAGTATACTAACGCATATATAT
The DNA here is from genome assembly GCF_000754665.1 of Bison bison bison. Taxonomy (NCBI): domain Eukaryota; kingdom Metazoa; phylum Chordata; class Mammalia; order Artiodactyla; family Bovidae; genus Bison; species Bison bison. Next base: position 28,882,484 of record NW_011495032.1, on the reverse strand, counting down.
GGAATTTAGAAAGATGGTAACAATAACCCTGTATACAAGACAGCAAAAAAGACACTGATGTATAGAACAGTCTTTTGGACTCTGTGGGAGAGGGAGAGGGTGGGATGATTTGGGAGAGTGGCATTGAAATACGTATAAAATCATATATGAAATGAGTCGCCAGTCCAGGTTTGATGCATGATACTGGATGCTTGGGGCTGGTGCACTGGGACGACCCAGAGGGATGGTATGGGGAGGGAGGAGGGAGGAGGGTTCAGGATGGGGAACACATGTATATCTGTGGTGGATTCATTTCGATATTTGGCAAAACCAATACAATATTGTAAAGTTTAAAAATAAAATAAAATTTTTTAAAAAATTTTTTAAAAAACCAATATTCTGAAAACTCATAATAGTGATAACCTCCAGGAATGGAGGAAAAGAATGTATCACAAATGGGAAGCAGGGTAACAGCCAATATTTTAAAGAGCTTATTAAATATGATATAGTGTTCAAGTGTTTTACATAAATTATTGCATTTTATCCTTAAAACCACCTTATAAGGTAGGTATTAACAACATTTCCATTCTCCAGATAAAGAAACTTAGGCACAGACAGGTTAAGTAACTTGCCTAAAGTTACACAGTCAGTTAATTGGTAGAGTACAACGTAAGCAAGCTAATCTGGCTATAGGCCTCCTTTAATAATGATGCTTGGGATACACATTGGGGGCAATAAGATAGTGCTCCAGGAGGACCTCACAGCCACTTTAATTGTAGGTTTCTGGTCTGTTGAAAGGAGAGTGTATTCAGGAATCACTTATAATGTTAAAAGTCAATTCCAAATAGGAAAAGCAATTACTGATACATCTTAGATGGAACCACATCAAAAAGGAAAAGATGAATGAGTGAACAAAGAGAAGAAGGAAAGAAGGATGGGAGAGAGAGAAAAGGAGGGAGGAGAGAGGAAGTTTTCTCCCATATGTTTTCTAGCTTGAAGGAGTGAATGAAGGGAAGGAGAGAGGCAACAAAAAAGGAGAGAAAAGGACTCTTTATCGGTTTAGTGATGAATTTCATTGTGATGTCTTATCAAACACTTCTGGTGATCTAATATCTATGCCAGTATTAGAATTTATCTCAGCCCATATTGAGAAAAAGGAGATTAAAGGGAAATAAAACCCTTGGATAGTGCATGCATTCTCCTGTCCACAAATGCGAGCACCACCAGTCCAAAATTCCCTACAGAGCTCTTTCTTCCGTGAGCTGAGCCCTCCTTTGCCCTTGAAACTAATTCTTAGTGCACTGTGACCAGTTCTTTTCCATTATCCAGAGAGGTTAACTGGCCTGCAGTCATCCTCATTGTTTGGCTGTGATGCAGAGAAAAGACAATTCCAATGAAGTTTCAATTAAATCAAGGAGAGAAAGAAAAGTTCTTCTTAGTACCAAAAGTCATTCATTGTCCCCCAAGACCATCCAGGGGACAGTAGAGCATCTCTGTCTAGGAAGAGCTCTCTTTAATCACCCCAGCTCTATAGGAAACCTGTTTTCCTAAAAACTCAATGAGAGAAAGCCCTGCAATATAAGAACCTCAAAAGGAATTGTGTTTACCCTTCCTTTCAGCATAGAGAAAGTTCCAGGCCCTCGCACAATGCCCTAACTGTGTTCTTGGACTTGACCAATCAATCCAGTGTCTGCTGGCAACCTCTTTGCAAGTGGAGTAGTAACTGAGGGATGTGAGATTTGAGCTCCCCCAAGTGGCCGGTCCCATCACTTCATGGCAAATAGATGGGGAAACAATGGAAACAGTGACAGACATTTTCTTGAGCTCCAAAATCACTGTGGACGGTGACTGCAGCCATGAAAGAGAAGACGCTTGCTCCTTGGAAGAAAAGTTATGACAAACCAAGACAGCATATTAAAAAGCAGAGACATTACTTTGCCGACAAAGGTCCATCTAGTCAAAGCTATGGTTTTTCCAGGAGTCACGTATGGATGTGAGATTTGGACTATAAAGGTGAGCATCAAAGAATTGATGCTTTTGAACTATGGTATTGGAGAAGACTCTTGAGAGTCCCTTCAACTGTAAGGAAATAAAACCAGTCAGTCCTAAAGGAAATCAACCCTCGATATTCATCAGAAGGACTGATGCTGAAGCTGAAGCTCCAATACTTTGGCCACCTGATGCAAAGAGCTGACTCACTGAAAAGACCCTGATGCTGGGAAAGACTGAAGGCAGAAGGAGAAGGGCACAACGGAGGACGAGATGGATGGTTAGCCTCACCAACTCAACGGACATGAGTTTAGGCAAGCTCGGGGAGATAGTGAATGACAGGGAAGCCTGGCGTGCTGCAGTCCATGGGGGTGCAAAGAGCGACTTTGGACATGACTTGAGTGACTGAACAACAAAGTGGCTGAAACCTTCTGCTCACCTGGATGGGTAAGCTGGATTTTTTCTAGCTATTCTGAACTTCTCAACTCTGTGTGCAATCCATTTATCTTCTTTTGATGTTTTTTTTTTATATAGTGTTTTCTGAAATATTATTTTGTGATGAGTTCTTATCCTGAAACATTGAATATTACAGTATTTGTGACTGGGGTTAGCCCAGAATTTTTCTCAATAATAGATTGTACAATCTGCTTATTCTTTTCTGTCTGTTTTTGTCAACCCACATGGCACTATTTATGTGAATTCATTTTTGGAGCCATTTTTTTTTTTAATTTTTAGGGCTGTGATACAATTAACTTAGTACCAGACTTTCCAAATATTCTGTGACAGAGAAAAATGACTTTGTGTGTGTAATTTACTCTAAAGTAGTTCTCAAAACAAGTCATCTAGACCTATGATTAAGAACAAAAAAAGGGCTTCCCTGGTGGCCTACTGGTTAGGAATCCACCTGCCAATGCAGGGGACACTGGTTGACTCCCTGGTCCAGAAAGATCCCACATGCCATGGAGCAACTAATCCCAAATACCACAGTTACTGGCCCAGCACTCAAGAGCCCATGCTCTGTGGCAAGAGAAGCCACTGCAATGAGAAGCCCTTCAATTGCAGCGAAGAGCAGCCCCCCAGTCACGCAACTAGAAAAAGCTAGCACATAACAGCAAAGACCCAGCACAGCCAAAAATAGAGAAAGAAAAATGTTTTTTAAAAAAAGAACCGGGGGGATGGTGTGGGGAGGGGGGAGGGAGGAGGGTTCGGGATGGGGAACACATGTATACCTGTGGCGGATTCATGTTGATATATGGCGAAACCAATACAGTATTGTAAAGTTAAAAAATATAATAAAATAAAATAAAAAAAGAACAAAACAAAACTTAATTGAGTTTGATCCACATTGCAAGCATGCTAAGTCACTTCAGTTGTGTCCAACTCTTTTCAACCCCGTGGGCCGTAGCCCACCAGACTCCTCTGTCCATGAGATTCTCCAGGCAAGAATACTGGAGTGGGTTGTCATGCCCTTCTCCACGGGATCTTTCCTACCCAGGGATTGAACCCTCATCTCTTATGTCTCCTGCACTGGCAGGTAGAGTCTTTATCACTAGCGCCACCTACATTCCTCACCCCCGTATGACTCAAGACCACAAAACACAGAGCCCCTTAGCCAAACCTTGCAGTATTTCCTTCCTCCTCTGTCTTAGGAACTCCTTCCAGATACAGAGCTAGTCTTGAATTTGGCAATTTTTCTTGATGCAGAAGCATATCTTCTCATTTCAAAAAGAAAAAAGTTCTTTCTCTTAAAGAGTAAGATAACCAAAGTTAAAAGGCAAACCACAAATTGGGCAATACTGCAATGACTATGATAAAGCACTTACATAAAACTCTAGGAGAAAGATCATAACCTCTATCAAAAGAAGATATAAATGTTATTTCCAAAAGAGGAAACACTAATGAGCAACAAAATTTGCAAATACTTCACCCTCTAAAGAGATCAAAGAAATAAAAATTAAAACAAGATAAAATTATGTCTACTTGTTAACAAAGATGTTTGAAATGCTAAAATGATGCATTCACGTGCAGTAAAATAGACTTTGGACAACTTATTTTTGAAAACAAGCTGACGGTTTTCAAGTCTTATTCCTCTCCCTTCTGCTGCTCCACATCAGGGCAAGCTGGTAAGAGAGCACAGACGCTCCCTTCTTTCATGCAGCTAAGTTCCAACTGTACAAGCCCTGGCCCATGCCTGAGAAGCCACATCTGTAGCCCACCCGTTAACCCAATAAAACCCCAAACCAGCCACATTTCTTGTTCTCTCAAGCCATTTTGAAACATGCTTGCTACTCTTTTCAAAATGTCTCAAAATGTGAGTGATAAACCTCTTTCTGTCCTCTTGGGGGGTGTGTGTGAGTGTGTTATCACCAGTCTTGACACCTGAACCAACTGTGGGTAGGTGGTCCATCTCATCTCTACAAAAACCCTGCTACTTGAGGTGTTAACTTCGCCTGGTCAAGACAGTAGTTGCCAGATCCTTGAGTGTAAAGCTGTGTTTTTCCCTTTTTGTCATCAATAAATATTTCCTAGAGAGATAACTATATAAAATCTGATTCTTTACCTCACTTTCACTCACTAGTTTTGACACCCATTAATATCAATCATTACTCTAATTTTTGCCAAATGGAGATTTTCTAATATCATCAATTCTTCCACATTTAGTAATTATCTTTCTATTAAAAGGATTTTCTCTAGCCTTTTTTATTTATTTATCCAACTTTATTGAGATATAATTGATACATCTCAATTATATGAGAAGTTTTTACCCTTTGACCAATTATTTCCATTTCCCCTACCTCCTAGCCCTTGGCAACTACCATAGTACTCTCTGCTTCTGTGAGTTTGACTTTTGTAGATTCCACATGTTAAGTGAGATCATACAGTATTTATCTTTCTCTGACTTGTTTCACTTAGCATAATGTCCTCAAATTCCATCCGTATTGTTGTGAATGGCAGGATTTCCTTTTTTATAACTGAATCATACTCTACTGTGTGCATGTATTCCAGATTTTCTTTATCCATTCTTATGTAGATGAATACTCAGGCTTTTTCTATGTCTTAACAATTGTGAATAATGCTGCAGAGAACATGGGGGTGCAGGTATCTCTTCAAGACACTGATTTCATTTCCTTCAGATCTATACCCGGAAGTGAGATTGTTGGACCATATGGTGATTCTAAACGTCAGGAAACTCCGTACTGTGTTAATTTACTTTCTTACCAACAATGTACAAGAGTTCTAATTTCTCCAAAACCTCAGCAATCCTTGTTATCTCTTGTATTGGGTAATCGACATTCTATCAGGTATGAGGTGATATCTAATTATGGTATTGATTAAATTTCCCTGATGATTAGTGATGTTGAGTATCTTTTCATGAACCTGTTTTGTATATCTTTGGGGAAATGTCTATCCATTTTTAAAATAAAACTATTTGATTATTTTCCCTATTGAGTTATATGAGTTTCTTACTTGTTTTAGGTATGAACACTTTATCAGATATATGATTTGCAAACACTTTATCCCATCTTGTACATAACCTCTTCATTTTGTTGACACTTGCTGTGCAGAAGTTTTTTAGTTTGATACAGACCCACTTGTTTATTTTTGGTTTTGTTGCTTGTGTTTTTAGTATCATATCCAAAAAGTTGTTATAAAGACCAGTGTTAAGAAGCTTTTACCCTATATTTTCTCCCAAGAGTTTTAAAGTTTCAGGCCTTACATTTAAGTGTTTAACCCATTTCAAGTTAAATTTTGTGATTTTGTGAGTGGTATAAGACAGAAATCAAATTTCATTCTTTTGCTTGTGAATTTCTAGTTTTCCCAACACTTTATTGAAATAGAGTATCCTTTCCCCTTTGAATTTTCTTGGCTCCTTTGTCAAATATTAGTTGATGGTAAATGTGCAGGTTTTTTTCTGAGCTCTCTGTTCTGTTCTATGGTTCCACGTGTCTATTTTTACGCCAGTATTATGCTGTTTTAAATACTATTGCTTTGTGTTTCTGCAGTTGGGACCACAGCAAGTCAGTCACCTGACTATGAGCTTGTCTTGCCAAAATAGCTCTCCTTGGTCTTGAACTGTACCAAGTTTTCATGATCTCCTACCTGGTACCGAAGACTCTTATGGAAGCAGTTTTATTTATAGTTTTTCACCATTTTTCCAATGTTATGCTGATGCCACACTGCCTTGATTATAGTATCTTTATAAGTTTTGAAATCAAGCATTATAAGCCCCCAAACTTTCTTCTTCTTTTTCAAAGTTTTTGGTTATTCTAAGCCCCTTGCATTTCCATATAAACTGGAAAATCAGACTGTCATTTGCAAAGAAAAACAAAACAAAACTGTTGAGATTCATACTGGATTGTAGTTTAGGGAGATCAGATCAGAGCAGATCAGATCAGTCGCTCAGTCGTGTCCGACTCTTTGCGAACTGGCATCTTAATAATATCTACTATTTTAATTCACGAGCATAGTATATTCCTCCATTTAGTTGTCTCTTTTAATTGCATTGTTTCCAGTGAGAAGTCTGTGGTTACCCTTATCTTTCTTCTCCTTTACATATGAATTTTTTCTCTGCCTACTTTTAAGATTTTTCTATCACCGTGAGAGTTGGACTATAAAGAAAATTGATCACCGAAGAATTGATGCTTTTGAAATGTGGTGTTGGAGAAGATTCTTGAGAGTCCCTTGGACAACAAAGAGATCCAACTAGTCCATCCTAAAGGAAATCAGTCCTGAATATTCTTTGGAAGGACTGATGCTGAAACTGAAACTCCAATACTTTGGCCACCTGATGCGAAGAACTGACTCATTGGAAAAGACCCTGATGCTGGGAAAGATTGAAGGTGGGAGAAGGGACGACAGAGGATGAAATGGTTGGATGGCATCACTGACTCAATGGACATGAGTTTGAGTAAACTGCAGGAGTTGGTGATGGACAGGGAAGCCTGGCGTCCATGGGGTCGCAAAGAGTCGGACATGACTGAGCAACTGAACTGAACTGAAGGAGAACCTTAGACTTGGAGTTCATTGAGCTTCTCAGATGTGGATTTAGAGTTTTATCAAATTTAGAAACTTTGTACCCACTATTTAATTGCATCTTTTTCTATCTTCACTTACCTCCTTTAGGATTTCCCCTTATATGTGTATTAAGCTGTTTGAACTTGTCCCAAGTTCACTGAAGCTCAGTTCACTTTTTTCAGTTTTTTTCTTTTTCTCTGTGCTTCATTTTTTATAGTTTTATTGTTGTGCTTTAAAATTTACTAATCTTCCCTTCTGCAGTGACCAATCCCCTGTTAATTCCATCAATGTATATTTTATTTCAGACTTTTTTGTGGGGGGTTGCACCCTGCAGCACATGGGATCTTAGTTCCCTGACCACAGATACAACCCATACCCGCTGCATTGGAAACATAGTCTTAACCTCTGGACCACTGGGGAAGTCACTTCCAGATATATTTTTAATCTTGAGAAGTTTGTTTGAGTTTTTAAAATTTTTTCATGACTCTCCTTAATTATTCATACTTTAACTTACTGTCTCAGATATATAAAGTATAATTACAATACCCAGTTTTGATGTTCTTGTTTACTAATTCTATAACCTATGTTATTTCGGAGTCTATTTCTATTGACCCCTTTTTTTCCATTATGGTTCATATTTTCCTACTTCTTTGTATAACTGCTAACTTTTTATAGGCTATCAAACACTGTTAATTTTACCTGTTGGGTACTGGGTTTTATTTTTCATATTTATGCAAATATTCTTGAGCTTTGTTCTTGGAGTAAAGATACTTAGAAAGATTTCAAGTTTTTTGAGGCTTGATTTTATACTTTTTCATGTGAGACCAGAACAGCTTTTAATCTAAGGAAATTTTGTCCCACTGATGCACAGCCTTATCCTTCTGACATCCATAACTCACACTATCTATCCACCCTGGCCAGTGGGATTACAGGCTCTTCTAAGCCCTATATGAATCCCAGTGATTTTTCCTTCTAGTCCTTTTATGCAGTTCTTTCCCCAAACTTCATACTTTCCTCACACTAATATGCTGTTCAGTACTCAGGTGAAAACTCTGATGCTCTTCAGATCTTTAGAGCTCTATTTTTGTGCAGTTGTCTCTTTGCTACTATGCCCCATGAGTTCCAATTGCTGTGGCCCCACTGGACTCACACTGCCACCTCCTCATAGGCTCCAAGGAAAATCCAGTTCCTAGTCTGTCTTGTCCAAAAGCAAACATTTTCTAAATGGCATTTTGATGAAGCAAAAAGGAAGAAAGAAAGAAAAAGTAAGAAAATAAATACTGTTTAAGAAAGAGAATGGGGATTTCCCTGGTGGTACAGTGGATAAGCATTCACCTACCAACAAAGGGGACATAGAGAGTCCCTGGTCTGGGCAAATCCCACATGCTATGGAGTGACTAACACCATGCACCACAACCACTGAGTCTGTGCTACAGGGCCTGTGTGCTGCAGCTACTGAAGTCCACACGCCTAGAGCCTGTGCTCCGCAACAAGAGAAGCCACTGCAATGAGAACCTCTGCACCACAAATAGAGAGTAGCCCCCACTTGTCCTAGCAGCAACTAAAGAAAGCCCACCCAGAGCAATGAAGACCTAGGGCTGCCAAAATAAATAGATAAATGAATTTTTAAATGAAAATAGAGTGAATAGAAAGGTAAGGAAGGAGAAGTAAAAGAAGAAGTAGCAAAATTGCTTATAGAATTTTTAATAACATTGGAGAAGGCTTATGATGCTTAACATTTTAAAGAACTCAAAAGTGTACATACAATACAGACTCAATTATGAATACACAAACGCACACAGTGGCTCAGATGGTAAAGAATCTACCTGCAATGCGGGAGACCCAGGTTCAATTTCTGGGTCAGGAAGATCCCCTGGAGGAGGGCATGGCAACCTTCTCCAGTATTCTTGCCTGGAGAATCCCATGGACACAGGAGCCTGGCGGGCTGCAGTCCATGGGGTCACAAAGAGTCAGATATGACTGAGTGATTTCAAACACACACACACATACAAAAATCTCGGCCAAGACTAAGATACTTAAAACACTGCCTTTTGGAATAGAATTTTTCTTATAGTTTTCCTGTATTTTCTATCATTTTAAAAAGCAATAGTTAAGTAGCATTTTCATAATAAAGAAGAAAAATACAACTGAGATAAACTGCATTCACCTTAAAATAAGAAGGAAAATAATGAGAAAAAGAGATCAAAACGTCTCAAATTTTGTCATAATTTTTTAGGTAGAATGCTTCTACGAGTTTTCATATGGAAATAGGAAGGTCCGCGTATTTAACTTCCCAAAACAGCATCACTCACCACCATCGTCATCACTAAAAATGTAGCTGTTGAAGATCTGACCTGTAATTTCAAACAAGATGCTACACAACACTAGGTTAAACTGCCTTCTGCCTTAAACACTGACCTGAAGATTCTCCAATAATAGTCAGTGATCAAAGACCCACTGGCATCTGAAATGAATGCCAGAAATTGGGCTCCAGCTCTCCAAATTCTTGACTTACTGCAATGATGCTACAAGTAGGTTTTCAGAGGGGATACTGAACTGGACTGTAACATTTAAACTCCATAAAAAATCAAAGAAAAAGGGAACATTATTTTAAACATCCCCAAGAACAAATAAATCTGTAGGGATTACTGCCTTTAGAAACCTAATTCTCTTTTCTGGACTTAGATTTTGCATGTCCTCCAACCACGCTTCCTCTCCCATCTTGTATTGATGAATTCAGTGTTTGTAGGATTTAAAGAGACTTTGTGTAAAGATAGTTTATCTAAATGAACATAAACAAAATAAAAATAGTCTTCCCCCCCGAAAGCAAACATTTTGCCTCTTTGTTCACTGATTTCCCAGTAAAACTCAGTGCTGCTCCTTCTATGTAAACCTTGGATTTGCCATGGCTAACTCAGTTTTCTGCTATTCTGTTCATACATATTAAAAGACTCAATGACATAATTGGCTTTGCTTTTCACTCAGTTGCTTAGGGCTTATAAAAATAAAACACAAATACCCACAGCTGTTCAAGGCAATCACTCAGCTCTTTGAGAAAAAAATTACAGATACAGGGACAGGTGGCCTCAGTCCCAGCACAACATTCAGAATCAAGGGTACAGGGACTGCAGCTGTGTTTTAGGGGAAAAACAGCAAAGTTCCTGGCTTTCTGAGCTAATTATAGTTATAATATGGACACACAAGATCAAGAGAGTAATGTGTCTTGAATTTGACCAACCAATATCCAAAGCCTTTGTCTCTGGGAATACCTCAGCATTTCTGATTATCCAAAGGAGATAGTTCAGCAATCCAGAAAATGAGGAGTTAGCAGCACCCTGACTTCTAGTGGTGAGGTTGGTAAAGAACATACCAGGACCTGGTCCCAGACCTAATCCAGTCCTAGCTCTCTCTTTGTGGCAGACCTCAGTCGTCTCTTTCCTCTCTACAGTACATGGGATACGTACCCATGTACACAATGTATCAGGTACTCTGGATCCTACCTGGTCAAGTGTCTTCAGCCATAAAGCCAGTGAAAAGGACTCTGAACTCAAAGCAAACATGGTTCCTTTTTTTCAGTTCAGAAATTAACAGCAGGGAAATATTATCTTCCTACCCAAGAAGACCAGTGCTGAGAGTTGGGTATGTTCTGAAGTTATGTCCACGTGAGTTTTCATATGTCCTGGGACTCACAATGTGTGTGATCTGTGTGCGCATGTGAAGGTGTGTAGTTTGTGTGATAAGACAAAAATGGAAGGTGGATTAAAAAGAAGAAAGAAAAGTAGAAAAAAATATGCCAGGAGATCTACCCTGCCCTTTCTGCAGCTAGCCTAATTACAATAATTTGGCTTTCTAAGTACAGTTGAGCAAAGGCATGAAGACAGGGGCTTCCCTGGTGGGTCAGACAGTAAAGAATCTTCCCACAATGTCAGAGACCTAGGTTGGATCCCTGGGTGGGGAAGACCCCCTGGAGAAGGGAATGGCTACCCAGTATTCTTGCCTGGAGAATTCCATGGACAGAGGAGCCTGGCAAGCTACAGTCCACAGGGTCCCAAAGAGTTGAACACAACTGAGCAACTAGCACATACATACACGCATGAAGACAGAGCAAGGGAAGGTGATAGTCCAGATGGTTTGAAGGAGAATAACTAAGTGGGTGACACTGGCTGATTCTACCCTTAATATCCTCAGGGCCCCGAATCTAGTCAAGCTTCCAGCTGCTACCCAGAGGATGTGAGATTATAGGAGTCATGACTCTTGCTTCAAACATGGCTGTCCTAGCTGCCTTCAGTTGTGGCTACCCCCAGAGCTTGCCTTATAAGCGCTTAAATCTCAGAACTCCTGCACAACAGTTTTCAGCTTTATTTACATTTCTAGCTTCATCACAGAATAGGGTTGGAGCCCCTATTTCACGTCTCAGTTCTATTGCCACAGCCCTGTTCATTCTTCCTTGAAGTGGCAAGTGAATCAAACAGCAGCTTAAATCTTAATGCCATCTTTCTGTCCTAGATTATCATAAAGCCTTTCTAAAATAATTCAAACATTGATTTGGGGCACATGTATTGGCACTGCTGAAACATTTTTTATGCAGCCCACTTAGACGTATCTGACTCTTAGTGACACCATGGACCCTCTGCCCAGAGAATTTTCCAGCAAGAATACTGGAGTGGGTTGCCATTTCCTTCTCCAGGGGATCTTCCCAAACCAGGGATCAAACTTGCATTTCCTGCATTGGCAGGCAGATTCTTTATCACTGCGTCACATGGGAAGCTCGACCTTCATTCATTCTTAATTTTCAATGGAAAAAGAATTTGAGAATAATCAAGATGATACAAGAAAAAATCTAACAAAGGGAAAAGCTAGTGGTAATTTTTCATATGTTAATAAATGTTTGTTAAGTGAATGAATATATGTATAACAATAGAACTTCATTACCAAATCAAGTCAAAACTAGTAATGCACTCATAAAGATCATTTCTTCCAAACTTCAGATTTTGGCACATCCTTAAATTTTGTACCTGAGGTGAGTGCCTCACTTGCCTTACTCTGATGCTGCTGCTGCTAAGTCGCTTCAGTCGTGTCCGACTCTGTGCGACCCCATAGACAGCAGCCCACCAGGCTCCTCCATCCCTGGGATTCTCCAGGCAAGAACACTGGAGTGGGTTACCATTTCCCTCTCCAATGCATGAAAGTGAAAAGTGAAGGTGAAGCTGCTCAGTCGTGTCTGACTCTTAATGACCCCATGGACTGCAGCCCACCAGGCTCCTCTGTTCATGGGATTTTCCAGGCAAGAGTACTGGAGTGGGGTGCCATTGCCTTCTCCGTGCCTTACTCTAGCCTGGGCCTTATTTAAAACTCAGCAATTTTCTAGTTTCTAGTTTTAATCATACCTCAAAAATCATGTCACTTTTCTATAAGCATGTAAGGAGGATCTTAGCAGATCACTTTCCAACCCATCTGGAGGCTCTTTATGATCTAGGCCCTTTGGATTTGCTGTTCCTTACCCTGCATTACTCTTCCCATCTTCACATGGTTGGCTGCCTCTAATCCTTAACAGATTGTCTTATCAGAGAATTCTTCACCAAACTACTTCTAAAATTGGTTTTTTAGTAACTCTCACTTATTATTTGGAACACAAAATCCTGTTTCTTTCATAGCACTTTTAAAAATTGCATTTATTCACTTATTTGCTGAGATCTTTATCACATGTGCTCCCCAGCCCCCATTACTCTATAAAGTCCCAGAGGATAGGGACCTTATCTTGTTCTCAATATATATTGATTGAATGAGTGAAGAAACTAAGGGAGACTTAGAAACACTTATGTAAGTGGGGGACCTCCATGGGCAGAAGACTTTCATTCTGCTTCCTGTTGAACATCTGGAATGCAATCACCTTTCCAGTTGCCCCAGCACCCAGCAGAGACACGAGAACTCCTGAAAGTAAATTGGGTGGGGAGCACGGTTTGGGAGATGTGCTATAGATGGGATTCATTTATCACTGAAAACTGGCAAGGGGGTTTGAAAGAAAAAGTACAAGTCAGGGTAGAAGTTGAATGTGTAATGCCAGGGAAGAGTGTTGTGGGCCAGGGCCAAATGGGAGTCAAAACCAGACTGTAAGGGGTTTCCATAGATCCTAGATTCTATCAACCAGGGAAAACACGGGCCCTGATCAAACTAGAGAGGCCAGAACACAAGTTACCCTAGGCAGTGGCTTCACCGTGGAGTGCATTCAGGTCTGGCACTAACCAGGTGGAGAACTGACAGCACTGAAGAGCCAGAGGACATGGTTTATGAACACAAGGACATCCTCCTCTCAATACCATAAGATTATGTGAGCAAATACACCAAGACACCATCTTGGAGTGAAACAAGAAGGAAGAAGAAAAGACCAAAGACCAATAAGATTAGTTAAATTGGTTTTTTTCATATTCATAGATTCCTTTTTGTTTTTCTTTTCAGCAATACTTTTTGTTTTTCCCTTCAGCGATACTTTTTGGGAGGCCTTTTTGAAGAATTATACAATAAACAAGTGATGAGCTGTAAATATATTAAAAACAGAGAAGGATAATAAAAAAATGCTATTATCAAAGCTGATCTGATGCTCAATGGAAAAAATGGAGAAGGGACACTATCATTTTGACTCAATATGCTTAACTTCAGGTTTAAATCACTGAATTGGATTAAGTTTATTTTTCTTCTGAAAAGAAGATCACTTCAATTTTGGAGAAGTATGAATCTACCTTTCCTCAACACATTCAAGTGATAGTGTAAGAAAATTAAAAGATTTCACAGCAAATGAATAACAAAACTCTGATGGGCTATGATTTGGGAACATCAGTCTATATAGCTGATTTGAATACTACCTATTAATGCTTTTTGTCTGGTTCTAGAATGCTTGACTTATAAACTTCTGCTTCTAAGTCACTTTTAGTCATGTCCAACTCTGTGCAACGCCATAGATGGCAGCCCACCAGGCTCTGCCATCCCTGGGATTCTCCAGGCAAGAACACTGGAATGGGTTGCCATTTCCTTCTTTAATGCATGAAAGTGAAGTCGCTCAGTCGTGTCCGACTCTTCACGACCCCATGGACTGCAGCCTACCAGGCTCCTCTGTCCATGGGATTTTCCAGGCAAGAGTACTGGAGTGGGTTACCATTGCCTTCTCCGAGCTGGGCAATTTCTTAGTAGTCATGTGTTTCAACCTTCCTTATTTTACAAATGAGAAGTGAAAGTGAAACTCAGTCGTGTCCAACTCTTTGCGACCCCAAGGACTATACAGTCAGATTTCTCCAGGCCAGAATACTGTAGTGGGTAGCCTTTCCCTTCTCCAGGGGATCTTACCAACTTAGTGATCAAACCCAGGTCTCCTGCATTGCAGATGGAGCCCTTACCAGCTGAGCCCCAAGGGAAGCCCAAGTATACTGGAGTGAGTAGCCTATCCCTTTTCCAGCAGATCTTCCTGACCCAGGAATCGAACCGGGGTCTCCTGCATTGCAGGTGGATTCTTTACCAACTGAGCCATCAGGGAAATCCCACAAATGAGAAAAGAGATATTATTTGTTCATCCCAGTTTTGTTTCTTTAAGATGCCATCCTTACCTCAAAAGTCTTGCCAGAATTCATATAGAGGTCCCTACTAAGTCACATGGATCCTCCACCTTCACTTGCCGTGCACTCCCATCCTGTTCCAGGCTCTCCCTCTCTTATAATGCTTCATCCAGACTCTCTATCCACTTCATAACTGAGTGCAGTATCTCCCCCTTCAGTGGTTCTGACTGCAGAGCCAGATCCATTTCTAAGCAGTTGCTCTCACTATGGCCCTGCAGTAAAACGATCTTATGAGTAGCTTCTAGGTAATCATCTTCCTGGTTTGACCCAGCCCTCAAGACCTCACACCAGCATATGGACCAGTATTCTTGCCCGGAGAATCCCATGGACAGAGCAGCCTGGTGAGCTACAGTCCATAGAGTAGTAGTAGTACACAGAGTCAGACATGACTGAAGCAACTTAGCATGCATGCATGGAAGGCAAGATTCTCAGGTCTGTTCTGACCTTGGCAATGAGAATAACTATGTTTTTTATTTTTCCACATCTTGAGCTCTTCAATTACATCATAGATTCCTTGAAACAAGGGTTATTCATTTTTATATTCTTCCCCATATTATCTAATACAGCTCCTGGTATATAACTAGTGATGAAAATATTGATTAATTGATTTAAATCACTCCCTGGTCACCAGTGCAACCCCACACCATATTCTGAGAAAAGTAGGCAGCTGCCGGCTTGATATAAATTTAGAGTTTAGGAAAGCTCTCCCAACCCAAGGACTGGTTCTCTCTGCCAAGATCCCTAAAATAACCACATTACTCACTCCTTTGAGTCAAGGCCTTGAAAATTCTTGTTAAAATGCAAATGTCATCTGAGAGGGATAACATGAAGTTATCAATACCTATTAATAACATAGAATATGATTAGCTTAGCAGAGCATATGAAAGATCCAGAGCATGGAAAAGCAGGCTTAAGTCAGTCCCCAAATTTAGGACCTGGTGAGATCAGGAACAGTATCTTGGCAATAGGTGGATATATATTGAAAAGAACAAGTATCTCAGAAAACTCAAATTAGGTAATAGTAAAAATGCATGATACAAAATGTACAAATGATTAGGAGTCATATAATAACTAATTTTAGGGTACATACTCTGAGTCAGGTGGCTTTCTAGGTGCTTTATATATTTTAGCTCACTTTTCATTTCTTCATCTATAAGATAGGTATAATTATTATTCCACATCTTTAGTTGAAGAAACCAAGAGAGAGAAACATTAAGTGATTTACCCAATGTCAAGAAACCAGTAATGGGCTAGCCCTAGAACAAGCTGTCTGGTTCTAGAGCCTCTATGTTGAACCTCCAAGCCACAGCATTTGATTGTTGTTTTCATAATATGGTCATGATTTTAATCACAGAAAGACAGTTGATCATTCATTCCTCTTGAACTCACTCACCTACAATCTACAAGTCTCTCTATGTCTATTCTTTTCCAGTCCACCTGAAACCTAACCCAAGTTCTCTTTATTTCTCTTTTAAGAAGCACTCACTCTCTGCCAAGCATTATTCCAGTATTGCATCTCATTTAAACCTCAGATAAAATATTAATGATTTCTACATGAAGAAATTAAGGCACAGGAATGTTCATTACCCTTAAAGTCATTCTGTAAATATTATCCTGGGATTTAAACACACAAAGGCTAATTCTTGAGCTCTTCCCATATTTCTCTTGTGCTCCCAACCACATGGTTATCCTAAGAGTTTCCTAACTTGCTTCCCTTTTGCTGATCTTTCTCCAACTCTGACATCACAAACCATAACGTTTCCCCTCCTGGCTCCTAATCTGTCACTCAAGGAAGTGAATACTGTGGCTACCACTTCCTCTTGCTGCTCCAGAAATAAGTACCTACCGAATATCTAATGACACATTTGACTACATTAAAAAAAAAAAGAAAAAGAAAAAGAAATTAAACATTTCTCCAAGGACACAAACAATTCAACAAACAAAGGGCAACTCAGTGGGGAGAGGGAAGGGTGGAGGGACAAGATAGAGGTTGGGGATCAAGAGGTACAAGCTACAATGTATAAAATAAATAAGTTACAAGGACATATGGGCTTCCCTGATAGCTCAGCTGGTAAAAAAAAAAGTCCGCCTGCAACATGGGAGACCTGGGTTCGATCCTTGGGTTGGGAAGATCAACCTGGCGAAGGGAACAGATACCCACTCCAGTATTCTGGCTTGGAGAATTCAATGGACTGTATAGTCCACAGGATTGCAGAGAGTCGAACATTACTAAGTGACTTTCATTTTCACTTTTCACCTTCACAAGGACATACAGCAAAACACTGGGAATACAACCAATATTTTATAATGAAATACAACCTCTAAAAACTGGATCACTGGGACTTCCCTGGTGGTCCAGTGGTTAAGACTCTGTGCTTCCATTGCGGGTTCAAGCCCTAGTTGGGGAAGTTCCATGTGCTGCAAGGCACAGCCATAAAAAGAAATTCTGAATCACTATTTTGTACATCTGCAACTTATATAATATTGTATATCAACTATAACTCAATAAAAAAAAGGGGGAGGAAAAATTCAGGAAAATATTTACAGCACATGCAACAAAGGGCTAATTTTCTTCATTCACAAAGAGCTCTTAGAGGTATCTCTCCTCAAAAAGGAAATATTGGTATGGGATATAAACAGATTAAGTCTATTTTATTGAGCTGGCCAAAAAATTCATTCTGGGTTTTTGGTACTATCTTATGGGGAAACCCAAACAAACTTTTTCACCAACCCAATGGAGGGTCTGCACTTAGAGATAAGATAACAGAGTACACCAAAATTGCAACTATTTTCAGAACAACCATCAGTGGAAAACGCCATAATCTACCAGAAAAGATTTTCTATAACTAAAGATATAAAAAACGAAACACAATCAGACACAAGGAAAACTTCTTGTCTTCCCCTTTCTACCAGAAAGGGCAGATAGACTCTAAATCATTAGAGACAACACTGGACTCTTACCAGCCCAGAGATGGCACCAGAGAATACTACATGACAAACTTTGCTAAAAACACCTGTCCATCTTTGTAGTTGCTCAGTTGCTCAGTCTCGTCCAACTCTTTGTGACCCCATGGACTGTAGCATGCCAGGCTTCCCTGTCCTTCACCATTGCCCAGAGTTTACTCAAACTCTTGTCCACCGAGTCGGTGATGCCATCCAACCATCTCATCTTCTGTCATCCCCTTCTCCTCTTGCCTTCAATCTTTCCCAGCATCAGGGTCTTTTTCAGTGAGTTGGCTTTTTGCAATGGGTGGCCAAAGTATTGGAGCTTCAGCTTTAGCATCAGTCCTTCCAATGAATATTCAGGACTGATTTCCTTTAGGATGGACTGGTTGGATCTCCTTGCAGTCCAAGGGACTTTCAAGAGTCTTCTCCAACACCACAGCTCAGTTCAGTTCAGTTCAGTTCAGTCACTCAGTCGTGTCCAACTCTTTGTGACCCCATGAACTGCAGCATGCCAGGCCTCCCTGTCCATCACCATCTCCCGGAGTTCACTCAAACTCACGTCCATCGAGTTGGTGATACCATCCGCCATCTCATCCTCTGTCATCCCCTTCTCCTCCTGCCCCCAACCCCTCCCAGTATCATGGTCTTTTCCAATGAGTCAACTCTTCACATGAGGTGGCCAAAGTACTGGAGTTTCAACTTTAGCATCATTCCTTCCAAAGAACACCCAGGACTGATCTCCTTCAGAATGGACTGGTTGGATCTCCTTGCAGTCCAAGGGACTCTCAAGAGTCTTTTCCAACACCACAGTTCAAAAGCATCAATTCTTTGGTGCTCAGCTTTCTTCACAGTCCAACTCTCACATCCATACATGACCACAGGAAAAACCATAGCCTTGACTAGATGGACCTTTGTTGGCAAAGTAATGTCTCTGTTTTTTAATATGCTATCCAGGTTGGTCATAACTTTCCTTGCAAGGAGTAAACGTCTTTTAATTTCATGGCTGCAATCACCATCTGCAGTGATTTTGGAGCCCAAAAAAATAAAGTCTGATGCTTCTGTTTCCCCATCTATTTGCCATGAAGTGATGGGACTATATGCCATGAT
>NW_011495032.1:28858762-28863743 GCF_000754665.1 Bison bison bison | reverse complement strand
GTTTTCTGAATGTTAAGCTTTAAGCCAACTTTTTCACTCTCCTCTTTCACTTTCATCAAGAGGCTCTTTAGTTATTCTTCACTTTCTGCCATAAGGGCAGTGTCATCTGCATATCTGAGGTTATTGATATTTCTCCCAGCAATCTTGATTCCAGCTTGTGCTTCTTCCAGCCCAGCGTTTCTCATGATGTACTCTGCATATAAGTTAAATAAGCAGGGTGACAATACACAGCCTTGACGTACTCGTTTTCCTATTTGGAACCAGTCTGTTGTTCCATGTCCAGTTTTAACTGTTGCTTCCTGACCTGCATATAGGTTTCTCAAGAGGCAGGTCAGGGGGTCTGGTATTCCCATCTCTTTCAGAATTTTCCACAGTCTATTGTGATCCACAGAGTCAAAGGCTTTGGCATAGTCAATAAAGCAGAAATAGATGTTTTTCTGGACCTCTCTTGCTTTTTCCATGATCCAGCAGATGTTGGCAATTCGATCTCTTGTTCCTCTGCCTTTTCTAAAACCAGCTTGAATATCTGGAAGTTCATGGTTTATGTATTGCTGGAGCCTGGCTTGGAGAATTTTGAGCATTACTTTACTAGCGTGTGAGATGAGTGCAATTGTGGAATAGTTTGAACATTCTTTGGCATTGCCTTTCTTTGGGATTGGAATGAAAACTGACCTTTTCCAGTCCTGTGGCCATTGCTGAGTTTTCCAAATTTGCTGGCATATTGAGTGCAGCAGTTTCACAGCATCATCTTTCAGAATTCGAAATAGCTCAACTGGAATTCCATCACCTCTACTAGCATTAATTCTTTGGTGTTCAGCCTTCTTTACG
Organism: Bison bison bison; assembly: GCF_000754665.1. NCBI lineage: Eukaryota > Metazoa > Chordata > Mammalia > Artiodactyla > Bovidae > Bison > Bison bison. Next base: position 28,862,915 of record NW_011495032.1, on the reverse strand, counting down.
GTCCAACTCTCACATCCATACATGACTACTGGAAAAACCATAGTTTTGACTATACAGACCTTTGTTGGCAAAGTACTGTCTCTGCTTTTTAATACTCTGTCTAGGTTTGTTAGTTTCCTTTATATATTTATCTTTCCATAATTTGCCATCCCCTAGAAGCTCAAAGTGCTTTTCCTTTGTTTTGTCATGACTCTACAAGTTTATTATTCTTTACTGTGCTCAGTCACGTCCAATTCTTTGAGACCCCGTGAACTGTAAGCCCACCAGGCTCTTCTGTTCATTGTTCTTTATTAAGATGCTATAAAAACCTGGCTGACACCTTGATCTTGGACATCCCAGCTTCCAGGACTATGAGAAAAAAATGTTTGTTATTTTAGCCACCTAGTGTAGGGTATTTTACTATAGCAGCCCAAGTAGCCATACAAGTCCCTTCGCACTGGAGTTTCAAATTACTTTGTGAAGGATGGGGAAGCCTGGCATGCTGCAGTCAATGGGGTCGCAAAGAATCAGAGATGACCGAGTGACTGAACAACAACAAACAACTTCTTTTCTACTCTTACGCTTCCATTGAGGTTCTCATGTTCTTACATGTCTAACTGCCTGTGCCAAGAATGCAAAGCCCTAACTGATCTTTACCAGGACCATTTTTCAGGGTCATCTATAACCCGTGGAGATGAGGCAATGTTTTCCTCTGGGACAAAGAACAGACTTCCTTACGGCTTGCTATAAAACCAAATACAATTGCTTATAATACTATTGACAGCTGATGTTCATCATCAGTGGATTCAGTGTTTCTCTCCTGTAACACAACCCACTGCATGTGCAAACATCCATCTGAACCCTGTGTATCCCCGCTATGGGACTTAGGAAACATAGGAACTGAAACAAATATGCTGACTGATGCTCACACTATTAACCAGGCTGTGAGTCACATTGCCCTTTGTATCTTACCCAACGATCTTGTGTCTTCTGCCAACATCCAGGAAGCTATAATAGGCTAAGTTATTAGCATGTATGTAGAGTAAAATCAGATGTACCTGATGGTGGAGCCTCTTCTCCACTTCTATTCCATTGCCCACACATTCTTTTGAAACACTTTCTTCCTACTTTTGCTTCTTTGTTTCTTCTTTTTCTCTTTATTTGGTTATCATAGTTTTTAAATTCCTTTTTCCCTACTAACTTCAAAATTATACTTTATGTTTTTATTTTTTTATTATCCTTAGGTTATGCTCATGTACCTCCAAAAAAAAAGGTTTGATCAGTGTCTCCTTTCTTCTTCCAAAGTCTACAAAGATTTCAGCATGCTTTAGCACCACTTATACCATCTCTTTTTCCTTGTTACAGTTGCCTTTTAATTTAATTTCACCTCATTTTCATTTTCCTCCCCTTTTATTAGTTTTTTTTTAATTTACTATAAGTAAATGTTCAGGTTTACCATATGTTTACCAATTATTTTGCTCACCATTACCTCTTGCATCCCAATCCTTCCTTTTAGTTTTAATTCTTTTCTTAAAACAAAGTATATCCTTAAGTAGTTCTTTTAGCAAAGGTTTGTGACAGGTAAATTCTTTCAGTCACTCTATCTGAAATACATTATTTCATCCTCACTCTTTAGAGACTGCAATAGCAATGTTTTTCACACTAGCATGCATAAGGATAATCTAGGGGAATTTGCCAAATGCAGATTTTCTCGGGTTCATTCGAGATTCTAGGTTAGTAGTTTTGGAAGGGATGGGACAGGATTAAACTTTTTCAGCTACCAGTTAAAGTGATTCTGATGTAACTATGTTAAAGCCACACTTTGGGAAGAAATAGGGCTATAGACTCATGCCATGGGGAACCTGTTTAGTTTGTCTTTTTCACATTTTTCTCCTTACAAAATTTATACATACACATTAAAGGTGTATTAGAAAAATAGAAAAATGAGAAAGAAAAAGTCAATTAATTATGTCCAAACACAATTGCCAGTAATATGATTATTTACAATTGATGTTCATTATTAGTGGATTCTAAATTTGCAAATGCACCGACTCTCTAAAATTTATTTGGAACTCTAAATTCAATACTTGTGGGCATGACATAGAGTGAAAAATGTTGAGCAGTCTACTGGATCTGCACTGGTTTCCAAATCAGGAAGATCACTCTGCCTTCTATTTCGGCTCTCCTGCAAAGACCAGAGGATGGAGCCAGTAGGGGGCAGTGTGGTGTAGCGAAAGAAGCTCTGGTTCTGCGATCACCTGGACAGGGTTTGAATCTCAACTCTAGTAATCTCATCCCTCTAGTGATGGGAGGGTCTCTGAACCTCATGGCTTTCTACGAGGATGATTTGGTTTTAGTATTTAAGATTATGATGTATGTGAGAGATGTATATGCAAGAACATATTTCTCCTAGCAACAGTGATTCAGTATTCACTAATTCAGTGTTTCCAGACTTTATGGAATATAACTACGAGTTTGAAAATGGACTGCATTTTCTCGCAGATGTTTTAATATGCTTCAGGTTTTTGCACTATTGCTGTTGAGATTTGTATGATACATATTTCTTACCCAGGTCAGCCTCTCCCATTCCTTATCACCATCTCTATGGCAGTGGTTTCAACCTGGCTGCACATCAGAATCACCTGGGGACCTCTTACAAAATCTTGATGCCCGGACCCCATCTCTAGAGGTTCAGATTCAGTTGTTAGGAACTGGGCCCCGGGTATCAGTGGCTTTGAAAACTCCTAGGTTGTTCCAGAGCAACCTGGAGCAGAACCTCTGCTTCATTTCTTTGGTGAAGAAGCAAATGGTCTCAGTACACCATGGAGCCACCCATTTGGCAGCCCCCTGTTCCTAAGGAGTAGTTACTCCCCTACACCCAGCCCCGCTCTGGCCATGGCCCATTCCCCCACCCACCAGTGCCTGGAATCACATCTAGTGTCCTTCCTGGGACAGTGTCGCTATTTGTGCTGCTGAGCTCACGCAGAGTAAGTCAGTGAGCTACTACAGTAGTGAGCTACATGATGCTTTTACTGTGCAAATGAAAGTCGCTCAGTTGTGTCCGACTCTTTGCCATCCCATGGACTGTACAGTCCATGGAATTCTCCAGGCTGGAATACTAGAGTGGGTAGCCGTTCCCTTCTCCAGGGGATCTTCCCAACCTAGGATCGAATCTAGGTCCCCCACATTGCGGGCAGATTCATTACCAGCTGAGCAACCAGGGAAGCCCGAGAATACTGGAGTGGGTAGCCTATCCCTTCTGCAGTGTATCTTCCTGACCCAGGAATCGAACCGAGGTCTTCTGCATTGCAGGTGGATTCTTTACCAGCTGAGCTACCAGGGAAGCCCCTTTTACTGACCTGCTCCTTAATCTCCCTTCAACAGTACTGCACAAGCCTAAAAGAGAGAACAGACTTTCTGGAAGGTCGGAGGTAATGGAAGTGAAACACAGAGCAAAGAAAAATGCAAATCAGACACCAGAGACGAGGCTCCACAGTTCAAGGAAAAAGAGCCATCACTACCAAAGCAGTCTGTGGGCAGACCAGATCCCTGCCTTCAGCTCCTTTCTCTCATAAGCAGTCCGTGGGACACTCTCAGGAGAACATCTCCCAAAGTCAGAATAATATTCCAGGAAAGGTGCCTCTACCATTGTAAGGTAAAAACAGGCAGCTTTCTTCCTGATAGATTCAGCTGCATACACACACAGAGACAAAGAAAATTCTGAGTTCAGTCTCAGTTCATACCAAGGAGTTAGAGAAACAGTTTCCTAGATGTGAGTTAACAGGGGCCTCACATATACCGAAGATAATATTTTACCTTATCATACAAAACCACCTCACCACCCCACAACTGTTTCCTGTCTTCCTGCTCACAAATCCTTCCCAGGTTTGTAATTTCTGCATCTTTTTCAAGCATCTGAGGTGGCCACATCTGGCTCCACAAAGAAATAGCAAGGCGTTGAAATCACTTGCTTTTCTGTTATATCAAATCATTGCTGTAGATAGGGCATCTATCTCCAAGACTAGGTTTGTCAGTACTAAAAGGCAACATGAGGTTTGTTATTCTTCCCTACTTCACCAAAATCACTGCAGATGGTGACTGCAGCCATGAAATTAAAAGACACTTACTCCTTGGAAGAAAAGTTATGACCAACCTAGATAGCATATTCAAAAGC
>NW_011495032.1:28847890-28858631 GCF_000754665.1 Bison bison bison | reverse complement strand
ACTGTGGTGTTGGAGAAGACTCTGGAGAGTCCCTTGGACTGCAAGGAGATCCAACCAGTCCATTCTGAAGGAGATCAGCCCTGGGATTTCTTTGGAAGGAATGATGCTAAAGCTGAAACTCCAGTACTTTGGCCACCTCATGCGAAGAGCTGACTCATTGGAAAAGACTCTGATGCTGGGAGGGATTGGGGGCAGGAGGAGAAGGGGACGACAGAGGATGAGATGGCTGGATGGCATCACTGACTCGATGGACATGAGTTTGAGTGAACTCCGGGAGATGGTGATGGACAGGGAGGCCTGGCGTGCTGCAGTTCATGGGGTCGCAGGGTCGGACACGACTGAGCGACTGAACTGAACTGAACTTCACCCTGGGTGGTTGGGGTGTGGGCAGCGTGTGCAGAAATGAGAAGAGGAAAGAGAAGGTTTCAACTCTTTTTCTATATTTTATGGTTTTGGATTTTGATACAGTTTTGTATTTTAAGATGTTTACTAAACATTATTGCATAAGCACTGTCCCAGGCTATAAAAGTGAAAGTGTTAATCAGTCGTGTCCAACTTTTTGCAATCCTATAGATGGTAACCCGCCAGGTTCCTCTGTCCACAGAATTCTCCAGGCAATAATACTGGAGTGGGTTGCTATTCCCTTCTACAGGAGATCTTTCCATACTATAAAATAGTGTAATTAAGTATTTTTAGTTGCTGAAAAAAATCTTATTGACCATGGCCTACTTCACCATGTAAATGTATATTGTTTGTTTCCAATTTTTATTATCTTAAATAATGCTGCATTAAACATCTCTGTATTCAAAACACCTTGCTTAGGACTATCTGCTGAGGACAGATGCTGAGGATGGATAAATAGAACTGCTGAATCATAAGACAGATATATTTGTTAAATTCTTGATAAATATTGGCAACACTTATCCAAAAGATGTGTACAAGCTTGCATCTCTGCCAGAAAACTGAATGGGAATGAATTTTAAACAATAAATGGCATGATCAGAACTGCATTTTAGAAACATGTCTGGCTTCATGTCTAGGCCTGGTTAGGTGGGGTTTTGGTGATCCAGGTGTAGATGGTAAGGGCCTAGTAAAAGCTAGAGGGAAGGCTTCATTAAGTAGACTTAGCCACCACACAACTAGGATAAAAGTAAGGTCCATATTGGCCTTAGAACCACCATGAATATAACACAAAACTGAAAAGAGCCTGAAGCAGTATCCTACTCTGTACCACAATTGTGACGTGATGCCGTGTCTGCCAGATTTGGTTGGAAATTACTGCAGCACCTGAGGACCCCTGAGCTCCCCAGGTGGTGCTAGTGGTAAAGAACACGCCTGCCAGTGCGGGAGATGTAAGAGATTTGGTCCCTGGATCAGGAAAATCCCCTGGAGGAGGGCCCAGCAACCCATTCCAGTATTCTCGCCTGGAGAATTCCATGGACAGAGGAATCTAGAGGGCTGCGGTCCATGGGGTCACAAAGAGTCTGACACAACCCAGCAGCTTAGCAGCACGCACACAACTGAGGACCCTTGAGGATGTTTTCTATCCACATAAAGTTATATTGTGCGCAAATGCCATCTACATGGATATCAGAGTAGCAAGAAGCACACAATCGAGCTTTTATTTTTTTAATCAAGCTTTTATTTTTTTAAAAACAATTGAAATCCTTTCCTTTATTTCTTATTCGTAAAATATGCCATGCTCACTCTCATACTTCTAATTTTCAGGCTGATTTTCCCATGTTTTAGAGAGATTTAATGTCTTCAGTATAACTTTTCTCAAAGAGTACTTTAGAATCTAAAAATAGTAGCTATAGCACTAGAGTTCCCTTTTACGTCACTAAGAAAGATAATTTTTATACATCATTTTAAATTATCCACTTGCAACTAACCAGAACTTAAATCTCTTTTAAAGACAGTAAAACTTGCATATTAAATTCCATTACACAAAGTATATTGATCTAAAACTCAGGTCTCAGATATATTAACTCTAACCACTACAGCAACAATTTTAACCAAAAATGATTATCATTATCATCAAAAAAATCATCAAAATTATAATAATCATCAAAAAGGAGAAGACATTTATTTCATGTAGCCTAATTTTGCTTTCCTTTACATCTCTGGAAATTTTCCTAAAAATTAAAATTTTCAAAGCTGTCTATGGGGACAACATGACACAACATTTTTTTTTTCAGGAAAATCTTAAATGTTACTCCATCTATCCATTTATTATGCATCTGTCTAAATTGGTTCTTGTGTAAGAGATGCTTTTCATAAAAAATGTAAATGATTACTTTTGTAAAAAATTCTGGTCCATTCACTTAGAATTTTCAGTTTCATTTAAGAATACACCAAAAGTCATGGAGTGCTGGGCACTTTCAAGAATATAATCAGGTGGGAGGGAAGTTCAAGAGGGAGGAGATACATACATAGTCATGACTGACTAGCAATGTTGTACAGCAGAAACCAACACAACATTGTAAAGCAATTCAGTTCAGTTCAGGGGCTCAGTCGTGTCTGACTTTGCAACCCCATGGACTGCAGCACACCAGGCTTCCCTGTCCATCACCAACTCCCGTCAAATTCATGTCCATTGAGTTGGTGATGCCATCCAACCATCTCATCTTTTGTCATCCCCTTCTCCTCCTGCCTTCAATCTTTCCCAGCATCAGGGTCTTTTCCAATGAGTCAGTTCTTCACATCAGGTGGCCAAAGTATTGGAGCTTCAGCTTCAGCATCAGTCCTTCCAGTGAATATTCAGAGCTGATTTCCTTTAGGATTGACAGCTGGATCTCCTTGCAGTCCAAGGGACTCTCAAGAGTCTTCTCCAACACCACACTTCAAAAGCATCAATTCTTCAGTGCTCAGCTTTCTTCACAGTCCAACTCTCACATCCATACATGACCACAGGAAAAACCATAGCTTTGACTAGATGGATCTTTGTCAGCCAAGTAATGTCTCTGCTTTTTAATATGCTGTTTAGGTTGGTCATAGCTTTTCTTCCAGGGAACAACCATCTTTTAATTTCATGGCTGCAGCCACCATCTGCAGTGATTTTGGAGCCCAAAAATAAAGTCTGCCACTGTTTCCACTGTTTCCTCATCTATTTGCCATGAAGGGATGGGATCAGATGCCATGATCTGAGTTTTCTGAATGTTGAGTTTTAAGCCAACTTTTTCACTCTCCTCTTTCACTTTCATCAAGAGGCTCTTTAGTTCTTCATTTTCTGCCATAAGGGTGGTGTCATCTGCACATCTGAGGTTATTGATATTTCTCCCAGCAATCTTGATTCCAGCTTGTGCTCATCCAGCCCAGCGTTTCTCATGATGTATTCTGCATATAAATTAAATAAGCAGGGTGACAATATACAGCCTTGACATACTCCTTTTCCTATTTGGAACCAGTCTGTTGTCCCATATCCATTTCTAACTGTTGCTTCCTGACCTGCCTACAGATTTCTCAACAGGCAGGGTAGGTGGTCTGGTATTCCCATCTCTTTCAGAATTTTCCACAGTTTGTGGTGATCCACACAGTCAAAGGCTTTGGCATAGTCAATAAAGCAGAAATAGATGTTTTTCTGGAACTCTCTTGCTTTTTCGATGATCCAGCAGATGTTGGCAATTGCTCTGCCTTTTCTAAAACCAGTTTGAACATCTGGAAGTTCACAGTTCACGTATTGTTGAAGCCTGGCTTGGAGAATTTTGAGCATTACTTTGCTAGTGTGTGAGATGAGTGCAATTGTGCAGTAGTTTGAGCATTCTTTGGCATTGCCTTTCTTAAGGATTTGAATGAAAACTGACCTTTTTCAGTCCTGTGGCCACTGCTGAGTTTTCCAAATTTGCTGGCATATTGAGTACAGCACTTTCATAGCATCATCTTTTAGGATTTGAAATAGCTCAGCTGGAATTCCATCACCTCCACTAGCTTTGTTCTTAATGATGCTTCCTAAGACCCACTTGACTTCACATTCCAGGATGTCTGGCTCTAGGTCAGTGATCACATCATCGTGATTATCTGGGTCGTGAAGATCTTTTTTGTACAGTTCTTCTGTGTATTCTTGCCACCTCTTCTTAATATCTTCTGCTTCTGTTAGGTCCATACAATTTCTGTCCTTTATTATGCCCATCTCTGCATGAAATGTTGTAAAGCAATTATCTTCCAATAAAAAATTAAAAAGCGATTACAATAATAAATACTTTGTTGTTGCTGCTGTTTAGTTGCTAAGTCGTGTTTGACTCTTTTGCAGCCGTGTGGACTATAGCCTGCCAGGTTTCTCTGTACGTGGGATTTCCAGGAAAGAATATTAGAGTGGGTTGTTATTTCCTTCTGCAGGAGATCTTCCAACCAAGCAATCGAACCTGCATCCCTTGCATCTCCTACATTGGCAGGCAAGTTCTTTACCACTGAGCCACCAGGGAAGATCAATAAATACTTAAAATAGTAGAAATAAGAATACATTCAATTTCTTCAACTAATTTTCTGCAGAATTTAATTGGCTTTCCTCTAATATCAACTCTGGTTTTAATTACTTAGATGAAGAATAAGGTTTTTGACTATTTCTTTGTCAAATACCAGGAAGATAATGCTTAATATTGTGTCAAAATAGTGAATACAAAAACTACTTTGCTCCCCAAAGCACACTAAGTGTTGCACTTTACCAGATAGCAATGGATAATTGCCCAGTAGCCTGTGGAGAAACCTTTACTTAATAAACAGTTTTTTCTAAGATAGGAATAGAAGCAGAAATGGTCAGCTACTATTGAAGACTCTACCTGTAGCCCTAGAAGTGAAATCTGTCAGCTCCCTGTTATGTTCCTCGTCTAATCCTGTTGCTCTTCTGGAAATCACTGATGCACAAATCATGCATCCTATGAGTCATAACTGCCCACCACTACTCTGTTATCCTTCTTGCTCTCCAGGGCAACCCCAAAATGCATTTCCAAATGAAAATTACTTACTAATTTAGAATAAAGAGAGAGAGAACTATTGAACAAAAAAAAAAAAAAAAAACTGGTTTGCTTAGCAATTTTCAAAATTTAGCAGAAAGAGTAGATTCAGAAGAAAAAAGACCTAATCCACAGGCTTGCTCTCCAAGACAGTTCTCAGCTCCTCTCTGCTCCCCACACACTCTTCAGCACCCTCCCAGTCTCAAGAGGCCAGCAATGGGGGGGTTTGGGTAGTGGATGGTGGTAGGCCTGAGTTAATGTGTATGTGAAGCCCTTAGAACAGCACCTAGCACACCATTATCAGAGTGTGCTAGCTATTCTCATCATCAGGATTATTATTGTTATTAGGCAATGGTGAATCAGTCTTACTCCTTCTCAATTACTCTGGAATCTTCTGGAAATTCTGAGCCAATGAAGAAGACTCCAGAGTGTCTCATCACAAATAAATGTGCAGGGTCCTTAAGTGCCTCTAATCTCCTCCGTTGGCCAGGCAGAGCCTCTAGCGGCTTGTGTTTTCTCATGAGAGGCCGTGATGGTTCTCTTGCTGCTTCTGTAGCACCAGCACCAGGGCCTCCCCACTATACCACAGTGAAGTGATGAATAGCAGGTGCAACTTTCACAACAGCTGCCATGCTCATCCGCTGCTGCTCATACTGCCCTTGCTGTGGCATCACAATGACTAAAGGTCATCTCATCACCAGGATTATAGTCCTTCTATATGTTCATTGGGCTTCCCAGGTGGCTCAATGGTAAAGGATCCATTTGCCAATGCAGGAGATGCAGGAGATGTGGGTTTGATCCCCTAGGGTCAGGAAGGTCCCCTGGAGTAGGAAATAGCAACCCATTCCAGTATTCTTGCTTGAAAAATCCCATGGACAAAGGAGCCTGGAAGTCTATAGTCCATGGGGTCACAAAGAGTCAGACATGACTGAGCAACTGAGCATGAACACGATGATTCATTAAAGTGTAGTATCTCTTCTTTTATAGGTTATTTTCACTCTGTTTTTTTTTGTCAAGGTGACTGATGTTTATATGATGATAACTATCTTTCCTATATTACCCTAAATATTTAGTAGAATATAGACAGATGGATAGAAGATAGATAGATAGATGACAGATAAAAGAAAGAAAGGCAGCAGGGTAGGTAGGAGGTTGATAAATCACATAGTTCCTACTCTCTAAAATCTTACAGTGTTATTGAGGAGCTATTATTCTCATGAAATAACTAGATAAATGATACAACACAGTCAACTGTTTGAGTGTGTAATACAAACTACCAATGTTCAAAGTATTCTAATATGAAAGAGATCATTTTGGGGGGTCCAAAATCACTGAAGATGGTGACTGCAGCCATGAAATTAAAAGATGCTTACTCCTTGGAAGAGAAGCTATATTAAACAGCATATTAAGCAGCAGAGACATTACTTTGCCAGCAAAGTTCTGTCTAGTCAAAGCTATGGTTTTTCCAGTAGTCATGTATGGATGTGAGAGTTGGACTACAAAGAAAGCTGACTGCCAAAGAATTGATGCTTTTGAAATGTGGTATTGGAGAACACTCTTGAGAGTCCTTTGGACTGCAAGGAGATCCAACTGCCAATCCTAAAGGAAATCAGTCCTGAATATTCATTGGAAGGACTAATGCTGAAGCTGAAACTCCAAGACTTTGGCCACTTGATGGGAAGAACTGACACATTGGAAAAGACCCTGACGCTGGGAAAGATTGAAGGTGGGAGGAGAAGGGGACAACAGAGGATTAGATGGTTGGGTGATATCACTGATGGACATGAGTTTGAGCAAGCTCCACGAGATGGTGAAGGACAGGGAAACCTGGCATGCTGCAGCCCATGGGGTCGTAGAGTTGGACACGACTGAGTGACTGAACTGAAGAGTTAGGGAAGACAGCATAAAGTGCTTGGTTGTTACTGAGCTACTATTTGAGAATCAGGTAAAATATTGATTGAAAGAATGGACACAGATAAGTGGGGAAGTAGGAAGAGAAAAAAATGACAAAAGTAGAAAAGATTCCACAAACTACTGATTTTGAGCTTGGAAAATGAAAGGGAAGGGAAAGTCAAAAACCCCAACCATCTGAAATAAAGAATTTATGCTAGAAAGTAAATGGGGGAATATTCATTCATTCAATTGTAACTAACAATAATTGAGGTAATGCTTGGCATTGCTGTTAGGCAGAATTCAAGCCAAGTTTTGTGACTAAAGAGAGTCTCTTACAGAAGAACAACAATCATGACGGGTATGGCGGAGGAGGTAAGTCTGGAAGAAGACCTAATAACATCCCCACATACACGCCTGCCTACTCTCTCCCATCATCAACCCCCACCCCTAAGACTAAAATTGTTTTGGAGGTGTTAATTTCAAAGTAACTGTGGGAAGTATAAAAGAGAGAGCTGAGGACAAGCCAATGGTGGCAAAATAAAACATACCCTTAAAGAGGAAGAAGCAGGATGTAAGGCTGGGAAACAGGGAGAAAACAAGCATCAAGGGTATCTGCAGCGATGGCAGGGCCCTCAACATGGCAAGCAGGAAGGAACAGGACAGGAAAATTCCCTGTGACGGAAGCAGAGCATATTGAAAGGCTGAGACGTCAGCTGGCTTTTGGTTTCCATGTGGCATCTGAAAAGTTACACGTGTCATATGCTTTTCTGCTCATCAGGCCATCCCAAGCAGTACACGTCCTAGACAGGCTATGTGAGACGGAATACCAGAAAGACAGTATGGAGTCACAAGGGCAAGGACAGTTGGCTACCTGCAAATAGTTATTCACACCTTCTTCTTTGGTAGAGATCCTTATCTATAGTCAAGTACATTGCTGCCTGAAATACAGACCGTGTTCCCCAGCCTTCCTCGTAGATAGGTACGGCCTGTAGCTAAGTTCCAATGAGGTACAAGCCTAAGTATCAAATGGGTCTATTAGAAAAGAACCTGAAAAGAAACAATCTTGGAAGACTCCTTAAAATAAGCCCGTGATTAGCTTTGTCTTTGAGGAAATGTGAAAAATAACTAAATCCTACTTCAAGGTTAAATGGGATCATATCAGAGGTAGAGACAATCACCATCTGGTTAAATATTGTGCTATAGAAAGTTCTTTGGAAGGAGATATGAATGGTTTGAATAGGCAAAGTGAGAGTAGCATCAATAACAGTGAGCAATTTTACTAGGGAGGTAAATGGCAGAAAGTACTAAGAGAAAATGCTAATATTTGCATATTCTCAGAAACCTTCCAGGGAATGGTTATTACAATAAAGATTTCAGATACCATGTCAAACTAGCATGGCAAAAACTGGAAAGCAAATGGACCTTTCAGTATCTAGTAAATCATGCCATTTATGTAGGTGACTGATAAATAAAGGGAGGTAAACAAGGGAAACACCTTTAAATCAGCCAAATATTTCGTGAGTACTTACATACTAGGCATTCAAAGATGAATAAACGTAAGTCCCGCTTATATGTCCATTTTATGTATTTCATCTCATATATCCATGAGATTTTCAATTTGCTTCTGTTTGTGTGTGTGTGGCGGGGGGCAGGGGGTGTTTGGGTTTTTGGCTGTGCTGGATCTTCACTGTGGTGCACTAGCTTTCTAGGTGCAGGGCTTTAGTTGCCCTGCAGCATGTGGGACCTTAGTTCCCCAACCGAGGATCGAACCTGCATGCCTTGTATTGAAAAGCAGATTCTTAACCAGTGGCACACCAGGAAGTCCTCTCAATGTGTTTTATTCCCAAAGAAGAGGATAGCTTCCAAATCACTACTAAGAAGCTCTTCAATGTGGCAAATTATTATAGGTTTGTCTCAACAAATCACAACTGAGCTCCTTTAAGCTCTGAACCTAACACCCCCAGAAACAGAACACTTAATATGCCCAAAAGATTATAATTGTGTTTACTGTAAAATAGATACAGAAACTATCTTATTTAATTCTGAATCATAGTCTAGCCACTTTCTATCTCTTCTAAAACAGAGGAAATAACATTCTAACTGCAATTAGCTTAGCAATGAAGATAGTGAATTAAACCAGAACAGTGAACAAGATAGGAAAGACAGATTCAGAATCCTCTCATTTAAATTGAAAATGAGATGTTCAGCTGAGGACAAGGCAGGAAAATTCATGCAAAGACAACATTGGAGTTATGATAGCTCTAATGTGCTACCATAATGACAAACTTTTAACCCATGATTAATTTAACTCATTCACATGAGTCAACCTGCCAGTTATGTCAAAATAAGTCGCCCAAACAATACATTCTGAAAACAGTTCCAGCAGATGTAAGAACAAGTGAGAAATGGGGTGGACAGAACGGGGAGGGTAGGGAGATTAGTCAGAGAAAATGGGGCTTGCGTGTAAGGCAGAATTCTACTCACCTGCCAATTCACTGGCTTTACTTCAGCCCAGTGAACTCTTCTATTCAAAGTACCTCATAAAGAAATAAGTAGTCTAACTTCCTGGAAGACATTGGTTGTTCAGATTTGGGACTAATTATCATAAAACCAAAACTAGCAATCACCTACTAGATAGTGTGATTTGAGAGACAAGTCCATTTGCCCCTAAATTTTTGCACTTCTGGCTTGACATAGGACCTGAAATCCTCACTATTATAACCTTCCATTAAATGAGATATTCTCTGGAAGGTCCCTGGGAAAATGTAAGTATTTGTACTTAATGTCTGGTGCATGCTTAGTTGCTCATCTCTGACTCTTTGTGACCCTTTGGGCTGTAGCCCACCGGGTCAACGGAGAAGGCACTGGCACCCCACTCCAGTACTCTTGCCTGGAAAATCCCATGGATGGAGGAGTCTAGTAGGCTGCAGTCCATGGGGTCTCTAGGAGTCGGACACGACTGAGCAACTTCACTTTCCCTTTTCCCTTTCGTGCATTGGAGAAGGAAATGGCAACCCACTCCAGTGTTCTTGCCTGGAGAATCCCAGGGATGGAGGAGCCTGGAGGGCTGCCATCAGTGGTATCGCACAGAGTCGGACATGACTGAAGCGACTTAGCAGCAGCAGCCACCAGGTCAAGCTCCTATGTCCATGGGATTTTTCAGGCAAGAATCCTGGAGTGGGTTGCCATTTTCTTCTCCAGGGAATCTTCCTGACCCAGGGATCGAACTAACATCTCCTGTGTCTCCTGCATTGGAGGCAGATTCTTTGCCTGTTGAGTCATTCTTTACAGGAAGCCCCTGTGTCTGGTACCTACTGCTAAGCCATCTTGTTACCTTCCTGCCTAGATAACTTTTATCAGTCATGACTAGAGTTTTCCAAAATTGCCTGGGCTAATTCTGTGACTAGGCCTGTGGATTCTGACAAATGACTAAGCCAAGAGAATATATGTATTGTTATATATATGGGTCTTTAAGAGATACTGACATATACTGTAAATACTGCATATACTAATATTCCTCTCACCATCAGGATTTAACTTCATTGTAAGTCAAGGAAGGTCTCTACTTGAAATTTGCTGAGAATAAACTTCCAGTGTTCTCACTACATACAATGAGAACTATGAGAAATGATGGAATTGTCAATTAGCTTGATTATGGTAATCATTTCACAATGTATATATGTTTTAAAACATTGTGCTATATGTACATTTTTATATGCCAATTATATTTCAATAAATCTAGGGGATTTATTGAAATATAAACTGATTGGAATAGACATTTCTCCAAAGAGAAATAACTAATAAGCACTTAAAAAATGCTCTACATCACAAATCATATAGAAATCATGTAGGGAAAAGTAAATCAAATTGAGATCCCACTATACACCCATTAGGATGTT
>NW_011495032.1:28846666-28847790 GCF_000754665.1 Bison bison bison | reverse complement strand
TTGTTTTTTTTTTTAATAATAAGTTTTAGTGATAATAAGGAAAAATTAGCCCTTTTCTGGCTAAAATGATGAGATTGCCCCATTTTCAAGCAGCATGATTAACAATAGCAAAAGTTGGAAGCAATCCAAGTATCCATCTACGATGCTGTATATAGATTCAATAGAATATTACTTAGCCTTTAAAAGAAGGGAAATTCTGACACATGCTATAAGAGGGATAAACCTTGAAGACACTAAGCCCGTCACAAAAGGATACTGTATGATTCCAGTGGTATGAGGTTCCTAGAACAGTCAAATCCACCGAGACAGAAAATAGAACTGTGGTTGCTAGGGGGCTGGGGCTAGAAGAGAACTGGAAGGTACTGTTTAATGGGTCTCATGTTTCAGTTGGGGAAGCTGAATATTTTCTGCAGATGGACTGTGGTGGTACCTCCACAACCATGAGAATCTACTTAATGCTCCTGAACTGTACACTTAAAATCGGTTCAAGTGGTAAATTTTATGTTATATATGTTTTACCACAAAAAAAAAAGTCAGCTACAGCAAAACACAACCCACAACTGAAGGTGTACGCTCATGCAGAACCTCCCCAAAGCAAAGCAGGGCACTGGCCCAGTGCCCAGTTAACTGTAAATTTTGAATTACTTTCAGAGCTTGGCCAAAATACAAGCTATATATAGGACCACATCAAGATTCTAATGCATTATGTCTGGGATGCAGTCTGAGCATTTTTTAATATTCCCCTGGTGGTTCTAATATGTAGCTGTGTTTAAAGGCTGCCATTCTACAATTTCACTATAGCAGATTTAGAGGCAAGAAAACAGTTATCTATCTTTTTTGTTCATGATTAACTCAACTCTAAATGGACTGATTTTATATAATGAAACATGGTGATCTTTTTTTTTTTACATTATGCTATTTCTGCTTTATTGACTATGCCAAAGCCTTTGACTGTGTGGATCACAATAAACTGTGGGAAATTCTGAAAGAGATGGGAATACCAGACCACCTGACCTGCCTCTTGAGAAATCTGTATGCAGGTCAGGAAGCAACAGTTAGAACTGGACGTGGAACAACAGACTGGTTCCAAATAGGAAAGGGAGTACGTCAAGGCTATATATTAT
>NW_011495032.1:28832929-28846566 GCF_000754665.1 Bison bison bison | reverse complement strand
GGTGGGCTGCCATCTATGGGGTCACACAGAGTTGGACATGACTGAAGCGACTTAGCAGCAGCAGCAGCCACCCTTATGGCAGAAAGTGAAGAGGAACTAAAAAGCTTCTTGATGAAAGTGAAAGTGGAGAGTCAAAAAGTTGGCTTAAAGTTCAACATTCAGAAAATGAAGATCATGGCATCTGGTCCCATCACTTCATGGGAAATAGATGGGGAAACAGTGGAAACAGTGTCAGACTTTATTTTGGGGGGCTCCAAAACCACTGCAGATGGTGACTGCAGCCATGAAATTAAAAGACGCTTACTCCTTGGAAGGAAAGTTATGACCAACCTAGATAGCATATTCAAAAGCAGAGACATTACTTTGCCAACAAAGGTCTGTCTAGTCAAGGCTATGGTTTTTCCTGTGGTCATGTATGGATGTGAGAGTTGGACTGTGAAGAAAGCTGAGCACCAAAGAATTGATGCTTTTGAACTGTGGTGTTGGAGAAGACTCTTGAGAGTCCCTTGGACTGCAAGGAGATCCAACCAGTCCATTCTGAAGGAGATCAGCCCTGGGATTTCTATGGAAGGAATGATGCTAAAGCTGAAACTCCAGTACTTTGGCCACCTCATGCGAAGAGTTGACTCATTGGAAAAGACTCTGATGCTGGGAGGGATTGGGGGCAGGAGGAGAAGGGGACGACAGAGGATGAGATGGCTGGATGGCATCACTGACTCGATGGCTGTGAGTCTGAGTGAACTCTGGGAGTTGGTGATGGACAGGGAGGCCTGGCATGCTGCGATTCATGGGGTCGCAAAGAGTCGGACACTGAGCGACTGAACTGAACTGAATATTGACATATAGCAAGAAATTGAATAAAGTCTGAAAACTTGACTTAAAGACTTATTACTTAAAAAAAGAATTGATGGAATCTTTTAAAATTAAGTTTTTAGGGACTTCCTTGGTGGTCCAGTGGTTAAGACTTTGCCTTCCAGTGTAAGGGCATGGATTCCATCCTTGGCCAGGGAGCTAAGATCACACATGCCTTGCAACCAAAAAATATGTCCAAAATATAAAACAGAAGCAGTATTGTGACAAATTCAGTAGACTTTAAAAATTTCTCACGTCAAAAAAAAAATCTTTAAAGAAAATTAAGTTTTTAGACACATTTCCCCAATTTCTTCTGTTAACTTACTGTTGAAATTTCTTAGATGTCCACAGAATACTTTCTAAGCTGGTAGGAAAATGTCACCTCACATGTTGTTTCGGTAGATGCTGGAATTGTAAAAAAAATTCTGATTATTTGTTCATGAGTTTATCACAGTTTATATTTTAAAAGTCAGCTTCCACCTGAAATAATCACTGTCTTTTCACTGAAAGCACAATACAGTAATTGTATCCCATTTGCATCTACAGATTCATTCATTATTAACAACTTTATGATTTTACATATCAATCAGCTTCTTTCTGAAGACAGGAAATTTTTTTTGTTACCTCCTAAGTCAACAGTCGAAAGAAACAGGCGATTCTTGATTAAGTGCTGACACATGGTATCATGGAAACATTGAACAGAAACTCAAAGACCTGGTATCTAGAATATGTGCCACTCTAGTGTTTAGAGCTAAGTACTCACTGCCCCAGCTGAATGAAAGAAAGTACTCTCAGTCAAAAGGTTATGCTCCTTCCCAGGGTCAGTCTACATACAATGACCCATGGACCCAGACCTCTTGCCTCAACCCACACATCTCTGAAGGCCCATCCCCACTTTAGAGTTTCCTGGCTAAACACATCACAATTCAACCTATCTCTCCCCAGTCCTACTTTCCTTGCTCCCAAGAGCAAGCTCTAATAAATCATTGGCAACTGAATCATCATCTCAGAGTCTGTTTCCATGGAAACCAGACTTGCATCACCTATTCTCTCAACTAGCTCTGTAACCATAGTAAAATCACTTAAGCACACTTACCTCTGTAACTGAAGAATATTTACTGAGCTTGGAACCACTGGAAATTTCCAGTGTCACACTAAACAATGTTCTGCCCTGGCAGAGGAGACCTGCCCTCGGGACTCACCTGCTGTGACCAAGCTTATACATTTTCCAGTCTAACCCTTTGCATCCCACCCACTCCCCCCACTTTAAATAGCAAGAAGGGGAAATTCTGTGTCACTACAGGCACTGTCCTTAAGGTCCATCAATTCCAAAGGAGCCTCTGACCTTCCACTTGATAGAAAATGTCCCAGGATAGGGATAGCTTGGGATGATCGTGGTTTACCTGGGTTTACACTAACAGACCCATGTGCCAGAAATGTCAAGTCCCAGGCAAATCTGGTCACCATAACATGGCTCCATATACCCCTCGGTCCTTGGATTTGCACAATTGATCATCATCCTGGTGATTCTGGCTGCCTGACTGTACACAAGACAGAGGGTAAGTAAGTCCCAAATCACATGTCTAGGTCAGTTCTCTTGCTTATCACAACTGTGCTTGTTAGTTATCCAACTGTGTGTCTAATTTTGTCTCCAAATAGACTTTAAGTGCCACATGGGCCCATGTGCCTTGTTCATGGCTGCATCCTTAGTGCTTAGCAGAGCACCTGGCACACAAGCAGTGACTAATAAATATTTGTTGGATAAATGAGTGAAGTGGGATGGAAGGAGATGTGTAACACCTGGGATCTATTCAGAGGGTGGAAGACTAAAAGAGTATAAGTGCAAGTTACTCAGAGTGAAAGTAGATAAATAGGGAGTGGAAGACTAAGTGGGCATTCGAGCTTGCAGCATGCTTCCCCTTTCCTGTATCATATCTCTATATTACTGAACTACTGTCAAACTTATGGCTTACTCCAACACTCAGATTTGACACACATTCATAATTTTCTATCAGATCAAATGCATTGTGCCTGGAATATAGTAAGCCCATTTAAAAAAACATAATAAATAAGTGTTGTCTGAAACAATGAGCTGTATCACTATTTTTAGGGTTACTATTTCAAACAAGTTCCTGACAAGGAGCACTTTATCTAGAAGAAATCCTAGCAGATATTTAGTCAAACCTTCTGATTTCTCTTCTCAAGGCAACTGCATATCACATCTTAGTTCCCTTAAAGTATCATTATCTATAGATTTCTATTTTTTTCTAACTGGCTACCACTAAAATAAAGTAAGCCCTTTCGTAGCACTTGAAGACACCCTGAAATTCTCCTTTTGTATATCTTCATGACCATAATAAAAACGTTTATAGTATAACTTCTGCCCACATAACTGCTTTTTGATCTTGTTGATGCTTTACCCTGAAACTGACCTGAATTGAAACATATGCTAAAAAAAAAAAATACAGAAACTTCCTTGTTCTGTGAAATTACTAACCAGTAAATGGTATCCATTTTGAACAACTCACAGAAACAATTCATATTGAAAATGACATCTTTTAGATTCTGGTGTAACGATAATTTTGAAACATGAAAATTGATTTTGCCCACATGAGATACCAGAATCGATTTCTGTCCCTGTTCTTTGCTCTTATAAGTGACTTTTATCTTTGGAGGACTTAGAGCTCTATAGAAACTGAACAGCTTCATTTGTCAAGCTGAAAGGTTATTTTATCTCATCAACCTATTTAATACCATATAAATATTTATAAAATTGCATTGATGAGTACACTGCTATAGTTTATAATAAAAATCATATGAGCCAAGTGATATAAATAAATAAGCAAACAAGCCAGATGATAAACAGTTGGTAGATTAAACAAGTCAAAGCTTCTTTGTTTCACACCTATCTTCACTGCTAATCAAGGCTTCTTAGCTGAGATAATGGGGTGCTTAAAGCTCCTAGCAGCATTGCACTCAGAACACAAGATGATCTAAGTCAGCTGTTCTCACAGCATGACTCATGGACTGCTGGGGATCAGGGATACTCTTCCAGGAAAGTGAAAGTCACTCAGTCATGTCCAACTCTTTGCAATCCCATGGACTGTAGCCTGCCAGGCTCCTCTGCCCATGAAATTCTCCAGGCCAGAATACTGGGGTAGGTAGCCATTCCTTCTCCAGGGGATCTTTCCAACTCAAGGACTGAACCCAGGTCTCCCACATTTCGGGCAGATTCTTTACCATCTGAGCCACCAGGGAAGCCTACCCTTTCAGGGGGTCATAAGATAAAAAATTAATTTTGCAATATTACTAAGACATCATTTGAGGGGCTTGCCTCATCAAGTTAACATTTCTATTGATAGAACAAAACGATAGTGATTGAAAGTGCTGGAACGTAAGTACATAATAAAATAGTGGTGCTGTACCAGTGGTTATTATAGTCTTTACCAAAATGTGCTTACTGAGGGGAAGAACAGGTTCATTTAAGAATGCCCTTGATGAATCAGTAAAATTTATTAGTTATAGTCTACCTGGGTGGTTAGGTACATGTCTTTTAAATATTCCATAAAATGAAATGGTAAGTACGCAAAAATCTCCTGAGTATTACACCTGAAACTTATGTAATATTGTAAACCAACCATAACTCAATAAAAAATAAATCAAATAAAATTAAAAAGAACTATTGTGCACTAAACTAAAACTAAAGTCTCCAGGAAGAGAATTTGCACAGTTGATTTGTGAACTAGACTTTTTCCTGTAACCTCATTTTTCTTGAAAAAACAAAAAAGAGCAAGGTATGCTTATTCAGATTTGTATGTTTGGCAGACACTTTATTGAAAATAAACAAAATGAACCTTTAACTTTAAGGAAAACAACTGACAGTATTGTTACCAATGATAAAATGCAAGCTTTTTCACTTGAAAATTAGAATTTTAGAAAACTGTATCCAACACTGTGAACTTAACAGTTTGCCAATACTTTAAGAACTTTCTGATACAATTAGCAGTAATATAAATAATTTTTTGATATTGTATAATATGTGTCAGCATTTAGAAGATCTGCATATCTCAGTGAAATGGCATTTTCCCAAATGATCAATGCACAGTAAGTTACAAAATCATGCAAGGGTTAAAGATTCATTCAAAATGCAAAACAAACCAAGGGACCTTAAAGTAACAAAGTATAAAATGATCACTGGTATGATTTTAGATTTCACATTGCAACTATTCTTTGAGAAACTACCACTTATCAAGTTTCAATGTAATTTCAAAGACAAATGTCCACAATTACCTGACAAGACTTTTAATATACTTCTTGTTTATTCCACTTGACATCTATTTAAGGCCATTTTTTTTCATAATTCAACCAAAGCCACAGATTGAGTCCTGAAAGAGATATGTTATTTGGCCATAAAAAGGAATGAAGTACTGATGATTGCAACAATAAGGATGAATCTTGAAAACATGATGCCAAACAAAAGAAGCCAGATCAAAAGAAGCCAGAGGCCACACATTGCAAGATTTCATCTGTATGAAAGGTTCAGAACAAGCAAATCTATTAGATTCATAAAATAGATGAGTGACTGCTAAGGAATGGGGTAAAGGAAATTGGGAAGTTGCTGCTAACAAGTATGTGTTTCTTTTGGGGATGGTGAAAATGTTCTAAAATTAGAGAGTGGTAAAGGTTGTACAACTTTGTGATTATACTAGAAAATCACTCAATTATATATTTCTAAAAGGGAAATTTTATGGCATGTGAATTAAATCTCAACTAAAAATTACATTAAAAAAGAAATTATGAACCTGGTGCATTAGTTTCCTAGAGCTTCTGTAACAACCACAGAATTGTAACTTAAAGCATCAGAAATTTATTCTCACAATTCTCGGGGCCCAAAGTCTGAAATCAAGGTGTCAGTAGGGCTATGGTCCCTCTGGGATTTCTGGGGAAAATTCATCTTTGTCTCTTCTAGTCTTGATGGCTGCTGGTGTTCCTTGGTCATATTACTCCGAACTCTGACTTTATCTTCATATCACTTTACCGTATGTGTGTGTGTGATCTTCCTCTTTCTTAATAAGGACACTTGTGAGTTATTATCAATCTACCACACCTGGGTTTGTATATAAATAACTGATGTAATATGGCAGCTGTAGATGTGTGCCATATGGATTTGTCAGTCAGCTCAAGCTCAGCTCAAGTTAGCTGACAGCCTCGAACTACAACATCTTCAGGATTTCCCACACTCTGCCTGGCAACCCCAAGCCAATGACCGCGCATGGCAGGTATGCAAGGGACTGGTCACCTCCCAACATGGGACCCCTCTGTCCACAGTCCTTATGCCAGAGCCCTCCATTGAGGGTTAGCCCTTTCCTACTTAATTCATCTCCCTCTTTTTACCTGCCTGTTTCTATTTCTGTTTATATCTCACAGAGTCACTCCCATCATTTTCACTACCAACTTGGACTTGACATCTTTTTCCCAGAGGATTCAAACTCAGTCAGTTGATCCTGAGAGTGGTCCAAAACAGTGGATAGCAAAAGGGACTTTCAGGATTAGGTTACTCACTGCCCAGCTGCAAATGAGGACCCTATGTCCCAGTGGCAGGGATAGTTCCCAGCAAAAGGTGACGCTATTCACTAAACTTTTACCAGTGGTGACCCAGGAGAGTGTTCTGATGCAGGAGACTTCTCTGGCCAGTGCATTAATTCAGGCATTTGTGGGTGAACCATACACACAAGGACAATGGAACTGGCTGGTTATTATTGTAGGATATAAAGGGGCAATGAGAAACTGAAGCCACTTATTTTAAAGCTAAGCAGGTGAGACAAAAAACAGCTTCCAAAGAGATGTATCTCCCACAATTAGAGAACAGACACAGCTGTGGAGCCAATTTAGGATAGCCAGTCTTCAAAGACTATTGAATACTCAGCCAAGGCAAGTTTGTTTTACTAAGACCAGAGCTCTGGCTAGAAAATACAGGACTTTAAAATATGGGATAAAAATGAATTCTCCCGTAAGACTTTGGCTCTGTAGACTAAGCCTTCACAGACTACCTATCCCTCCCTATGAAGACTTACCATTTCCTCCATGAGGCTCCCTTCTGAGTGAGCACCTCCTCTATGAGAAAGACACTATGGAGATGTCTCCCTTTGCGTGTCAACCAACACCCCATCTCAGAAGCTGTTTCCACCTCCTCAGCTGTCTGATCAATAACTAGGGTGAAATCCCTGGAAACATGTTGGAAATAATAAGGGAAGAAGAGATTATAACCTAAAGGACCAGCAAGGATTAGCTAAGATATACAGGTAGAAGTCAAAGGGCTGGATTTTTGAGTGTGCTTGATCAATTCCCGTACAAGCAAGAGTTTACTGACTTAAGAGACACTGTCTCAGAATACAAGATTTAGCACCCTGGCAAGGACCCAAAGAGATGATAGAAACTCACTGGTAGGGTGACTTTAAACACCTGGAGAAAGCAATGAGCCATGCGAAGTAAATTTAAATGCATGAGTTGCCCTGAAAAGCAGTGGTAAAAGTCATTTAAAGCCTCAGGGAATTGAACATGCTGGAATGAATATATGTGTGGCGCCAGAAGACAACCAGAGAATAATATTCCACAGGAGAACCGGGAGGACACACTATTCACAAGGGCCATCAGAAATGCAGTAGGGAGCACTTAGAACTCATTTACTCACTTAATCTTCACAAAGACCTGCAAAGGTGTGCTATTATCCCTACTTAATATGAGAAATATGAGCCTGAGAAAGATTTAATTACTTGCCTCTAGCTATGTAGGTATTCCTAACTGAGCCAGGATTTTAATTAAACCTTCTGACCCTACACAGGAGCCCCCTGACATATTTCTGATCTCTGAGTGCTGGGGCGCTTACAGAGGTAACAGTGCTCCCTGATTTATAGTCGACTGCTTGCTTGCCTTTGGATTCTGACCTTTCCTAGATTCCTCTGACCCTCTGTTTCTCTTCAATATTGTGACTTAGCTTCTTCTGTCTTGAATCTGAGCCCCATGTCTGTGATTCACTGTTAGATATCTTCTTGGTGGGGTGCATAAAGGTAAAGTTTTTAATGTATGTAAAAAAATTGACTTGGTTGGACTTGCATAATAATGTAGAAATTAAGCCATAAGACCTAAGAAAAAGAAATACAAAAAAAGGAAATGCAGTAGGAGAGCCAGGCAGAAAGGCTCAGAGACAGCAGTGGCAATAATGGGTCCCTGAAACGGTAAAGACCAGGCACATAACTGCCCAGCAAGAGCAGAAGATTGAAAAGATAGGCCGGAAATCAAGCTTATGAAAGACAAGAAAGCATGTGTGAGCTGCACGGGGAAGTAGTCCAGACTCCGATTTGCCTTCCTTGGTTGCACCAATGTTCCTCCTTTAGCTTACACGTCATGGTGATGTGGAGGGTCCCACATGAACAGCTGAATCACGAGGAGAAAACCTGAGCTAGGTTCATAGATGGATTGGCTCTGAATATTGGTGAAAGCTGAACATAAATGGAAGCTGCATTACATCCCATCCAGGGGTGACTTTGAAAGACAGTGGTGAGAAAAAAAATCTTTACAATGACAGGAGCCTCACCTGGCACACCTGATCACTCACTTGTGTGGAAGGAGAAATGGTCCAAGGTGAGAATACATACAAAATCATAAGCAGTAAAGAATGGCCTGATAGGGACTTCGGTGGCAATCCAATGGCTAAGACTCCAAGCTCCCAGTGCAGGGGGCTTAGGCTCCATCCCTAGTCAGGGAAATAGATCTCACATGCCAAAAATAAGAGTTTGCATGTCACAGTGAAAGTCTGGCACAGCCAAATAAATTAAAAAAAAAAAAAAAGAATGGCCTGATAGGCTGGTCAAGGGGTTAAGAGGAAAATTCTGAGTGACTGGAGAAAAGAGTTCTGGAGAAGAGGCAAGTGGATGAACAGATGGTGATGGGTACAAAGTGTAAAAACTTTTATGTCAAATGTTAAGGTCCACCAGAAAGCATGGAGGCAATAAACAACAGCATAGATAAAATGGTGACATTAGATAGCTTTCATCATTGATCACTTGAGAACAGGAAAGATGGACATACAAATAGAGTAACCACCATGTCAGGGATAGAGCCTGCCCATGGTCCCAAGAGCAAGAACTTTTACTTACCAAGGCCAATTGAGGTTCTGCTATCTCTGAATGTCTAAACTGCCAACAATAGAGACCAATGTTGAACCCACGATTGGGCACTATTTCTTAATGAAACCAACTATTAACAACCACTTGGTGGCCAGTTGACTACTCTGGACCTGCTATGTCCTTGAAAAGCCAGTGATTCGTTCTCTCAAGAACAGATACTTGTTTCAAGTAAAGGGAATGTCTTTTCTGCCTCCACTTTTCCTGCCAACATCCCTGATCTGAGGGCTTAGAGGGACCAATCTGCAACCATAAAACCACACACAACATAGCATCCAACCTACTTCACAGCAAAGGAAGTACAGTAATGAGCTCATGACCATGGGATTCACTGGTCATAATACACACAGTACCATCCAAACAGCAATAAGTCTGAAACAGCAGTGACATGGCTTATGAAGGTGTAAGCGTAAAGGCAATAGTCCATAACAAACCTTGATAAAGGTGTTCTCAAAAATGTGCATGAAGAGGAGGATTTGCACAGCTCAAGGTAAGGACTGTGGTAACCAAGGAGATACACCTCCTGGCTCTAAGAGGAATTCACTGGTCAGCAACCAGGAGTGCAGTTAACTTATCATCTCTAGCTGCAGAATCTTCAGGATCCACTAAGTATTTGAGCTGAGCCCATGAGTCTCTCAGACAACCCTCAGCCAACCACCGAGCCATTGCTACCCAATGTGGAACTCTTCTATGGGTCACTGGAGCTCCCTTCTGGCTGGCCAAGACTTTATCAGACTGTACAAGTCTGCAACTCTCCCCACCCAACCCTCTTTCTTTTCCCCTTCTCCTTTCATAGCTATCAGACATGTACTACATCTGAAGAACTTTTCTGCCTACTCTTGCTCCCTCCCTATTTCACAGGCATTTTTATTTGACAGGAATGTTTCACAATAAGTCTCTAGTTTCATTTCTAACTCTATTCATGTTTTTTCTTGGAATATATGCAATAATTAAATTTTTCTTATACCCTGCCAATGGGCCTCTACTTAACACCATGCAGTTTAAGCATTTGTTAATGACTTCAATCGAGAAGACAATGGCACCCCACTCCAGTACTCATGCCTGGAAAATCCCATGGATGGCGGAGCCTGGTAGGCTGCAGTCCATGGGGTCGCTAAGAGTCGGACAGGACTGAGCGACTTCTTTCACTTTTCACTTTCATGCATTGGAGAAGGAAATGGCAGCCCACTCCAGTGTTCTTGCCTGGAGAATCCCAGGGACGGGGAAGCCTGGTGGGTTGCCATCTATGGGGTCGCACAGAGTCGGACATGACTGAAGCGACTTAGCAGCAGCAGCAATGACTTCAATATGTACCTATAAAAAGTCCAGTGAGTGAAAGTCATTCAGTCATGTCTGACTTTTTGTGACCCCATGGACTATACAATCCATGGAATTCTCCAGGCCAGAATACTGGAGTGGGTAGCCTTTCCCTTCTCCAAGGGATCTTCCCAACCCAGGGATTGAACCGACGTCTCTCACATTGCAGGCAGATTCTTTACCAGCTGAGCCACAAGGGAAGCCCAGGAAAATGGCGTGGGTAGCCTATCCCTTCTCCAGTGGATCTTCTCAATCCAGGAATTAAACTGGGGTCTCCTGCATTGCAGGCAGATTCTTTACCAACTGAGCTATCAGGGAAGCCCAAAAAGTCCAGAGTTATTAATTTATTTTTTCAACAATTATTTATTGAATGCCTACTCTGTGTTAGACACAGGCATTGAAAATACAGTTTTAAAGAAACCAGAAAAAATTCCTTCTTTTCATGGAACTTATATTCTATGGGGTTAGAGAGACAGTATAATAGACAGACTGCCAGAAATAAGCCTATCTGTACTATATTGCTCTTTTATCCTCAATAGAATTGCCTTTCACAACATGATAGCACAAAAATTAGCCTCAGCTTTTTATTATGGAACAATTTAAGAAAAAGCCATATGTTAAATCTCTGCTGCACTTTTTGGTAGAGCAACTAATTATAAAACCAGTTTGTCTACATTAGGAAAAGCACTTATTAAAAATGCACGTAGGCTGTGTTCCAACAGTTTTATTGTGTTCCAACAGTTTTATTTCTAGGAATTTATCTCAAGAAAATAATCATGAATATTCAAAAGCTTTATCCACAGGAATAGTAGTTGCAGAGTTTTTACATACTTGCAAAAAATAAACTGAAAACCATCTAATATATCTAGAATTATTTAAATAAACATGTGACCATGTATGCAATGGAGTACAGCAAGACCATTAAAAAATGTTGTTCAGGGACTTCCCTGGTGGTCTAGTGGTTAAAACTCCACGCTTCTAATGTAAGGGCACAGGTTCAATCCCTGTCAGGGGACTAAGATCCTGCATGCTGCCCAGCGAGGCCTAAAAAAAAAAAAAGTACCTTATTCAAAACTGTGTCAAGAAAAGATGATTACAATGTATTTAGTGGTGAGAAAACTAGTCAAAAAACAATCCTCCATACACTATTTACAAGATCATCTCATTAAAATGTATCTGGAAAAATATACACCAAAATACCAAAACTGTTATTTCTGGATTATTTTAACTTTGTCCATAGCTTCAAGCAAGGACATTTATTTTTCTCTTACCTTAAATTTCTCAAAGTTTTGCTTTCACTTTTGTTTTTTGTAAAGAAAACTACTCAACATCTCTGACTTGAACATCCATAAGTAAATCTGACAAATGACTTCTAGGTTGATATCCTAGAGATAAGTATTTTGATAGCCACAGCTCTTTCCCTCATCGCATTGTAGCTGTAAGAGGTGAAAGTGTCCTGTGGTGCCAAATAACTAGCCTAAAGGAAACTACTACCCAAACACCAGCTTTCCCAGAAGCTTCTGGTCAGAATGCAGAACAGGCACTTAGCTGCTGAGGAATACAATGCTCCTTCAACATTCATTGATTATTGATTACAATAGATTTAACCTATGTCACAATCTTCTCCCATATGAGGTTTGCCCTATCTCCTACCACTCCCAGTTAAGAAAAAACACACATATGAACACACACACGTGCATGCACACACACACACTCACAGGATCCTTCAATGGCAAGTTATTAGAGAGGACTTTGTAACAAAATTCAAGGAAGGAAAAGAACCTCTTATTCATAATAACAAATCAAAAATTGCTCGGAAAATGACAAGAGATTGCTGCTGCTGCTAAGTCGCTTCAGTCGTGTCCGACTCTGTGTGACCCCATAGACGGCAGCCCATCAGGCTCCCCCGTCCCTGGGACTCTCCAGGCAAGAACACTGGAGTGGGTTGCCATTTCCTTCTCCAATGGATGAAAGTGAAAGTGAAAGCGAAGTCACTCAGTCGTATCCGACTCCTAGCGACCCCATGGACTACAGCCCACCAGGCTCCTCCATCCGTGGGATTCTAACTCTTCCAGAATCCCAATGCTATGTGTTTGAATTTTAATATATAATTTATATATTGTTATAAACATAACTTTTTTTCAAACAAATTGTAAAGAAAAAAAAGGACGCTGCCACTTCAAGTGTGGCAATGAATTCACCCCTCTTTATCCTCAGGATCTTCTACTTAAATTTCAAAATTGGAAAAAAAAAAGATTCATACACCACACCAAAGTTTTGAAAATTAAAAGGTAACTGGGAGAAATAAAAAAAGATCTAGATTTAAAAGTATATGGGCTGAGTCCTGCAGAGCAGGCACAGGATGGCCAGGTGAGGGAGAAACATGCCACCCACCTGGGCTGAGAAGACTCCCACCAAATAAACAACTTTAAACCTAAAAGAACTAGGAAAAAAAAGAACAGATAAAACCCAAAGTTAGTAGAAGGAAAGAAATCATAAATATTGGAGGAGAAATAAATGGAGCCTGAAATAACAAATATTATATGATATCATATATGTGGAATTTAAAAAATAATACAAATATATGTATCAAAGAGAAACAGACTCATATATTTTTTCCAAAAAAGCTTATGGTTACCAAAGTGGAGAGGAAAATGGGGAGGAATAAATTAGGTGTATGGGATTAACAAATACAAACTTCTATATAATAAAATAGGCTGCAGGGATATACCATGTAGCACAGAGAATTATACTCATTAACAACCTATAATGAAATATAATCTGCAAAAATACTGAATCAATATGCTATACATTAACATTTTAATTTTAATTTCATGGCTGCAATCACCATCTGCAGCGATTTTGGAGCCCCCAAAAATAAAGTCAGCCACTGTTTCCACTTTCCCCATCTATTTGCCATGAAATTAAAAGACGCTTACTCCTTGGAAGGAAAGTTATGACCAAACTAGACAGCATATTAAAAAGCAGACACATCACTTTGCCAACAAAGGTCCGTCTAGTCAATGCTATGGTTTTTCCAGTGGTCATGTATGGATGTGAGAGTTGGACTATAAAGAAAGCTGAGCGCCAAAGAATTGATGCTTTTGAACTGTGGTGTTGGAGAAGACTCTTGAGAGTCCCTTGGACTACAAGGAGATCCAACCAGTCCATCCTAAAGGAGATCAGTCCTGGGTGTTCATTGGAAGGACTGATGCTGAAGCTGAAACTCCAATACTTTGGCCACCTCATGTGAAGAGCTGACTCATTTGAAAAGACCCTGATGCT
>NW_011495032.1:28830515-28832829 GCF_000754665.1 Bison bison bison | reverse complement strand
CCTCATGTGAAGAGCTGACTCATTTGAAAAGACCCTGATGCTGGGAAAGATTGAGGGCAGGAGGAGAAGGGAACAACAGAGGATAAGATGGATGGATGGCATCACCGACTCAATGGACATGGGTTTGGGTGAACTCCGGGAGTTGGTGATAGACAGGGAGGCCTGTGTTCATGGGGTCGCAAAGAGTCAGACACGACTGAGTGACTGAACTGAACTGAACTAACATAATATTGTAAATCGTCTTATACTTCAATTAGAATCTTTTCAAATAAACATCTGATGAAAATACAAACTTTTCCTTAGGAAGTCATTTTTGTGCTGTGATAAGATGGGTAACTAAGTGAGTCTATATAAATAACACTTCATCCTGGGGCATCAAACCAACACAGGAGAGACTATTCATAATAATGCAAAAGTAGAAAAACAATCTTTCCAAGATAATCATGAGAAATTCTTTGCAATGGGCCTCAATGTAGAAAGTTGAGGAATTCTTTAATGCCAAAGAGCACTATCTTGATCTAACATAAGGTTTTTTAATGATTTTTTGAAAGCCTAAGAATTATGTTGCAATTCCACAGACTTACCACTACAGAAATTGTCTTTCATTCATATACGTAATGAAAGTGATCAACTAGAGACCTGTTGAATTGATGTTTGGATCCTGGGCACCCACCATAGGGCTAGGCACATCAGTTCAGTTCAGTTCAGTTGCTCAGTCGTGTCCGACTCTTTGCGACCCCATGAATCGCAGCACACCAGACCTCCCTGTCCATCACCAACTCCCAGAGTTCACTCAGACTCATGCCCATCGAGTCGGTGATGCCATCCAGCCATCTCATCCTCTGTCGTCCCCTTCTCCTCCTGCCCCCAATCCCTCCCAGCATCAGAGTCTTTTCCAGTGAGTCAACTCTTCACATGAGGTGGCCAAAGTACTGGAGTTTCAGCTTTAGCATCATTCCTTCCAAAGAAATCCCAGGGCTGATCTCCTTCAGAATGGACTGGTTGGATCTCCTTGCAGTCCAAGGGACTCTCAAGAGTCTTCTCCAACACCACAGTTCAAAAGCATCAATTCTTCGGTGCTCAGCTTTCTTCACAGTCCCAACTCTCACATCCATACATGACCACTGGAAAAACCATAGCCTTGACTAGACGGAGTTGGCAAAGTAATGTCTCTGCTTTTCAATATGCTGTCTAGGTTGGTCATAACTTTCCTTCCAAGGAGTAAGAGTCTTTTAATTTCATGGCTGCAATCACCATCTGCAGTGATTTTGGAGCCCAAAAAAATAAAGTCTGACACTATTTCCACTGTTTCCCCATTTAGTACGGGTCTAAATAATATTTGTTAAATACATTAATAAGTAACTGCCTTATCTATGATCAGTTAGATAAATGTAACAGATAAAATATTCACAGTCACAGTTGCCTCTAAGCTGAGCTGTGAAAAAAATGTAACTTTTTCAGTAAAGTTTTTTTCAGTAAAGTTGATAATTTACTTTATATGAGAGCCCCCATTTCAGATTATTAAACGCTTTTACTCTAAAATAAAAACAAAAATTAGATATTTTCAATCATCACATTTATTCATATTGACATCACATGACTTTTGTTATAATACACTGAGAAGTCCACAGATTTTTCTGCCCCACCCCACCGCCCACAGAAAAAGCATTATAAAGAAACACCACACAAACTCAAACTAAGGGACATTCCACAAAAAAACTTGTTTGTACACTTCAAAATGTCAAGTTATAAGATACAAAGAAAGGCTGAGGAACTGTTCCATATTGAAGGAAATTAGAATCATGACAATGTGTGATCCTGAATTAAATCCTGGACCTATAGAGGATGCGTTGGAGCAGTCTGTAAAATCCAAGTGAGACCGGTGGAGTAGAGGGTAATAATCATATCAACACTGGTTTCCGGATTTTGATAAGGTACACTGTGGTTATGTAGGAGAGTAATTTTTTTTTTTTTTTTGGCTGCACCAAGCGACATGCAGAATCTTAGTTCCCTGACTAGGGAATCAAACCCAGACCCCCTCTAGTGGAAGCATGAAGTCTTAACCATCGGACCGGCAGGGAAGTCCCCGTAGGATAGTCATTTTAAACAAGAACTTTCACTATGACCGGTACCATCATCAACACTTCCTGGCTTTATCGTACATGTAAGATAAGGAAAACGGGCAACTTGGATATGATTCTCAGTTTAGTTACTTGTAAGCAATTCATAATGAAAGTAATGTGTTGACACTGAAAATGAGAATTGACGAAGCACAATGAAAAGAATGCCAAGAAGAGCAGTAAAAAAAAATAAG
>NW_011495032.1:28803980-28830415 GCF_000754665.1 Bison bison bison | reverse complement strand
ACAGAGGAAGTATAAAGCATTCAAGTATGGAATAAGAGCACTCACAAAGGCAGATATCCAGTTTGTTGTGGATCTGGGGTAGTAATCGAGGATAACAGGTATACGAGGCATAAAGGAACATCTAACCTCACACCTAATAGCTTTTATCGTATTTGTCATCAGAAGACCAGTGTTCTGTTACCAGATTTATCAAAAATTAATTATAAATACTACTCAGCAATTTAAAAAAGAACAAATACTGTTACATGCTATATGAATAACCCCAAAAAACATTACAGGAAATGAAAAAAAGTCAGACGCAAACACAATTTATTATATGATGCCATTTGTATGAAAAGTCCAGAAAAAGCTAAACTATAAAGACAGACAATAGATTAGGGGTGGCCTGAAATTGGGGATGAGGAAGAGAATGGGGATTATTTGTAATCCTCATTTGATTATAGAAAACAATTCATCTTTAATCCCCAAACTGAAGCTCAATGCCTTAATTTTCTCATCGGCTATTTAGTCACAATTACAGTTACTAACTCAAAAGGGCCCTTTGAAGATCAAATGAGACAACACAGGTCAAAAGTTTAGAACAATTTAGGTCAAAAGTACCAAACAAGTCTGGTACTTAGGGCTCAACATGTACATACACATGCCCAGCTTAAAAATTCAGAAAATAAAACGCATGTAAACAAATATGCATGTAATAAATGGTAAACACAGAGAAAAGTACAAGTTCATACTTTAAAGATTCAGCATTAAAGTACAGTTCGTCCTAATCAAGGTAAATAAAAGACTTTAGGAGAACTTTTTAAATATGTACAATCAAGTATAAGAACACATGAAAATTATTAAATATACTGTTATTTCCCTAAGATTTTTGGTCTCAATGAAGTATAAGGAAATGTTGAGACTCCTCCTCAGCCTTTCATCTTCTTGACATTTTGATGGGTAATTTCCTGATTTTTTTAATTACATGATTTTTCACAGTTTTCCACATTTTTTCTATACATAAAAGTCCTTTATTGAAAATTGGCTTCCAACTAACATTTTTACTTTATTAACATTTTTATATAAGGAGAAGTCTCTTATTTAAGAGACATATATAAGAGAGACTTCTCCTTATATAATCCAATATAATCCTGGACCAAAACTCTAGAAACCAATACTGGTGAGGCCAAAGGCACTGACATAAACACGTACACTCTTCCATGTTTTCTCATTCTTTAAAACATGCGCTAGGGTATTGGAGGCACCAAGTTATCTTCCAGTAGGCATCAAATAATGACACAGGTACTGCCTCCTGAATTCAATCTGTTCACGGACTCTTTCCATACAGGTATACAAAGTGAAAAACTGCTAACACACCACTCCAGCAGACAAAGACAAAGTTGTTTAATTCTACTCCTTTGAAATAACTACTTCATCGAATATAGCCTATGTATCTTTGGTTAAATTATTTTCTCACTGGCATCAACATTTATATTCCCCTATATTATCTGTATGACGTTTATAAAATGAATTTCTGTTTTCCTTATTCTATCATTTCTTAAGTATTCCCAGATAAAGTTCCTAACGTGAAGAGAAAATAGAGGCAAATTTCAATATTTGATAAATTTTATCATGGTAGTTTTGAAAACAAATTTACTCTTTAAATTGCATTATAAAAAATACATTACTCTTCACATTCATTTTACATGGAAATATATAATCATTTGAGTATTTAAATATAGTTTCTCTTTAGCAAAATCATGTCACTCAGAGCCTGAATTACACAAAAATGTAAACACACAAGTCCAAAACACACTTTACACATTGTCTACATACTACAAAATTTGGAATAATTATAGTAAACATTTATGCAAGGACAAGATTAATAAAACACTCACTATGGTTATCATTTGATTTTTTACTATTAAAAGAATTTAATGCATACTTGAATACACACAGAAAAATCCAATTTTTATCTAATATGTAAATTAAGCCCAAACAAATTTTGACAAAGGTACACTCTTGTATCCTACCAAACTCTGAAAGTTATTCACTACTTATTTAAATTATAAAATTTACAATTCCAACTTTTCAAGCCTGTCTAAAATAACAATGACTACAGGAACTCAGTAAACATTTCAAAGTGCTTTTTAAAATCATCAGGACTATTTTATACTTTAAACTTTAGATATAAACCTTTTCTTCTTAAGGAAAAAAAAAAAAGGTACTTAGAAGAGTTTCCAATGTGAAAAATGGTAGTAAATTTTCTTCAAGTTTTTGATCAGTTGAATTATAAGAACTTTCCTCTCTGAATGATGTAATCACAGTAGATATGATACATCACAATTACATGGTACATTTTTTTTCCATATTATCTCTTGCTTTTAAACTGACACTAAAAGCTTGCAGAATGCCTATTAACAGTACTCAAGAGAATTACATGTCTACTTCATAGGGGAAAAAAAACACCAATACCCACAAGTAGAATATTTTTATGAATTAATTGCTTGCTGCTGCTAAGTCGCTTCAGTCATGTCCGACTCTGTGCGACCCCATAGACGGCAGCCCACCAGGCCCCACCGTCCCTGGGATTCTCCAGACAAGAACACTGGAGTGGGTTGCCATTTCCTCCTCCAATGCATGAAAGTGAAAAGTGAAAATGAAGTCGCTCAGTCGTGTCCGACTCTTAGCGACCCCATGGACTGCAGCCTACCAGGCTCCTCCATCCATGGGATTTTCCAGGCAAGAGTACTGGAGTTTATTTACTTCCTAATCAGTAAGACAGTTTTCTTTCTAAATTAAAATTGCAGGATTATTCCAAATTAGCAGCTGACAGTGATATTTTAAGAAAAGAAATTAAAATATTTGAATATAGGGTAAGTTGAAGTTGCTCTGCAACTAAAAATATAAACATTTGTCCATTTTTTAATCTAATTACTGCTTTAAATCTAGAAGAAATTATTTGGAAAACTCACCAGTGGCCACAAGACTAGAAAAGGTCAGTTTTCATTCCAATCCGTAAGAAAGGCAATGCCAGAATGTACAACTACCACACAATTGCTCTCATCTCACATGGTAACAAAGTAATGCTCAAAATTCTCTAAGCCATGAATAGTGTACTTCAACAAGCCACTTCAACAGCACATGAATAGTGTACTTCAACAAGCCACTTCAACAGCACATGAATAGTGAACTTCCAGATGTTCAAGCTGGATTTAGAAAAGGCAGAGGAACCAGAAATCAAATTGCCAACATCCACTGGATCATAGAATAAGCAAGAGAATTCCAGAAAAACATCTACTTTGACTACACCAATGCCTTTGACTGTATGGATCACAACAACTGTGGAAAATTCTCAAAGAGATAGGAATACCTGACCACCTGACCTGCCTCCTGAGAAATCTGTACGCAGGTCAAGAAGCAACAGTTAGAACTGGACATGGAACAACGGATGGGTTCCAAATCAGGAAAATAACACGTTAAGGCTGTACATTGTCACCCTGCTTATTTAACTAATATGCAGAGTACATCATGCGAAATGCCAGGCTGGATGAAGCACAGGCTGGAATCAAGATTGCTGGGAGAAATATCAATAACGTCAGATATGCAGATGACACCACCCTTCTGGCAGAAAGCAAAGAAGAATTAAAGAGCCTCTTGATGAAAGTGAAAAAGGGGAGTGAAAAAGTTGGCTTAAAACTCAACATTCAGAAAACTAAGATCATGGCATATGGTACCATCACTTCATGGCAAATAGATGGGAAAACAGTGGAAACAGTGAGGGACTATTTTGGGGGGCTCCAAAATCACTGCAGATGGTGACTGCAGCCATGAAATTAAAAGACGCTTGCTCCTTAGAAGAAAAGCTATGACCAACCTAGACAGCATATTAAAAAGCAGAGACATTACTCTGCCGACAAAGGTCCGTCTAGTCAAAGGTATGGTTTTTCCAGCAGTCATGCATGGATGTGAGTTGGACTATAAAAAAAGATGAGTGCCAAAGAATTTATGCTTTTGAACTGTGGTGTTGGAGAAGACTCTCGTGAGTTCCTTGGACAGCAAGGAGATCCAATCAGTCCATCCTAAAGGAAATCAGTCATGAATAGTCATTGGAAGGACTGATGCTGAAACTGGAATACCTTGGCCACCTAATGCGAAGAACTGACTCACTGGAAAAGATCCTGATGCTGGGAAAAATTGAAAGCAGGAGATGAAGGGGAGGACAGAGGATGACATTGTTGGATGGCATCATCGACTCGATGGACATGAGTTTGAGTAAGCTCTGGGTGTTGGTGATGGACAGGAAAGCCTGGCATGCTGGGGTCGCAAAGAGTCAGACACAACTGAGCAACTGAACAGAACTAAAAGAAATTATTAATACAATACAATGTCCATAACATACCCACAGGCTAAATAATGGCCCCTGAAATAAAGCTACATTTAGGAACTAACTGTTACACTGTACTTAATTCTGAAGTAACACATTTTTATTTCTGAAATCATGGTATACTGATCAAGTTTCAAATATGGTTTATACAATATAGAAGCTAAAAGTCATGTTTCCCTTTTAGCATCAATGACAGAAAAGGATCCAGTTTCCTTGACTTAGTAGGATAATTGAATGAATCTGTATCAGCACAACCAGTGTCCCTGAATAAAAGATCTAAAGATTTTTTGAGTATGTCAGACCTAAACTGCATATCTTGACATCTTTCATTTGAACTATTAAAATCAGTTAGCAAGTTGAAGGAAGGCCAAACCAATGTACAAATACAGCTTTTCACTAGCAAAATGGGGCTACACTTAGGTTATCAGTTTTATTGGTGTTGGTGGTTTAGTTGCCAAGTCGTGTTCAACTCTTGCGACCCCATGGACTGCAGCCCGCCAGGCTTCTCTGTCCATGGACTTCTCCAGGAAAGAATACTGCAGTGGATTGCCATTTCCTTCTCCAGGGAATCTTCCCCACCCAGGGATCGAGCCTGGGTCTCCTGCATTACAGGCAGATTCTTTACCACCTGAGCCACCAGGCAAGCTGGTAGAAAAGCATAATCACACTGGCAAGATCCTTTTCCCCTTAAGATCTAAAGAAAAACCTACAGATATTGTATATATACAATATGGATGTATCTCAATGAAGAAAGTTGAAGGCCTGCAGATACAGTTTAAAAGAAACAGGAGTCTGTTATGTATTTAAATCACCAGGCAGTTTTTTAAAAACTGGATTAAAGTTAATGAAATCTCATTCTCTGTAACGCTTCTGAAAGAAAGATAAATTGTATTTTGTGTGTGATTATTTAGGTTAATCCCATTCAAAAGCTGAGATAATCTATTAGAACTTCTTTTTAACTACCCAGTTAGAATATGACATTGACAACACTACTTTGAAACACACAGAAGACTCGATTCATATTCATCTGTTCCAATTTTTAAAAAGTAAATAATAAGATAGCATTTTATGTTTGCCACATTCATCCTTGCAGTATTTTAAGCTGCTGACATGAGACACAATCATAAAAAATAAATGGGACACGATTGAAGACAGAAAAGGGTATATATATTGTGCTAAATTATGTAATATAAATTAAGATGAAGCTCTTCCACAACAAAGGGACAAAGGGCATTAAAAAAAAAAAAAACACCCTAACACTAATTTTAAATGAATATTAAAAGTCCTGAAAAATAAGGCTATAGCAAAATAGATGAAGGTTCATTTTTTCCACCAGTTAGGAAAGCTATGTACACCAAGTGCCGAATGTATTTTCAACTGAAGCACTGACTCTTCAACCAGCCCTTAACAGAAACACCTTTAGTTTACTTCATTACCTCATAATCTGTTAGAGAATCGAGTCTTCATTCTATCCGAATACGGTACACCAGAAAACAAACTTCTCAAATCATATGTTCTGATAGGTCTACACGGCTTTCTCTGTTGTCTTCTAGGGTGTTTTTTATTACCATTCTTCTTACTTCGTGCAACGCTGGAAGAGGTCTGCACACGTTGCCTAGAAGAGCTTGCTATAGCTCGTGACTGCTCTTCAGCTCCTGCTGACAGAACTGAGGTGTTTGAGAGCATATTAGCTGGTTTCTTCGCCTTCTTTAACCTACTAACATTAGGTTTTTTCTTCTTAATATGCATCCTAACAAAAGTGCTCCTGGACTGATATTTGTGACGCAAAAAAACAGAGTATTTTGGAATATACTTTTTAATTATATCACTTAGTTTGCTCTGAATCCAAATCGACCGTTTTTCTGAAGCAATTCTGATATTTTGCTGGGGAATAACTGATCTACAACCTTTTTTGGGAAAATCTGGCTTATTATTAGTTGATACCTTCCTTCTCTGATTTTTGCTTTTACTTTTCAAAAACTTTTTTCTAAATGATTTTGATGAGGTTTTGGCAACATCAGGACTTGAAAAAGTTGACTGGAAATTACTTTCCCTCGAAATTTCACTAGAACTAAAAATCTTGGATTTTTCTGGAAACACAGAAGATTCACTGGCCTCCTGACCTGACTTTAGTTCATGTCCTACTGACACTGTCATAAAAGGTACTGAAGCAGAGCTTTGTACATAAGGATCATTATCTTCTGCATTAGAATTTAAGTGGCTAACATGCATTTCAACACAATTATTCCTGTCAGACCCTGGTACTTCTATGTTCAGAGGAGGATCAATTACAATGTGCTTATTCAATGGGTCATAACAATTAAAGGAAGTCTGGTTAAATTTGTACTGTATGTTAATATCCCAATTATTTCTACTACAGTGCCTCCTTTTAGAGACGCGGTTGGATTCACCTTTCTTCAACTTAATATTTGAAGAAAGAATATAAATTAAGGTATTTGCTTGCAAAGGCTTCAAAACGCCAATACATGATTCAGGAAATTCTTTTTTTTTAACTTTCTCTCTTGTTTTCCAGTTGTTTTGTAAAAGTAAATACTTCCTTACTGGAGAGTCTTTCTCTTGTCCACTAATTCTTTTTGTCCCTCGTTGACTTGTGAGATTGGTTTGAGTTCCATGCCTATCTTTTATAGCCTGGTCTTGAGAGGCCACTTGCCATGTTTGTTCATGATTCCTTTCTGTTGAAGGATGATGGTTAGGTTTATCTAAAGCCACTGAAAAGTCATCAATATGTGAAGTACCACCCTCATTATCATCACAATCTGAGAGAATTTGAATTGATGTGGTGTCCTGATTGAGGTCAGTCCAGGTCATCTTTTTTTCTTCATTCAAAAATTTTTTTTTCCTTTTTCTTATCTCACAGTCGCTAACAAAGTAACAGTAGAAATGATCTTTCTTAAATTCCTTCACAAGAGCACTCATTTGCACATCATCTTCTTTCATTATCTGAGACCGCGTTTTCCCCACAAATGAAGGAGGGACGGGAGGCAAGTGTTCAGGATATAGTTCATGAAGATCATCTTCTATGACCTCCTTTGCTTTTTCCAAGTTCCTTATAGAATCAACCACAGGAACAGAGTCGGAATGGGAATTATTATGATTTGTTTCTTTCTGGTCAAAAGACATCTTCTTAAATAGGTTGATCTTATTAACAGCTTCTTGAGGCCGGTCATTGCCAGACTGGAGAGAAGGATCACGTTGAAACTTCACCCCAGAACCACAAGGTTCACAGTTCATACTTTCTGGATCAGTATGTTTTAACTTCAAAAGGTTTTCTTGATCAGGCATTTGATGGATCACCAATCCAGGAGATGCATTACAATCCATCGCAGAAACACCAGATTCACAGTTCTTATCTTTTAGGCCAATATTTTCTACATCTTCCCAAAGGCTGACTCCTTTGTCAACCTTCTGCTGTTGCCGAGTTACTGGCTGAGAAGTCTCCTCCCATTCAAAGTTTCTTTTAGGACCACTAGATTGACAGCTCTTGTCTTTGGGGTCACTATATTTTGCCTTTTTTTTTTCAGATTCTTGCGACTGGTAAGTCATGGACTGATGAGAGGAATCAATTTGAAAACTCAGTTCAGAAACATAAGGCTCAGAGCTTGTCTCTTCCAGAATAATATAGTCTTGCTTCTGCTTTACTACTTTGAAGACCTTTTTGGAATGGTTTGTCACTGACTGAGGAGAGGCTTCACAAACATATCTTAGTTCAGAATCACAAGAGTCACAGTTCTCATCTAGGTCAAAACTTTCTGCATTTATACAGCTGATTTCTTTGACAGTCTTTTGAGGCGAATCAATCACTGGCTGAAAAGGGACATCAGAATCTGAAATCATTTCACAGTCATTATCACTTGCCGTCAGGTCCATAAACAGCATCTTATCTGTTTCTCTGTCTGACTCTTCAAGTTCGTTTATCACTATTTGAAGAGGAACATCAGAACCACACATTATTTCAGAATCCCTAGGTTCACTAACCTCTTCCATGCCAAGATACTTTTCCATCTGAAGATTTATCTCTTTGCAAACCACCTGAGGTTGGTCAACTCCTAACTGAAGATGAACACCAGAATCACATTTTATTTCAGAAACACTAAGTTCACAGTTCTTATTTTCTACGTCATTCTGATCCTCCTCTTGCAAGTTTATTTCTTTGACAGCCACAGCAGAATGACCAGCTACAAAGTCAACATCAGAATCATAACTTACTTCAAAATCACCTAGTTTGTATCTCTTATCTTCCAGGTAAATATGGTCTTCCTCCCAAAGACCTATTTCTTTAACAGCTTTTCTTTGAAGCTGGCCAGTCACTGACTGAAGAGGATATTCAGAAACAAAATTTATCTTAGGACCACAAGGATCATTGCTTTTGTCTTCCAAACTGGTTTGTTGCTCTTCCAAATCGTGGTGTGGCTCAACCACTGACTGGAGAGGGGTATTTGCAACAAAAATGATTTCAGAATCATTAGGTTCATAGCTCTTAGCACTCAGACGAACAGGTCCCTCCCTCAGAAGATTCATTTCTGTAACAGCCTCTTGAACTTCATTAGCCACAGATTGAAGAGGTCCATCAGAAACAAAGTCTATTTTTGAATCACTAGGTTTGACAACCTTATCTTCCAAGTCAACATGCTCCTTCAGAAGGTTTACCTCCTTAACAACTTCAGTTTGGCCAGCCACTGACTGAAAACAGACATCAGAGTCAGATACAATTTCAAAATGCTTAGGTTCATCTCTCTTATCTTCCATGTCAACTTCATCCCTCCAAGGGCTTATTTCTTTAACAGTTTGTCTAAGCTGGTTGGCCACTGATTGAAAGGGGTCATTAGAATTAAAATTTATTTCAGAACCACAAGATTGATTGTGCTTATCTCCTAATTCAGTATGCTTTTGCTCCAAAATAGTTATCTGAGGATGATCAACTACTGACTGATCCGTGAGATCAGAATTCAAACTCATTGCAAAACCACTATCTTGCCTGTTCTTATCTTTCAAGTACACATGATTTTCATTCTTGAGGTTTATTCGTTTAACAGCCACTTTAGGTTGACTGGACACAGATGGAAGAGAAACATCAGAATTATATATTAATTCAGAATCATTAGGTTCATCAACCTTATTCTTCAGGCTCATATCCTCTTCTTTCTGCACTTTTGTTTCTTCAACCACTTCCTGAAATTGTTCGGTCAATGGCTGAAGAGGGTCAGCAGAATCAAAATCCATTTTACCATAACTAGATTCATTGTTTGTATCTTCCAAATGAACATGTTTTTCCTTCAAAAGGCCTAGTTGAGGTTGGTCAATGACTAAATGAAGAAGGTTATTAGTATT
Source organism: Bison bison bison (assembly GCF_000754665.1). Lineage (NCBI taxonomy): Eukaryota > Metazoa > Chordata > Mammalia > Artiodactyla > Bovidae > Bison > Bison bison. The sequence continues at coordinate 28,820,700 of NW_011495032.1, read as the reverse complement.
CAATTTTTTTTCAAAGCCTCTGGGTCCAGTACTTTCATCTTTTGGGTCAACATGGTCGTCCTTCAAAACAGTTGTCTGAGGTTTTTCATTCATTGACTGAAGAGGGACATCAGAGTCCAAAATTATTTCAGAACTACTATATTTATCACTCTTGTTCTCTAGAACAACATGTTCTTCTTTCTGAACACTTACTTCTTTATCAGTTATTTGAGGTTCCATCATTGAATAATCAGAATCTAAACTTATTTCAGAACCACTATATTCAGCACTTTGACCTTTTAACTTAGCATGCTTTTCTTTTTGAAGCCCTAGTTCTTTCACAATCAGTTCCGGTTTGTGAGTCACTGACTGAACAGGGATATCAGTATCCAAACTTGTTTCAGAAACTTTTAACTTATTACTCTTATCTGTTAAATTTACATGTTCTTCTTTTTGGTTTATTTCTTTAATAGCTATGGAAAGATGACCAGTCACTAAATGAAAAGGAATACCAGATTTCAAACTGTTTTCAGAAACAACAGGTACATTATCCTTATTTTCTAAGTGTATATCCTCCCCTTTCTGAAGGTTTCTTTCTTTAATAGGATCTTCAGAATGTCCAGTCATTGAACGAAAAATATCATAATCAAACATTTCAGAATCACTAGATTCATTTCCCTTATTTTCTAAGTGTAGCCACTCTTCATTTTGAGGATTTAGGTTTTTAACAGCTTCTTCTGGCTGCTTAATCACTGAGTGAAAAGGGATATAAGAAGTCAAACTTATTTCAGAACTGGTGGGTGCATCATCTTTCTCTCCTAAGTGTGTACACACTTCTTTCTGAATGAATGTTTCTTTCACCGCTACTTCAGGTTGATAAGTCCCTGAATGAAGAGGCACACCAGAATCAAAAGTTATTTCAGAAACACGAGATTCATTACTCTTATTTTCCAGATCAATAGGATCCTCCTCATAAACAGTTACTTGAGATTGGTCAACTACTGGGTGAAGAGGACTATCAGAATAAAAAGTTATTTCAGAACTAATTGATTCAAAGCTCTCATCTTCCAAGTTAACATGCTTCTTATTTATTTCTTCAACATCCATCTCAGGATACTCAGAAACTGACATAAAAGAAGAATCGGAGTCAAAAGTGGACTTACAACTGGAACATCCATAGCTCTTAACTTCCATGTCAACATTTAATGCTTTCAGATTTATTTCACCACGAGAGCCCATAGGGTGAGAATCAAAACTGAGATCAGAAATGCTAGACTTAATACTCTTGTTCTCCAGGTCAATAGCTACTTCCTGAGCATTTACCTCTTTAACTGCAACTTGGGATTGGGCAGGCACCAACTGAGGATCTGTTTTCATCAAATGAAACTTTATCTCAGGACCATGAAATTCACAGTTCATATCCACAAGGTCATTCTTTTCTTTCCAAAGATTGATATTTTCAACATCCTTCTGAGGTCCATCAGACAAGGTCTCAAGAGAGACATCACAATCAAGATATGCTTTAGCACTACTGGGTTTATAATGACTATCTTTTAGAGAGACAGGCCTATCCTCCAGGTTTCTTTCACTGACAGCCATGTGAGGATGGTCGAAGAATGACTGAAGAGAAACATCACAATCAAAACTTGTTTCAGAACAACTCGATCCATAGTTCTTATCAACTAAGCTAATGTGAACCTTCTTCTGAAGTTCTGTTTCTGTGACAGTCACTGGGAATCGGCCAGGCATTGACTGAAGCGAGAAAACAGAATCAGCACTTATTTCAGAGCTACTAGATCCATAGTTCATATCAACCAAGCCAACGAGCACCCCCTTAGGAAGGTTTACTTCTTTCTCAGGCTGTTGGCGGCAGTCATCAGTTGACTGAAGTGAAGCATCACAATCAAAATTCATCTCAGAATCGCTGGATTCATAGCTTTCATCAACCAGCCTAATATGCATTACCTTATGAACACTTTCATCTTTCACTTGAGTTTTGCTGGTAGTCACCTGAAAGGAGTCATCACAATCAGAGCTTCTTTCAGAAATATAAGATGTATTATTCTTATATTGCAAATCAGTATGTACTTCCTTTGAAAGGTTTATTTCTTCAACAGTCACTTTGGATTGGTCCATCAGTGAATAAAAAGAGGAACTGCCATCAAAACTTACTGCAGAATCTCTTGATTCACAGTTCTTATCTTCTTGGTCAGTTTGCTCCCCCTTGCCAAGGTCTGGTTCAGCCTCTTCACAGTGATCAGATGCTGACTGAGGAGAGCCACCAGCAAACTTCATTTCAGAACTCACTTCGATCTTCTGTTCCCAAAAGGCTGACTTGTTAAAAACCAAATGCTTTCCTTCCTGGTTATGATCCATATTAGGAAAGAATTTCTCACGGTGCTTTGGAATGTCATCTTCAAAGATTCCTTTATTAGAAGGCATGTCAGTTTTACTCAGGTTGACTACTGGATTCACTGCAAATTTAGAAAGAGATTCCAATTTTAAAGAGTTTTCAGTACTCACAAATTCATGGACTTTAAAGTCAGTTGACAAAGCTTTAGTCTGAGAATTTACATCTTCCCGTAAGGTCAACTTATCTGAGTTTACACATAAAGACTTTCTGTTTAACTCTTTAGGTTTCTGATATGGAACTGAAGAAGTTTCTGGATGGGATGGTAGCATAGGGTTTCTAGAGCCCTTGTTTAGCTGTTTAAGGTATTTGTCAGCTTTGTTTGGGTCACATTTGTTAACTAAATCCAAATGGACTCCAAGTGACAAACCAGAAGTAGTGTCAGTTGTAACTGGTCTTTCATGAGAACTTTCAGGTGAACAACTAACAGGAGCATTAGAAATCACTGACGAACATATTACACTTTGTCTATTATTTGTACTGTGACTAATACCAACTGGATTAAACTCTTTCACACTGCTCCCAATTTTATGAATGAACTCCAAGGGATGCTGTTGTCCTTTTTCCAGTTTTTGAATAACTGATGGTCGATCTGAAACACTATGCATATATTCCTGAGGCCTAGAATACACCTTTTCAATGGGTTCAGATGCCTTGGTAGATATCTCTTCTCTGACTCCAGCAGCATCCTCAGTCTTTATTTCAGGACTAAAATCATCATTAGGAACCACTTCTGAAGGTGACACAATAGTCATATGAAGTCTCTCATTTTGCATTGATCTAAAAAATAAGGGGGAAAATTCCATTAAAATATTTTGACATCCATTTAAGATTTTTCAATGCATAATAAATTCTATGTTCTTTCTATCCTGGGCCAGATTCCTACAGCAGAGAGTTTCAAAATAAATTAATTTTGTAACATTTGGCTAAGGACAGAAAGGAAGGTAGAATAAAATCAAACAAGTTGAAAATCCCAAAGGATTCTATGAAACCAGCATCACCCTGATGCTATACCAAACAAAGATATCACACACACAAAAAAAATTACAGGTCAGTATCACTTATATTGATACATAGACATAAAAATGCTCAACAAAATATTAGCAAATCAAATCCAACAATTCATTAATGGATCACACACCATGATCAAGTGGGATTTACCCCAAGGATGTAAGGATTTTTTAATATCTGCAGAATCAATCACTGTGGTATACCACATCAACAAACTGAAGAATAAAAACCATATGATGATCTCAGTAGATGCAGAAAAAGCTTTTGACAAAATTCAACATCTATTTATGATTTCAAAAAAACTCTCCAGCAAGAGGGCATAAAGGGAAGATATCTCAACAAAATAGGCTATTTATGACAAATCCACAGCTAACATCATACTCAACAGTGAAAAGTCTAAAGCATTTCCTCTAAGACAAGAAAAGGATGAACAAGACAAGGATTCCCACTCTCACCATTTTTATTGAACAGTTTTAGAAGTCTTAGTCACAGAATCTAGAGAAGAAAAAGAAACAAAAGGAATCCAAAATGCAAAGGAAGAAGTAAAACTGTCATTGTTTGCAGATGACATAATACTATACATAGAAAATCTTAAAGATACCACCAAAAAAAATTAGCACTCATCAACGAATTGATAAAGTTGCAGGATACAAATTAGTATACAGAAATCTACTACATACACTAACAACAAACTATCAGAGAAATTAAAGTAACAATCCCATCTACCACATCAAAAAAGAATTAAATACCTAGGAATACACCTACCTAAGAAAACAAAAGATCTGTACTCAGAAAACTATAAGACACTGATGAAAGAAACTGACAGAGGTACAAACAGATGGAAAGATACACTGCGTTCCTGGAAGAATCAATGTTAAAATGAACATACTACCAAGGCAATCTACAGAGTCACTGTAATCCTTATCTGAACACTAAAGGTTTTCTTCACAGAACTAGAACAAATAATTTTAAAAGTTGTATGGAAACACAGAAGACTCTCAACAGCCAGAACAATCTTGAGAAAGAACAGAGCTAGAGGAATCATGCTTCCTGACTTCAGGCTACAGTAATCTATACAGTATTGTTCTGGCACAAAAATAGATACATAGATCAATGAAACAGAACAGTGTTCAGAAACAAACCTACACACTTATGCTCAATCTATGACAAGTGGAAGTCACCCAGTTGTGTCTGACTCTTTGGGACCCCATGGACTGTAGCCGGCCAGGTTCCTCTGTCCATGGAATTCTCCAGGCAAGAATATTGGAGTGGGTTGCCATTCCCTTCTCCAGGGGATCTTCCCAACACAGGGATCGAACCTGGGTCTTCTGCACTGCAGGCAGATTCTTTACCATCTGAGCCACCAGGGAAGCCCAAATCTATGACATAGGAGGCAAGACAGTCTCTTTAATAACTGATGCTTGGAAAACTGAATAGCTAGCTACATGAAAAAGAATGAAATTAAAACTTTCTCTTAACACCATATACGAAAATATACTCAAAATGGATTAAAACCCTAAATGTAAGACCAGATACTATAAAACTCCTAGAGGAAAACATAGGCAAAACACTGACATAAATCACAGCAATATTTTTTTGGATCCATCTCATAGAGCAATGGAAATAAAAGCAAAAATTAATGAACAGGACCTAATTAAACTTTAAAACTTTTGCACAACAAAGGACATCATCAACAAAATAAAAAGACATCAAGCATACTCAAATTTAGAAAACATCCTACAAAATAACCGGCCAGTCAGTACTCTTCTAAAAAGTGTCAAGGTCTTAAAAGCAGAGACAGACTAAGGAGCAACTCAAGATTATGGGAAAGTACAGAAATGTGACAATTCAATGCACTGAGTGGTCCTGGATGGAATGTTGGTCCCCAAAACAGGACATTAGTAAACACAACTGACAAAATCTGAATGAGTTCTATAAATAGTGTGGTATCATGGTGATTTCATGGATTTGATCACTATACTGTGGTTATTTTATTTTTCTTGCTTATTTTTGGCTGCACTGGGTCTTCCTGGCTAGTGTGCAGCCTTTCTCTAGTTTCAGGGAACAGGCTACTCCTTGAGGGGCACGGGCTTCTCACTGCGCTGGCTTGTCTTGTGGTAGAGCACAGACTCTAGACCCTCGGGCTTCAGTAGTTGCGGCTCACAGGCTCTAGTTGTGGCACACAGGATTAGTTGCTCCATGGCATGCGGAATCTTCCCAGACCAAGGATCAAACCCGTGACCCTTGCACTGGCAAGCAGATTCCTATCCACTATCACTAGGGAAGTCCACTGTGGTTATTTTAGACTTAACATTTGGGGAAGCTAGGTGAACATTACACAAGAAAAATCCCTTGTACCAGTTCGCAACTAAATTTTTTAAGTCTGAAATTATTCTAAAATGAAAAGTTAAAAAATAAAAACTATTTTAATGTCCATAAACTTTAGCCCAAAAGTTCACAGTCTAGAAGTCTACCCCACAGAAAGAGCTGGATGTACAAATATGTTTGTTGAAGCATTTTTTATATACACTATAAACTGGTAATTTATACTGACCTCAAGATAGGTTAATTCCATCTTTCCACCAGCTAAGAAAACAAATATTTTTTCCTAACTTTTCCCCATCATAACTTTTTCGTCATTTGCTAAGTTTTAGGTTGGTGACTTGCAAAGTGTGCAAGAAGTTTACCCTTTATTCTGCTGCTAGGACTAAAGTCAACTAATACTGTACAGGTGTGCTAATGATCTATGTTGCTTTACCTTAACAGCTGTAGCAGCAAACTCATCCAAGTACATAATCTGATTTTCTACCAAAGTTCTTCTTCAACATAGGACATTAACTTTTTAAAATGTTATCAAAAGATTTTTTATTAAAACAATCAAAATATATTAATAAAAGAGTAAGCTATCAAGATACTGACAAATTATAAAAATAATCAATTCCGTCTTACAGAGTAGCACAGAGTTAGCAAATAGTTCCATTAATGTGGAATAAATTTTTACCTTGACTATCCTTACTTAGCTACTATCACCAACTTTTGGTTACTAATCTTGTTAAAGTTATGTTTGTTCCCACCTTTTTACCCTGCTTAATCCTGTGGCATCCTTGATGATACATATTTACTGGCCTGACTTTTCTTTAGAAAAAGCATAGTATAGTCCATATCTTTTAGAGTGAGATTTTTTTTACTTAACTTAGGAAAAATGTTTAAACAACTGCAAGGATAAGTTACTAGATAAAGGTTCACGTTATATTCCCTGATTCAAAGATTCACTTTAGGAAATATTAGGATGTTAACACAAACATCCACTGTAATATATAACTACGTACTAATATTCCCTAGAGAGGGGCATGGCACCCCTCACCAGTATTCTTGCCTGGAGAATCCCACGGACAGAGGAGGCTGGTGGGGCTACAGTCCACAGGGTCGCGCAGAGTTGGACACAAATGAAGCAACTTGGCACACATGAATATACTAATATTATTTCACTCAGTTACTCTACCTGCTTTCCTGATAACGACACGGGTGGTGCTGCAGTACATCCTGCAAGAAACGTTCCATCAAACTAGCAGCACCCATCCATTGTCTTTTCTGTGTGATCAAGGATCTGTGATAGTCACTGGATAGATGCTGGGAAATAAAAAGAAAATGAATGTTTCTAAATATTCTAATGGGTAAACATACTAACGGGTAATACTCATTAGCAGTGAGAGCATCACAATTTGGATTCATCATACTCCTGGTAAAAGTATAAATTGATATACCCTTTATATAAAGCAATTCTAAAATACTCATCTGAAAACCATTTAAGGGGAGCGCAAATCATTGCAGAATATTAGAGGACATGCAGCTCACTTCTCCCCATGAACATATCAAAAATACATCTATATGTGAAACAATTCTTCCTGAAAACTAACTGGAAATGAGTAAAAGGACTCCTGCACAACCATAGCTGTAAGAAAGATACACAGGAAGGGTAGGAAGGGTACAAAGGGAAGAAAAACAAGCAAGTGGTTTGTACCTGTGCTTAGGGGAGGGGATTCAAAGGCAAAGGGAGACCAGTCTCTCGGGAGGGTAAATGACCCATACAACCATTCTGTTTTTCACTTTCAGTACAGTATTCAATAAATTACATGTTACCCAATCATTATAAAACAGGCTTTGCATTAAATGATTTTGCTCAACTGTAGACTGATGTAAGTATTCCAAGTACTTTTAGGGTAGGCTAGGTAAGCTGTGATATTCAGTAGGTTGAGTGAAGTCACTCAGTCGTGTCCAACTCTTTGCGACCCCATAGACTGTAGCCTACCAGGCTCCTCTGTCCATTGGATTTTCCAGGCAATAGTAATGGAGTGGATTGCCATTTCCTTCTCCAGGGGATCTTCCCAACCCAGGGCTCGAACCTGGGTCTCCCGCATTGTAGACAGACGCTTTACCGTCTGAGCCACGAGGGAATTCAGTAAGTTAGGTGTATTAAAGGCATTATCAACTTAAGAGACTTTCAAATTATTATCAGAAATGTAATCCCACCCTTCCGCCTCAGGGTCTCTATCCTTGCTATCCTGTCCCTCTAACCTATAAATTCTGCCCCCCAAGATATAAGCAAGCCTGATCCCCACATTTCATTCAAATCTCAGCTCAAATGTCATTTCTGTAACCTCACCTGGCCACTCAATCTAAAACCGCACCTTCTTCCCTATTTTATTTTCCTCATATCATTTATCACAGTCTGACACACCATGTACTAAATTTATGTGACTACTTATTTTCTGTCTTAGTGCATCAAACTGTAAGCTTCATGAATAAAAGAAACTGCTTTTGTTCACAGCCATATCCCTACAAGCCACATCTCCTCATTAGTAGATTCTCAATATGGTCTGTTAAATGAATTTGATTGTGTAAAAGAAGCGAAAGTTATGAGTAGGTCCTTTGTGGTATAACCATAGTAATAGGATCTTCTCACCTGCTCCAGGTTATTATAGAATACACAACAAAAACTGCAATATCCTGATCTGTTCTGCATGTTGAAAAACCAAAGTCAGATGGCTACTGTCCTTGAATACTCAAACTGTAAGAAAAGAAAAATGACAAAAACACAGTAATTCCTTACTACCATGAAGAAGATAGCCATGATAACACCATAGAAGAGAACTTCATTCTTGAGTCCTACTCACTAGTATTTCTAATAATTATGAGAATAGAAAGGGCTACCATGTGCTACCAAACCAATCAGTGAGCCTGCAATTAACTGAGACCTTTCTTCTTTTTTTAAATTGAGGAATATTTGATGCACAATATATGTCTCAGGTGTGCAACACAGCACAATTCACAATTTTTAAAGGCTATATTCCATTCATAGTTGTTATAAAATATTGGCTATATTCTGTGTGTTGTACTACATATCCATGTAGCTTCCCTATTTTATATATAATTCTTTGTACCTCTTAATTCTCTGCATTTATCTTGTCCCTCATTTCTTCCCTTTCCACCTGGTAACCACCAGTTTCTTCTCTGTATCTGCTAGTCTGTTTCTTTTCTGCTATATTCACTAGTTTATTTTTTAGATTCCTCATGTATGCGGATATATGAGATATCATACAGTATTTGTCTTTCACTGAGACCTATGCATCTTCTAAAAGAATAGTGTGTTGCCAATATTTGAAGCCTAGATGACTACATTTTTACTGATTTCCTGGTAAGTTGTTAAGAATTATTGGGAAGTGGTTCAGTATTGAATACAGTACTCAATTTTTAAAGAAAAATTACTATTCCTAAATTGTTACTATAGTACACTTACTATACTCTAATGAAGCTCATTAATTTTTCCATCATGCTTCTACACAAAATCCCAGATCATGTGAACACTCAGTGTCGTATATAACAGCTTATTCTCTATCATGAGAGTAAAGATACCACATTTATTTTCTGCTTAATCCACAAAGAGGAAGATTTTAAAGTAATTTATCCAACGAAGTTGCTAAAAAACAAAATAGCAACCAATATAGCTTCTGAAGCAAAAGATATTTCTCTTCTGACAATTACAAAACCAAACATGAAGATTTTTTTCCAACTAGTGGAAATCCAACAAAAATTTCTCTTAATGAGAAACAATAAGAGACACAGGAATAGTTGATTTGTTAAACAGGAACAGTTTATTTATTAAACAAATAAAGAAGAGTTTCCAAGGTTCAACCCTCAAGCCCAAAACTATAATCCTTCAACACTTCATAATATAGTGATTTCCAAGCCAGGCTGAATATAAAAATCATCCTCCAAAATTCTGATTTAGTAAATCTGAGAATAGAGCCTAGAATTTAGAATTTTTAAAATTTATTTACATACTCATTTATACAAAATGTGACAAATTTAAGTAATAAATCCAATACAATGTAGCTTTTTGCTGTTTTGTGAAAGTGAAAATAGGATTTTTAAGAAATAATTTCATTAAGATTTTAATTCTAATTATTTTAAACACTCTTTACTGTCAAAAAATATAAAGAGAATGACTCTGTAATATTATTTCTGATAAGCTTGTGTGCAACAGAAAAAGTCTATTCACTAAAATCAGTGTTCAAACATTGAAATCACAACCTTAAAACCAATGAGAATAACAAAGCTTCATTAAATCAAAATTCGATCATAACATTCACTTACCCATTACTTTTTATTATGAGAAACTTTGATAGTGTCTGACTTCTCACTTATAAGGAAAATAAACCAATTAAATCAGCCTCTGAAATAAAGAATATTAAAGAAATTATTTACTTAAAATTTGATCTTTTTTCCTTTAATTTCCTTTACTTATTAACCTGAAGCAACAAAATGAAAGAAATTTTAAGTTGCATTCACAGATATGGCAATTTTCAGGCTGAGATAACTCTATAGAGTTTAAACCTAAACTCTGAAGATAGTTAAATAAAATTTTTAGTGCTTTATTTAAAATATAATCAAAACATTCATTGAATAAAAGGCAAAATGAAAGTATGAGTCTACCATCTCACACACATGCACGCAAAATTTAAATTTTATCTTTAACCCTTATGGTAACTCCCAAGGCATTATTACCTGCCATTTCCATTATCTCTAGTGCCATATATATGCCACAATGAAACAGACCTACAATAAACCAAAAGCACCCATTGGCATTTTGAAAAATTCACATGCTAGGACCCCAAAAACATGGAACCAAAATCCCTTAGTAGGAAGCAGGCACATGCATATTACACAAATTTAAAACATTCCAAGATGATTCTGATATAGGTTGAACCAATAACATGTCATTTTTCATGTAGTAACAAAATCCTTAAAGGTACCATTTCTTTGGGGCCTGGGATGATATTAAATGACCAAATGGCTCTTTTTATACAAACTCTGAATTCTATTGGTACCTGGTATTTTTATAAAGTAACAAATCATTTACCTTGAGCAGAAAAGATCAGATATTTCATCAGCTATATTTAGTCCTGGCAAACATCTATAAATCAAAATAAAACTGTTTAACAAAAAAAAAAAGATAAGCCCTCTAAGTGTCTACCATTAACTAAATAAACACCTTCAAGTCACAATTTAAATTTGAAAAGTGACACAATTATGTATTCAATAACAGAAGAAAATTAACTTTTGAACACAAAGCACTTTATATACTATGACTCACTGAATCCCACATGACCTCTTAAGACGTTCTGGAACAGAGCAACTCTGATGGTTCACTGAACCCACCGTCAAATACGTCAGATCTCTGGGTTCTGGGAACAGTAGCTGTAAGAACGCAAGGCACAACTGTGCCTCTGGTAGGGTTGAGAATAAAGACGCCATCAAACCCAAAACGAACTTTATGAGAAACTTTTCAAAGAAATATTTATGTGAAATTTAAGTTTGGGTCTTGTACTAACCACGCCAACACTTAGCTCTTGTGTTAGTTTTAGTTTTTAAAAAAAATACTGTCAATTCCCTATCAGCTATCTATATCAATTGACAATTCAGCCAAATTATCAGTTTTATTCCTCCACATTGTTGTGAGCTAAGTGTTGACTCCCCCCCTCCCCCAATCCCTTATCCAGAATCACTGGTTAGCAAAAAAATTCCAACACTTGGACTCAACACCTGACACCATTGTCTGATCAAGAAATAAACATTTAGCTCCTACCCTGGTTAAAGGTCCATGCTAGGAGCATGAAGGGGTAGAAAGAAATATAAGACAAGCTTTCTTGCTCTCATTAAGTTTAAATGGAACTGGGAAATAAATATAAAAATATGAGGTGGTATCTGAGAAATGTCTAGGCACAAATAATACGTGCAAATGGGTTTAGTTGCAAAATTCAGTTTTAGCTGTAGGAACCAGGATATCACAGCAGATACGATTTTATAACTGGACATTGGGAACCGCACAGAATTTGCTGACACAATTGTCAGGAAAAGATATTCCAAGTATCACAGAGGTAAAAGTACAAAAGCAAGAAAGCACGAGGTACCTTTGGAGATGGTAAGTCGACAAGTTCAGCTGGAGCTACGTTTTCACTTAAGAATTTAAGGGGCATTAGAGCAAGAAAAGTAGACTGGAGTTTGACATAATAGGATTTAAAAGCAGACCGAAGATTTAGACCAGGGATCCCCAAACTCTGGGACCTAATGCCTGATGATTTGAGGTGGAGTTGATGCAATAATGAAAGAAAGAAATCAGTGCACAATAAACGCAGTGTGCTTGAATCATCCCAAAACCATCTCCCTCACCCCCTTCTTTGTCTGTGGAAAAACTGTCTTCCACGAAACCTGTCCCGGGTGCCAAAAAGTTTGGGGACCCCTGATTTAGACCATATCTTTAGGCAGCATATAAATTTTTTGAAAAGCAGTGTATTCAGAGAGTGCTTTAAGAAAATTCTAGAAAAACAGTTCTTCCCTACTCAAGATGTTTTTCACAGGATTAGGAATATAGCTTTAAACTATTCAGCACCATTTCCTAGAATATTGAAGAATTAGTTAATACCCAAAACATTTAAGTTCAAAGAGTCAGTATCCCTTAAAGCAAAGACTTAGTCCCATTTATGCTTATAAATTAGGAAAACACACATTAACTTTTTTTAAGAAATGACTTTTATTAATTTTATTATGAGATTTATTGACTTATTTATTATGAAAGTAAAAGAAAATTATAGCACAATTATAAAAATTAAGAAAGAAAAAGCATAGGAATCAGCCATAATCCCACTACCCACCATTCAATTTGCCATATAATCTTGTTCCAAACATGTTTTTACAAAAATGGAATGATACTACCCATTCTATTTTATAGTCTCCTCTCTTTTAACCATAGATGATGAATACCTCTATATGATAATATATATAATTCTAAAACAGAATATTTAGACTATATACTATTTCATTTTATCAGTGTAAGATAAAAGTCCTCTTGCCTAACAAGAAAAGACCCAGCAGTTGGTGAGTTAACTTTTTAAAAATTAGTCAATAAGATGATTTGTAAAATACATACATATATAACCTTAATATTTTATCCAACTTAAAACATACAAATCAATACACGCTTGATTTAAGATCAAGATGGGCTTTTTTGCTTCACTGAGGTCTCTTTGTGGACAAGTCAGCTTGAGTTCCGAGTCTTTTTTCATATTTTCATAAACACATTTGATTTACCCTCAAGGAGTTTCTGAAACCAAGTCCCCCTAAAACTGAGTTCCTCAGATGACTTTTATAATTAACCTCTCTATCCAAAACTTTATTCCCTTTCTTATCCCACCCCTGCTCCCTTTAGGATTGAAGTAAGTATCAAAGAAAAGGGGGGTCCTGAGACCCAGCAGGACCCTGAGGGGCCCTCCCAGGTGCAAAAGCCTCTCCATGTCTCCAATTTCTTGTTTGTAGAAAAAAGCTTTAGTCTCCTAGACCTTCCCTGAGTTCCAAAAAGCAAAGAGGGAAGTGAGAATGCAGAAACAAAGGAAAAGCAGTTAGTCAAGAAAACTAAGTATAGCTTAAACAATATTTCAGTGATAAAACAATCGTAGGGTGTGTGTGTGTGTGTGTGTGTGTGTGTGTGTGTGTGTGTGTATGTATAATAATCTGAAGCATAACTTCCAGCTTTTTTTTTTTTTTGCAGAAACTAAGAGCCCTCCCGTACCCAGGCCAGGGATGGGTGTAGCTGACTACATGCTGAAAGTAAGTAGACTGAAAGCAGGTAGACTGGCTGGAACCAGAAGGTTAATGATTAAAAGTTCTGAGCCATCACCCAATTATCTCACCACAAACCAATCAGAAAAAAGTCCATCAACCCTCATCCCAAATGTTGTCCTTAAAAGACACTTCCTGAAAGTCATCAGGGAGTTTGGTTCTTTTGAACACGAATTGCCTTTTTTCCTTGGTTGGCACCCTGCAAATAAACGCTGTACTTTCCTTTACAACCTGGTGTCAGTAGACTGGCTTTGCTGTGCAGCAGGCGAGCAGACCCAAGTTCGGTTCGGTAACATTTCCATTTTGGTTCCTCTAAAACAGAATAAGAACTTAAAGACATTTTCAAAACCGAAAGCACTATTACGATTAATGCTTAAGAATTTCCCAAACCTTTTACAGTTGTGATACCCAATTAAGTACTTTTGCAACAGCCTTTTTTTGAGGCCAAAGCATTTATTTTTCATAAAAATAACAATGCTACCAAAAAAATGACAGTGCTTACACTCTTTTTTCATTGATTTATGTAATATTTAAAACTGCAAAAAACAATCTGGGGCAGGGAATAGAGATCTCTGAAGTGCTTGAGATAACCAGCAGAACTAACTCAAAACAGAAGTAAAGTTGTGCTTTTTTTTTTTTCCCCAGAACTATTTCTTGCATATCCAAGATCTGTACCTACTGCAGAGATAAATAAACACATTGCTGAAATGCCTTGAGTTAGAAGCATGTGAGTTTCTCAAGCTGTGACACTGAATAAGAACCAAATCCAGAATCCCTGTGAGAAATATTTTTCAATTGCCCGACAACAGAGACATCAGCTCAACAGCAAATAAGGAAAGACTTGGACTTTTTCTGATGGTCCAGTGGTTAAGACTCTGCGCTCTCAATGCAGGAGGCACAGGTTTGATCCCTGGTAACAAAAGTAAGATCCTACATGCCCTACAGAGGGGCCAAAATAAATAAATTAATAAGTGAAAGTCTCGACCGACTCTTTTCGACCCCGTGGACCACAGAGTCCATGAATTCTCCAGGCCAGAATACTGGAGTGGGTAGCCTTTCCCTTCTCCAGGGGATCTTCCCAACTCAGGGATCAAACCCAGGTCTCACGCAAGGCATTTGGATTCTTTACCAGCTAAGCCACAAGGGAAGTCCAAGAATACTGGAGTGAGTAGCCTATCCCTTCTCCAGGGGATCTTCCTGACCCAGGAATTGAACAGGGGTCTCCTGCATTGTGGGCGGATTCTTTACCAACTGAGCTATCAAGGGCATTTGGTCTACTGAATAAGAAAATCTAAAATATTTTTCTAGCAATAGGAAAACAATAGGGGAGCAATCACAAAATAATGACCAAATGATATTAAAACACCATCTTAATTCAGGGTACCTTTCTTTATAACATTATTAACTAATTTTCAATTTCCCACTTTTTTGCATTATCTGCCTTATAGAGGTTTACCTCTGATGACAAGAATTATCCTGGATAACTTCACTCAGTCTTAATAGATAACTTCTAGTGAATACTTAATCAAATATGTTCCAGGCACTAAATCAAGTTTCACATGCATTACTGCATATGAATATCAAACACCCTTAAAAAGTTGGCGTTCCAATAACTCCCACATTACAAATCAGGAAGTTCAGAGAGAAGCACTATCTTATTCCAGTCACTCACCAATAACCAGTGTAGCTCCGAAATGACTCTGTCAATCTGAGCAGTTTATGCTCTTAATCTGTGAACTTCTTTCAAAGGCTTTCTCTCTGTATTTTCAGGAATGCTAATTGATTGTTTTAATATTACGTGAAAACACGTAATTAAGAATCTAATGTGCTACAAAACACAAGGTCACATAGACCAAAGAAAAGAGTAAAACTACTGTTAATCTTAATTGCATCATTTCGCCCATTCTTTTTTCTTTTTTCATTTTTTTCCCCTCCCATTCAGAGACGAGTGCTGACAGGACCTTGGATTAGTGATTTCCAAATTTAATTAGCATGGCACACGGGAAGCAACACATTTTATATCATAACCCAGTATATGTAAACACATATGTACACACCACACACACATTAGAACAGCTTAACAAAACAATACCTTCATTACATGTAATGAGCTCTGGTATTTCTATGTGATCTTATTTTGGCTTATGAAATTAATTTAGTAGTTATGATCTACTAAATTCATTTCACAATTCACTAATGGTTTGAAAGCTGCCATTTTAAAAAACATTATCTCAAGTGATTAAACAAAGCTAACAATATTTTATAGAAAATGACTGGTACTCTGAATTCAGTTTATTTCCATCCAACATCTTGGCCACTGCAGTGACATTTATTAAGCTTTTTAATAGTTTCTCTACTAAGGTTAGTCACTGGTCAAGATTGAAGAAGAAAATTTTTGCTGTTCAGGCTTTGGGTCCAAATCAGTGCAATTTGGGAAGGCAGTAGAAAGATGTTCACACATTAATATAGGAAAAGTCTTTCTTGTATTAAAAAACATCATATTAGCAACCCATTCATGTAACACGAATATATGTTTTGTGTCTCAAACAGTTAATAGTGACTCTCTTTTGAGAATAAGGGTTTTATAGCTTTTTTCAACGTTTTTCCCTCCCTGATAGTACATAATTCCTGCAAAAAAAAAAAAAGTACACAAAATTTCAATTTGAGGGGGCAAAAAAAAGTGTTTTAGTTCCATGACAGCTGGTATCTCTTCCACGCGCTGCCAGAATCATGTTAGGAACTGGAAAGGGCCTTAGGAGCTCGTGAAAATGACGCCGTGATCTGGCCAGATTTACACAACCGTTGCACGGTAATAGTAAAACGATCATTAACACAAAAATCTAACGTTTTCAAAGCAAATTCTGATCGCCAGAGGCCGCTGAAGGCCTAGATTTGGGGACAGTTGCACACAACGCGGGACACTGAGAGAGAGTGGACACTGGCATCTGTGGACAGGTGGCTCCGGGTCTCGGCTCTACAGGCGCCTCTGCACTTCCCCGCAGGCACAAAGCCCTAAATCCGACCTCCACAGGTAGCCCCTCCCAGCCCCACTCTCAGGCCTCGTCCCGGAGCCCCTCTGATCCAGGGCCCCCGAAGAAGCGCAAGGCAGCCAGCTCGCCACCTCCACCCACGACCCAGGCCCCC
>NW_011495032.1:28800370-28803777 GCF_000754665.1 Bison bison bison | reverse complement strand
AGCAGCCGCTGCCCGCCGCCCGCGGAGCCAGAAATAGGAGTCGCCGTCTCTCCCGCCTGTGCGGGAGGAAAAGCAGAGCGGGAGCGTCACTCGCAGGTCCCCCGTCCCGCATCACCACTGAGCCCACGTAGACATCCCGGGGGAATGCAGCCTCGCGGCTCTCATTGAGGTTTGACGTCAAGGAAGGTGCGAGAACAGGAGCCCCACTGACGCAGGAGCCGCGGGACCGCCCCCTGCCCACCCCTCGCCCCTGTTGCTGGAATGCCCCTTCCTCCCGCCCTAGTGTCCCCTCCCCACATCTTCCGAAGGAATACTTCCTCCAGGGTCAGGGCCCCAGTCCGGAGCTTGTGAGATCAAACCTGTTCTAAACCGAGCGACTAGACTCCCAGCGCAGGATGGACTATGAGGTTTTAGCTTTTGAGGACCCCCATAGAAGCTGCTTGCCTATTCAAAGCCGCAGAGCAACTGTAGAAAAGAAAATGGAGCTGTTCAAGGTTTATTTGTGTATTCTTGCAATGTATACTCAAGGCACCCCTTTATAGGATCTTAAGACGAATCCTATTAATACTTGCTTTGACAAATGAGAAGGAAATGGCAACCCACTCCAGTATTATTGCCTGGAGAATCCCATGGACAGAGGAGCGTGGGCTGTGGCCCATGGGATCGCAAAGAGTCCAACAGGACTGAACAACTTTCAGTTGACAAATAAGAAAAGTGAGATTTAAAGAAGTTAGATATTTGGAGACCTGCACTGCACATGAAAAGGTTATGAAAACTAACCAGAATCCACTTCGTCATAGGGCACTGCTACTCACTACGAATATAGTGGAGTGGAAAAAACACTATAGTTTTGTGTATGAGAAATGCAAACCTAAATCAACCACAGTATTGAATATATCATAATAATTTGTGAGGAGGAAAATCATCATACCAAAAATGGAGAGGGTCTCCAATTGGAGAGCATGTCTTATATAAAAATAACCTTAGCATGAGCTACTCTTCTCTTTAGTTGCTGCTATAACTATCATTACACTTTTTGGTAAACTTGTGACATTGCAAACCCCCCCCCTTTTTTTTTTTTTCAAGTATCCACTGAAGTGGCGTCCATAGTTTCCTTTCTTTTTGTATTTCTCAGCTCTTGCCTCCCCCACTACATCTTTCTCCCGCTTTAAACTTGGGATTATTGCAACTGTTCGTTTAAAACCCGTTTAGATTTTTTTGACACACCAAAAAGTGCTCCTTTGAGGCAAACCCTTTCCAAATCCTAACCTTGGAAATGATGAAAGAAAACCCTTTACACATTAACCCAGCCACCATAACATGATGTATTTTGCAGATGCTACGACACACATTTTCCACTGTTTAACATCTCTGAAATTGGGGTGCATTTTACAAACTGGTCTCAATATTATTGGCCAGCTGGTTATATTAACCAAGTTTTCATTCCCTCCATACATAGAAACTTGAATGTAGCTGTTCACATTGTCCTCACTTCAACTGAGTTAAGTGCATTGTTTAATAAAACTCACAACCCTAAGAGGAAGGATGTACACCACTAACACTTTTGCACACACACACACACACACACACACACACACACACATAAAGTACTGTGTGGAAAATTGCAGCCATCAACAACTGATTCAGAAAGTGATTTAGAAAAGTTGGAATGTAAAGAAAATTGAGGAACACTGTAACCAATTTTACTTACTAGCAGTCCTTCCAGACAAGATTCGGTCTAGTGGCACTGGGTGCATTTTCAGTAGAACTTAATTATTTTTAAGATTAAGCTCAGAAGTAATAATTTCCTCCCAATCCTTTATTAACCCATTATAGATATAAACCCATACATTCAGCAAATACTTGTTTAAAAGATGTTAAGAATCAAGGTTCCAATTGTATGCATTTCACTCCCTACTCAGGGAGAAAATGACCATATATATATAATTTCATAATCTTCTTTCTTCAAAGGAAGTAAAAAAGCTGTTCTTCTGTGTCCACAAATACCTGTACTTTGTAAGCCGTGTAAGCTAACATTAGACTAGTGTCTTAAGGGAGATGGCTACAGGGAAAACCTAGATCTCATTCCTAAGTCATAAAAGAATTAAGATTCCATCCATCTAGAGTTTGAATTGCGTTTCCCCCAAGTTCTGTTGTTGTGCCTACCTACCTATTTACAGTTAGTTCAGATCATTATGAAGCTTTTGATCATTAGCTTGGCATTTTACCTCTTTAAAGGGTATAATGTCATCTTTAAGGGAAAAGAATTCATTCACATGCCTCATCCAAATGACTATTTAAGAATTAATGAGAATGGTAAAAAAAAATACCTCCCATTTCATCTCCTTCTTGATCCCCTCTTATATTTCCCATCTTTGACAAAAGTTTCATCCAAAAGAAGGAGGGATAAGGAAAGAAGAATAGTGCTGACGTCTTCATCTTTCTGATTGTTGGAACAAGAAAGAACAAAGAGATTTGAGAAAAGAAATGAAAGTTAAAGTATATAGCTTCAAGTTAAAGTATATAGCTTCAAAGTATATAGCTTTCCTATGGTGGACCTAGGAAAATCGCAGTATAAACCCTGGGGAGGAGAGCTCAGGAGAGATTGTGCAGATGAGTTAAGTCTTCGTTTATCGTGTAAGAATTTAATACACAATTGACCCTCAGATGTGACTCTCAGACAACACAGATTTGAACTGTTGGAGGAGAAGAGTCAGTACCTCTAACCCCTGCATAATGTCTGAAGTTGGCATATCACCAAATAGCAATATAAACCTATTTCTAAGAAGACTTACAGATTATCCTTCAGAAATGAGGACCAAAAACATTTTTTGCTGGTTACTTCTGCTCGTCAGGAGTGGACGCAGGCAAAGGCATAGCAACAGGGCAAATGACTACACTTTTAACATGATAGCGTTTTCCCCCAAAGCAATTTAAAATTATGTACAGTAAGGTTTAACTTCTCTGTTATAGCCTTCCCATCCTATTTTCTTCCTTCATTCTAATCAGATCAACTCTATTCCACTTTTACATCCTGTGGAAACACCTGTAACATGCCTTCATACAAAGACAAGTTTGGGACATGTTTGGCATCAGTTCAGTTCAGTTCAGTCGCTCAAGTCGTGTCTGACTCTTTGCGACCCCATGAATCGCAGCACGCCAGGCCTCCCTGTCCATCACCAACTCCCAGAGTTCACTCAGACTCACGTCCATCGAGTCAGTGATGCCATCCAGCCATCTCATCCTCTGTCGTCCCCTTCTCCTCCTGCCCCCAATCCCTCCCAGCATCAGAGGCTTTTCCAATGAGTCAACTCTTCGAATGAGGTGGCCAAAGTACTGGAGTTTCAGTTTCAGCATCATTCCCTCCAAAGAAATCCCAGGGCTGATCTCCTTCAGAATGGACTCTG
>NW_011495032.1:28787003-28800187 GCF_000754665.1 Bison bison bison | reverse complement strand
TCCAGCATTTCTCATGATGTACTCTGCATATAAGTTAAATAAGCAGGGTGATAATATACAGCCTTGACGTACTCCTTTTCCTACTTGGAACCAGTCTGTTTAGTTCGCAAGGATTCTTGACTAATTTTTACTATATTCTATTCCTTTCTCTTTTTTCCTTTCTCTTCTTCCCCTCTTTTGCTTCTGCCTGCCCATTTTTCTTTTCCTTCCTTTTTTCTTGCACAGAAACAGGTTGTACTCCTCAAAAACAGTGCTTTCAACTTCAGGCACTGATAAGGACTGAAAATGTCATTACTTAACACTTTTCCCTTCCTTTAACTCAAATGTCATTGCGAAGCTCATGTTCTCTGGTGTATAAATTAAAAAAATAATAATAATTACTATGGCCTGCCGAGGTCCAGCCCCGGCTGATCCAGGGTATTCGAAGGGGAGACAGCGTCGGCGACCTATTCAAATGTTAATTAGAGATATAAAGAGTAATAGAATGAGGATAGCTCAGTGGGAAAATTCAGTGGAGAAAAGAGGCTGAGTAGCTTGGTTTACGCGGAAAATCAATATAACCTGTGACACCAGGTTAGCTCTGACCATGGAGGCCACAGGCGCCCTCTCGAATAGCGGAAGGTGCCCCACCTTAGACACCTTCTCGAGTGGGTCTTAGAAGCCCAGGCAAATAAACGGTCGCAGAGGATATCCACACTCCAGATGGATACTCAGCTGGAAGTTAAGGGGAAGAATGACATGGGGAGACCAAGCTCTGGTGAGCAAGGCCCGTAGCTTTATTTTCAACAGGGGCTTTTATACCCTAAGTTAAACATAGAGGATAATAGGGGATGCAAAGTCAGCAGTTTTTGATCCTTATCAAAAACCAGGGTTTCTTTCCTGCAAATTCATCGTATACAAATGGTTTATGTGCTTTACATCATCTTCTGGCCAAAAGGCCTATTAACATTTTATGACTCTTGACAAGGACTTATCAACAAAGACTTATTTTCTCTAAGAGTAATTATTTTAAGGTTTGGCGCCATCTTCCGAAGATAAAATTGCATTCCTATAGGGCGGATGTGTAATGGGTTTACAACAAAGGAAAGAATTTATTACCTTAAGGGTCTAAAGTTACTAACACCAAGGCCACTACTTATTTTTTCTACGTACCAACTATATTAATTAATACACATTCAAGGATACAATTCAGGGGATGTGGAAACTTGGCAGCAAGCATTGGCTCATCAATGAAATCTTTTACTAGTTTTATTCTGACAATTTCTAACTCTCTGAGAGGCTCTAAGCTATTTGACTATCTTAAGCTTCCCGTGCCTCTCGAGGCTGGGAGACTGTAAACAATCGTATGCATAGCTGTAGGAGTCCGGGTAAATTTGTCAGGCGAGTTAGAGAGCTTTCTGAGGGGTTTGGATTTAAACAGTCCTAATTGCCCAGGAACTTTATTAATTGGAGCTGTAAGTTAACTCTTTGACAGAGAGAGTGAGATGGTGATAGGGGACAGCCCCCAGTAAAGTCAGAGGTGAGAGCACAAAGCAATAAAGTAGGCAGACTCTGGTTTTTTGGGGGTAGATGCTCGAGAATATCCAGGGGGACTCCTGAGGCTCGATCCCGCCTTTGCGTATGCCGAGCCTCCTTCCTCATGACCTTTGTCACGAGTGGAATGCCTCACCGGCTCCCGACAATGGCCTTTTTATATGATAAAGTTATTAATATGAGAACTATATTCTTGAGATTTTTCCTCTATTTAAGCTCCCAGGTGTTTTCATTGATTGACCTGCAACAATATAGAAGGATTTCATTGGAATACAGTTGCTGCTGCTGCTGCTAAGTCGCTTCAGTCATGTCCGACTGTGCAACCCCATAGACAGCAGCCCACCAGGTTCCCCCGTCCCTGGGATTCTCCAGGCAAGAACACTGGAGTGGGTTGCCATTTCCTTCTCCAGGGAATACAGTTGCTATACGGAAAAATTTAAAGTCTAATATGAATTCCATAAGCCCTATTTTTAAAAACTTTCCTGGTGACAGTTGACTATTATTTGAAAAAGAGCCCCAGAATATTGTAAGAGAAAAAAGCAATGTATAAAAAGTCTAAATTAGAAACAAAGAACTAGGAATATAAAGTTACACAGTAATTGTATTTTCACAATGACACTCAAATGAAACTCAGGATATGAATAGAATCCTCTGTGCCAGAGTTGAAGTTGTTTTAAACAGGAAAAATGAATGTTTAGAGATTGAAATGTTTCGATGGTGCTTGTTGTGTTCTGGTTTATGAGTCATCTGAATTTTTTTCTGTTTAAAATATTAGCCAGGGGCTTCCGCGGTGGCACAGTGGTAAAGAATCTGCCCGCCAGTGTGGGAGGTGCAGGAGGTAGAGCTTAACCCTTCAATGGGGAAGATCCCTCAGAAGAGGAGATGGCAACCTGCTTCAGTATTCTTGCCTGGAGAATCCCAAGGACAGAGAAGTTTGGCGGGTTACAGACCAAGGAGTCACAAAGAGTTAAGACACTTTGTGTCAGAGCACTCACACACAGGGCTCTGGGCAACTAAGCCTTCTTACCACAAGCTACAGAGCCTGTGCACCACCCCTAGTGCTGCAGGAAGATTCCAAACGCTGAAACTTAGACTCGATGCAGCCAAAAGTAAAGAAAGAAAAATTATAAATAAATATAAAAATAAAATATCAGCTAAATTTAAACTTGTTGCCGCGCAGCGCAGCACAAATAAAAATAGAAAATTAAGAAATAAGGGGGTTTTAAAATTATTATTTCTGTTTCAAGCTGATTCTTTACCAGCTGAACTACGTACGAGTCAGTCAGTTCAGTTGCTCAGTTCAGTTCACTCAGTTCAGTCGCTCAGTTGTGTCCGACTCTACAACCCCATGAATCCCAGTATGCCAGGCTTCCCTTTCCATCACCAAATCCCAGAGTTTACCCAAACTCATGTCCATCAGGTCCATGATGCCATCCAACCATACCATCCTCTGTCGTGGCCTTCTCCTCCTGCCTTCAGTGTTTCCCAGCATCAGTTCCGTTCAGTTCAGTTGCTCATTCGTGTCCAACCCCAGGCTTCCCTGTCCATCACCAACTCCCAGACCTTATTCAAACTAATGTCCATCGAGTCGGTGATGCCATCCAACTATCTCATCCTCTGTCATCCCCTTCTCCTCCTGCCATCAATCTTTCCCAGAATCAGGGTCTTTTCAAAGGAGTCAGTTCTTCACATCAGGTGGCCAAAGTATTGGAGTTTCAGCTTCAGCATCAGTCCTTCCAATGACTATTCAGGATTGACTTCCTTTAGGATGGGCTGGTTGGATCTCCTTGCTGTCCAAGAGATTCTCAAGAGTCTTCTCCAACACCACAGTTCAAAAGCATCAATTATTCGGTGCTCAGCTTTCTTTATAGTCCAACTCTCGCATCCATACATGACTACTGGAAAAACCATAGCTTTGACTAAATGACCTTTGTTCGCAAAGTAATGTCTCTGCTTTTTAATATGCTGTCTAGGTTGGTCATAACTTTTCCTCCAAGGAGCAAGCATCTTTTAATTTTATGGCTGCAGTCACCATCTGCAGTGATTTTTGAAGCCCAAGAAAATAAAGTCTCTCACTGTTTCCATTGTTTCCCCATGTGCCATGAAGTGATGGGACAAGATGCCATGATCTTCCTTTTTATGAATGTTGAGTTGTAAGCCAGCTTTTTCACTCTCCTCTTTCACTTTCATCAAAAGGCTCTTTAGTTCTTCTTTGCTTTCTGCCAGAAGGGTGGTGTCATCTGCATATCTGAGGTTATTGATATTTCTCCCAGCAATCTTGATTCCAGCTTGTGCTTCATCCAGCCCTGCATTTCACATGGTAAGCTCTGCATAGTAATAGTAGTAGTTAAGTCGCTAAGTCGTGTCTGACTCTTGTGACCCCATGGACTGTAGCCTGCCAGGCTCCTCTGTCCATGGGATTCTCCAGGCAAGAGTACTGGAGTAGGTTGCCATTTCCTTCTCCAGGGGATCTTCCTGACCTAGGAATCGAACCCGGGTCTCTTGCATTACAGGCAGATTCTTTACCGACTGAGCTATAAGGGAAACCCACTCTCTGCTGCTGCTGCTGCTAAGTCGCTTCAGTCGTGTCCAACTCTGTGCGACCCCATAGACATAGACAGCAGCCCACTGGGCTTCCCCGTCCCTGGGATTCTCCAGGCAAGAACACTGGCGTGGGTTGCCATTTCCTTCTCCAATGCATGAAAGTAAAAAGTGAACGTGAAGTCGCTCAGTCGTGTCCGACTCTTAGCAACCCCATGGACTGCAGCCCACCAGGCTCCTCCGTCTATGGGATTTTTCCAGGCAAGAGTGGAAATGACCTTCTCTCTGCATAGAAGTTAAATAAGCAGGGTGACAATATACAGCCTTGATGTACTCCTTTCCCAATTTGGAACCAGTGTGTTGTTCCATGTCCAGTTCTAACTGTTGCCTCTTGACCTGCATACAGATTTCTCAGGGGGCAGGTCAGGTGGTCTGGTATTCCCATCTCTTTCAGAAATTTCCACAGTTTGTGGTAATCCACATAGTCCAAGGCTTTGGCATAGTCAATAAACCAGAAGTAGATGTTTTCTGGAACTCTCTCACTTTTTCTATGATCCAACAGATGTTGGCAATTTGATCTCTGGTTCCTCTGCCTTTTCTAAATCCAGCTTGAACATCTGGAAGTTCACAATTCACGTGCTGTTGAAGCCTGGCTTGGAGAATTTTGAGCATTACTTTACTAGCGTGTGAGACGAATGCAATTGTGCAGTAGTTTGAACCAGCAGGGAAGCCCCTTAACCAATATACAATACTACATTTTTATTTGTAGGCACAGTGTTGCCCACCAGGTCTCTAAAACTTGTTCATTTTTTGTATCCTTACTGCCAAAACTCCAAGAAATGCTTGAGTACAACAGAGTCAATTGTATTAACTGTACTATCTTATTTAATGTACTCTTGATCCATTTGTGGACGGTGGGAACCCACTGTCCAGGGTTAACTAAATCGGAGACAAAAAACTTAGTTGTTGTTCAGTCGCTAAGTCGTGTCAACTCTGTGACCCCATGGACTGCAGCTCGATAGGCTCCTTTGTCCTCCACTATCTTCCAGAGTTTGTTCAAACTCAAGTCCTTTGAATCAGTGTTGCTAACAACATGCCTGCCAGCTAAACTTTGATATGCAAGCAAACCAATTCAGAGTCCATGCATACCCCCTACCCAGGTGGATTCTTTTACCAGACCTCTACGTCTAGGACTCTATCCCCTGCCCTAATCACTGTGGGACTGGGTGCGAGACTCCTGGCATTTGTGTGTGAGGAGGTTCTATACACAAAAGCTAGTGGAGGTGATGGAATTCCAGTTGAACTATTTCAAATCCTAACAGATGATGCTGTTAAAGTGCTGTACTCAATACGCCAGCAAATTTGGAAAACTCAGCAGTGGCCACAGAACTGGAAAAGGTCAGTTTTCATTCCAATCCCAAAGAAAGGCAATGCCAAAAATGTTCAGACTACTGTATAATTGCTCTTATATCACATGCCAGAAAGATTATGCTCAAAATTCTTCAAGGTAAACTTCAACAGTATGTGAACTGAGAACTTCCTGATATACAAGCTTGTTTAGAAAAGGCAGAGAAACCAGAGATCAAATTGCCAACATTTATCGGATCATAGAAAAAACAAGGGAATTTCAGAAAAACATCTACTTCAGCTTCATCAACTACACTAAAGCCTTTGACTATGCATCACAACAAACTGTGGACAATTCTTAAAGAGATGGGAATACCAAACCACCTTATCTGCCCCCTGAGAAATCTGTATGCAGGTCAAGAGGCAACCATTAGAACTGTACTTGGAACAACTGACTGGTTCAAAATTAGGAAAGGAGTACAGCAAGGGTGTATATTGTCACCCTGTTTATTTAACTTCCATGCAGAGTGCTGCTGCTACTGCTAAGTCGCTTCAGTCGTGTCCGACTCTGTGCAACCCCATAGACGGCAGCCCACCAGGCCCCGCCGTCCCTGGGATTCTCCAGGCAAGAACACAGAGTACATCATGCTAAATGCTGAGCTTCATGAAGCACAAGCTGAAATCAACATTGTTGGGAGAAATATCAACGACCTCAGATATGCATATAATATCAATCTAATGGCAGAAATCGAAGAGGAACCAAAGAGCCTCTTAATGAGAGTGAAAGAGGAGATTGGAAAAATCTAGCTTAAAACTCAACATTCAAAAAACTAAGAGCATGGCATATGGTCCCGTCACTTCATGGCAAATAGATGGGGCAAAACTAGGTGCAGTGGCAGATTTTATTTTCTTGGCCTCCAAAATCACTGCAGATGGTGACTAAAATTACAAGACTTTACTCCTTGGAAGGAAAATTATGACAAACCTAGATAGCATATTAAAAAGCAAAGACATCACTTTGCTGACAAAGGTATATATATTCAAAGCTGTGGTTTTACCAGTAGTTATGGATGGATGTGAGAGTTGGGCCAGAAAGAAGACTGAGTGCCAAAGAATCGATACTTTCAAACTGTGGTCCTGGAGAAGACTCTTGAGAGTCCTTGGACAGTAAGGAGACCAAACCAGTCAATCCCAAAGGAAATCAACCCTGAATATGCATTGGAAGTACTGATGCTGAAGGTGAAGCGCTAATACTTTGGCCACCTGATGTGAAGAGCCGACTCACTGGAAAAGACCCTGATGCTGGGAAAGACTGAATAAAAAAGGATAAGATGGCGGCAGAGGATGAGATGGTTGGATTGCATCACTGACTCAATGGACATGAGTTTGAGCAAACTCCAGGAGATAGTGAAGGATAGGGAAGCCTGGCGTGCTGCAGTTCATGGGGTCACAAAGCATCAGACATGACCTAAGTGACTAAACAACAATATTAGAGTATTACATGGTAACTGACAGATACCAATAATCCATATGAAAAATACTTCTTCACTACAGGAGAAATTCCTCTCTGGGCTTCTAGCTTTAGGAGCTATTGTTTTTTACAAGGATATCATCATCAAGCACTTAGCCTGATAACTACCGGCTGTATGCCTTTGACTAAGCCCAAACCTCAATGTACAAACTTCAGGGTTTGCTAGGGCTTCTATCTCAACTGCAGATTCAGTCTGTTCCCTTTGTCCCTTGAGAAACAGAGTGCTCCCAACTTGGTTAATAAATCTCTTCCCATTAAAGGGATAAGGCAATCAGGCATAAACAAAAAGGAATGTAAAAGTAGTTGGCCATTAATGTTACGTATAAGGAGTTCCAGGAAAGTATGTCCCTGTCTTTTTCCTGATATGATCATAACATAGTCTTTATGACTGCTAAGATTTCCATTTCTTTGGGTTAAGACAGAGAAGGTGGCATCAGTGTCTATAAGAAATTCTATTAAGTGACCTGCCACTTCAATGATCACTCAAGACTTGGCACTAGTTATGTAGATGACATCTCTAGGCAGAGCCTCTTCAGGTCTTGGCCCTATCAATCTTCTGATTGTGAAACCTGCAGTGACAAGATGACTAAGGGGCCCCTGTAGCTCACTGGTGTCTGGGGCATCTGCTCTGCCAATGCCCTGGGCTAAGATTAGGGTCCCTTGTGTAACTCAGGAGTTCCAGAATATGGTGGTGACCTCTCCTCAGCCTTGGGTACACTTTCCCCTGGGATTTGGCCTCAGCTGGAGCAGCAGCTCTTGCAGAAGCAAGGAGCCTCTGCTGGCACAATATCTCCTCCAGGAGGGTGGGGAACAGCTCCCACTGGGCAGGCAGCTTTGGTAGGAGCAGCAGCTTCTTCCTGTTGGGGATCTGGTCTTTGCACAGCCCATACATTGGGTCAGCTAAAATGTCCTCTGATTCCTTCCTTAAATTAGCCATCTGGGTTACACATATACTAGATTCCCTTCCAGTTATATTTTACAGAAACAAGGTCATAAAAACTTGAACATAGGATATTTCACTCCATTTTGATTCCCTTCTATGGTATAAGTCCAATTGCAATACAGTATTATAACTTAGAGACCCATTCTGGCCACTTTTCTTGGCTCTCTAACTTATGTTGCAGCCAAAAGTGGTTATGTAGCCTAATATGCTTTTTTTTTTTTCCTTCAAATCTTGTTGTTCAGGTTTTTTCCAATACTGGAGTATGCATCCCAGAGGGGTATCAACATAGAGTGATTGAGTTTGACCCATCACCTGAGGAAACCTCTCTGATTCTGAGTCTCCACAAGCTTTGTTCTCAAGCAATATGATCAAGATTTGCACTTACAAAGTACGTAAGTGGTAGATGGTATAGCTTCCAAAACAGTCTCCCAACCAGATGTTAGTGGCCAAGAAATTGCCACAAAGGCATAGTAGGGAAGAGGTCCCCAGTGGTCCTCAGACGACAACCTGGAACCAGTCTAGCGGCAAGTCAGAAATAAAAGGGTTAACATTTTCAAGAGCCAGAGGGAGGAAAATGACTGACATCAGGACCCGGTAGGTCCTCCGTTGGGCATTCCTAGTAATCAAGGAAAAGTACTCTAAGTCTTGTAAGCTAGTTCCCTGTCACATAAACTGACAGAGAAGGATGAATTATTATATCTCAGTGATCATACAGGTCTTTTGGAGTTAAAAGAAAAGAAATGGAACAGAAACAGCTATAAAGCATAGCAGGAAAACCTCAGAGGAAAAGAGATAGATTGCTAAATCCTATAACATCATGTAGCATCTGACTTTATTCCAGACTTGGCGGTTGGATATGCACAGCACCCTTTTGCAAAGTCTTTTTATGTTTGTGTGCTGCCAGGACTTGAACCTGGCCAAAGCAACCCGGGGAGTGAAATTCCTTCCTCTTCATATACCTTCTCCGGCATCTCCTGAACCAGTAATAAGATCCCTTCCACATCTGCACACCACCGGTTCTATGGCAACCCATGCTGACTGCCACCATTCTTCCAATTTCCTATCTTAAATATCCATATCCGTATAATCATTCCTCTGGCCTGTCCATATCCAATCAGAGCCCCAAAGCATTTGAGGCTGAAAACTGCAGTCAGCTGTGGCAGAGCATCTTCCTTGATGTTCCTGGCCTGTGGCGACCCACGACCCTTCTAGGACCTGACTCCAACCTTTTTATCTTACCATGGTCCTGCCGTGGTCGCCACCTGAAACCATTTGGTGTAGTTTTCATGGCACCACAGTCCTTTATATCTCAACACAGAAAGGAATTCAGCAAGAGACAAAGTGATAGATAAAAAGTGACTTATTAGAATAGCACCTCTGTAGAATTCACAAGGATGCAAGCAAGGTTTGCGCTTCCCAAGTTCTCAGTGGGTTACGTTTTTATAATCAAAGGAAGGGAGGGGAGGGAGAGAAGATCTTTTTTGTATTTCTCGAGTAGACATCATGTTTCCTCATCAGGCCCTCCCTCAGGTAAGGCAGGAAAGTTTACTTGTCCCTGTATGGTCAGGTCACGACTGTCATAGATAACACTTTGGAAAAATATTTTCAGGTCCAATACAATCAGGGTCTTTCATTTTGAAAAGTCATCTTTCCATAAATGATTGTTCTTCTGTGTGCACATAGCATGTTTTGGGGTTCATTAACTTGGTGACGCTACTGGACAGGATGTCTCATGCCAGCATCTTTTTATTGTTTGGGGGCATCTTTCCTACTCTGTTGCATAGTTTGGTTGTGTGAAATGAAAATGTTAGTGGTAAAGAACCTGGCTGCCAATGCAGGAGAAATAAGAGACACAGGTTCGGTCCCTGGGTCAGGAAGATCCCCTGGAGGAGGGCATGGAAACCCACTCCAGTATTCTTGCCTAGAGAATCCCATGGACAGACGAGCCTGGAGGGCTATAGTCCATCGGGTCAAAAATAGTCAGACATGACTGAAGCGACTTAGCACACACCCGCCATATTAATAAACAAGAAATGTCACAGCCATCGTGATTTCCGGCCTCCAAAAGTGAATGAGGGCTCCCAAAACTTCAATCCAGTGCCTGCTGCCACTCCCCACAGTGATTGCTGAGGAGCGGAGGGAATGCAAGAAACAAGGTGAATAAGGAAATAGGATTCACCCTGACCAGGTAGCTGAAGTGCATATGAAAGGAATGAATTCAGTGAGCCCAGAGGCTTGAATCTTCCCATACAAAGGATGCTAAATTCCTTATCTTAATACCTGACCTTTGATGTTTTGACTGCCTGCTCCCTTTGTTGCAGACAGCCTGACTTCCCCTCCTGTCTCCTTGGAGCAGTTTTCTCAGAGCTTCTGAGATATTGTCTCCTGCGCTTGAGTCCTAAACATTATCACCAAATAAAATGACTCTCTACGTTCAGGTTATGACTGTATCTTTTAGTCGGCAGTTTCTAAGCAAGTTAGCTTGATTAATTAAGCAAGCCAATCTGGCTTTGGTGCTCAGCAATTTGTTCCGCTTTATGAGTCAAGCAAGCATACACTGTTTCAGAATTTTCCCTCCGTCGAGTGATCATTAGTCTTATTGGGATACCCCAAAGCCCTCTCTCTATCGCCAATGGGAGCTTCCCTAATGGGGTTTCTAAGTTAACTATTTTGATCATCCTACTCAATCTCTATCACTTTTGGTCCCAGAGACACAGAGAGTCGTCACACACCACTTTAAGCATAAGGGATCTGAACAAATGCTATGAAACTTGTTGTCTGCCTTGCTGCTATTGTGATCGTCACCCAACTCAGTGAGATTGAGGGATTGCATCTTTGAAGACTTAAGCTAATGAAAAGAAGGGGAAGGAGTAACTGGTTCAAGTTAGCCACAAAACTCCCCAAGAGGTGGACCAATTTATAAAAGATTACATGGAAGAAAGGAGTATAATCTGTAAAAATACTGAATCACTATTAGAAACATCTGAAACAAACATGATATTGCATTGGCTAATGTGGAGGACACGCTGGCACGGGACACTTGAGGGAAACCCACTGACCCCTCTTTGGGCTCCAGGCCACCATGGAAGACTGGGTAGCACTGGGCAGGTGAAGGGGAGAAGACCTCGGAGCTCCTCTGTGGGATTATGGCCAATGTGGAAGACTGTGGGGAACTGGGTAAGTTGTGATAGGGGGTTAAGACCACTGAGCCACTGTGGGGCCTGTGCCGTGAGAGATCCGGTGGAACTGGGCAGGTGGTGGGGTAATCCCCTGGGCCCTTTTTCTGGGGCTCAGACACACTTTGGGCTCCTGGCTGTCGTGAAGTACCGCGGGGAAGTGGGCAGGTGAAGGGGAAGCCTGCCAGGGTCCTCTTCAGGCTTTTGGCCACCGTGGAAAACCAGGCCTGAGGCTGTGGAAAACCCAGCACCACTGGGAAGGTGTGAGGGTTTGAACTTCTCTGCTCACCCTGGCAGCTGTGGAATCAGTTCATTTCAGTTGCTCAGTCGTGTCCAACTCTGCCACCCCATGGACTGCAGCATGTCAGGACTCCCTATCCATCACCAACTCCTGGAGTTTATTCAAACTCATGTCCATCAAGTTGGTGATTGCATCCAAACATCTCATCCTATGTTGTCCCCTTCTCCTCCCGCCTTCAATCTTTCCCAGCATCAGGGTCTTTTCCAATGAGTCAGGTGGACAAAGTATTGGAGTTTCAGCTTCAACACCAGTCCTTCCAGTGAATATTCAGGACTAATTTCCTTTAAGATGGACTGGTTGGATCTCCTTGCAGTCCAAGGGACTCTCAAGAGTTTTCTCCAACACCACAGTTCAAAAGCATCAATTCTTTGGTATTCAGCTTTCTTTAGAGTCA
The DNA here is from genome assembly GCF_000754665.1 of Bison bison bison. Classification (NCBI taxonomy): domain Eukaryota; kingdom Metazoa; phylum Chordata; class Mammalia; order Artiodactyla; family Bovidae; genus Bison; species Bison bison. The sequence continues at coordinate 28,788,421 of NW_011495032.1, read as the reverse complement.
GACTCTCACATCCATACATGACTACTGGAAAAACCATAGCCTTGACTAGACAGACCTTTGTTAGCAAAGTAATGTCTCTGCTTTTTAATATGCTATCTAGGTTGGCCATAACTTTTCTTCTAAGGAGCAAGCATCTTTTAATTTTATGGCTGCAGTCACCATCTGCAGCGATTTTGGAGCCTAAGAAAATAAAGTCTGTCACTGTTTTCACTGTTTCCTCCTGTATTTGCCATGAAGTGATGGGACCAGATGCCATGATCTTCGTTTTCTGAATGTTGAGCTTTAAGCCAACTTTTTCACTCTCCTCTTTCTAAAGGAAAGAACTAAAGGCTCTTTAGTTCTTCTTTGCTTTCTGCCAGAAGGGTGGTGTCATCTGCATATCTGAGGTTATTGATATTTCTCCCAGTAATCTTGATTCCAGCTTGTGCTTCATCCAGCCCAGCATTTTACTCTGCATTTAAGTTAAATAAGCAGGGTGACAATATACAGCCTTGACATACTCCTTTCCCGATTTGGAACCAGTCTGTTGTCCCACTAACTGTTGCTTCCTGACCTGCATACAGATTTCTCAAGAGGCAGGTCAGGTGGTCTGGTATTCCACCTCTTGAAGAATTTTCCACAGTTTGTGGTGATCCACGAAGTCAAAGGCTTTGGCATAGTCAATAAAGTAGAAATAGATGTTTTTCTGGAACCCTCTTGCTTTTTCAATAATCCAACGGATGTTGGCAATTTGATCTCTGGTTCCTCTGCCTTTTCTAAAACCAGCTTGAACATCTGGAAGTTCACACTTCACATATCGCTTAAGCCTGGCTTGGAGAACTTTGAGCATTACTTTGCTAGTGTGTGCTGCTGCTGCTGCTGCTAAGTCGCTTCAGTTGTGTCCGACTCTGTGCGACCCCATAGATGGCAGCCCACCAGGCTCCCCCATCCCTGGGATTCTCCAGGCAAGAACACTGGCGTGGGTTGCCATTTCCTTCTCCAATGCATGAAAGTGAAAAGTGAAGTCGCTCAGTCGTGTCCGACTCTTAGCGACCCCATGGACTGCGGCACACTAGGCTCCTCCGTCCATGGGGTTTTCCAGGCAAGAGTACTGGAGTGGGGTGCCATTGCCTTCTCCGTTGCTAGTGTGTGAGATGCGTGCAATTGTGTGGTAGTTTGAGCATTCTTTGGCATTGCCTTTATTTGGGATTGGAATGAAAACTGACCTTTTCCAGTCCTTTGGCCACTGCTGCATTTTCCAAATTTGCTGGCATATTGAGTGCAGCACTTTCACAGCATCATCTTTTAGGATTTGAAATAGCTCAGTTGGAATTCCATCACCTCCACTAGCTTTGTTCATAGTGATGCTCCCTAAAGCCCACTTGACTTTGCATTCCAGGATGTCTGGCTCTAGGTGAGTGATCACACCATCATGATTA
>NW_011495032.1:28786026-28786486 GCF_000754665.1 Bison bison bison | reverse complement strand
TCCTGGCCACTGTGGAAAACCCAGGGGAACTGGGTAGACGTAGGGGAGCCCGCTGAACCCCTCCACACACACCTGAACGCTGTGGAAAACACTGTGTCACTGGAAAGGTAAAGAGGGAGCCCGCCGGGCGCCTGTGTGTGCCCCTGGCCGCTGTGGGGAACCCTATGGCACTGGGCAGGGGTGGGAGGAACCTGCTGAAGCCTTCTGCTCTACCTTGGCCACTGTGGGAGATCCTGCAGCACTGGGCAGCTGTGGGCTGGGGGTGGGGGGCTGCAGCTGCGCTTCGCTGTAGGGGCTGTGAGGAATATACTCCGGCAATTAGAGCCCTCCGAACCCCCGTGCCGGATCCTGGCCACTGTGGAAAACCCAGGGGAACTGGGTAGACGTAGGGGAGCCCTCTGAACCCCTCCACACACACCTGAACGCTGTGGAAAACACTGTGTCACTGGAAAGGTAAAGA
>NW_011495032.1:28784993-28785926 GCF_000754665.1 Bison bison bison | reverse complement strand
CAGACAGCCATTTTGCGTTTTTGCATTTCTTTTCCATGGGGATGGTCTTGATCCCTGTCTCCTATACAATGTCACAAACCTCCGTCCATAGTTCATCAGGCACTCTATCAGATCTAATCCCTTAAACTTATTTCTCACTTCCACTATATAATCGTAATGGATTTGATTTAGGTCATACCTGGATGGTCTAGTGGTTTCCCCTACTTTCTTCAATTTAAGTCTGAATGTGGCATTAAGGAGTTCCTAATCTGAGACACAGTCCGCTCCCGGTCTTGTTTTTGCTGACTGCCTAGAGCTTCTCCATCTTTGGTTGCAAAGAATATAATCAATCTGATTTCGGTATTGACGATCTGGTGATGTCCATGTGTAGAGCCTTCTGTGTTGTTGGAAGAGAGCGTTTGCTATGACCAGTGCGGCGGCTGCGCGGCTGTGAGGAGCTGCAGCTGCGCTTCGCTGTAGGGGCTGTGAGGAATATCCTCCGGCAATTAGAGCCCTCCGAACCCCCTGTGCCGGCTCCTGGCCACTGTGGAAAACCCAGGGGAACTGGGTAGACGTAGGGGAGCCCGCTGAACCCCTCCACACACACCTGAACGCTGTGGAAAACACTGTGTCACTGGAAAGGTAAAGAGGGAGCCCGCCGGGCGCCTGTGTGTGCCCCTGGCCGCTGTGGGGAACCCTATGGCACTGGGCAGGGGTGGGAGGAACCTGCTGAAGCCTTCTGCTCTACCTTGGCCACTGTGGGAGATCCTGCAGCATTGGGCAGCTGTGGGCCGCGGGTGGGGGCAGGTGCCCCTTGAAGCCCTCTGGGCGCTCCTGGCCACTGTAGAAAACCTGTGTCATTGGTCAGGTTGGTGGCAGCTCTTGAACCCGTGTGTACCCATGAATGCTGTGGAAAATGCTGGTGCACTGGGCAGGTGTTGGGGGGAGCTCTAG
>NW_011495032.1:28782021-28784798 GCF_000754665.1 Bison bison bison | reverse complement strand
GAGCTCTAGAACTTTCCTACATGCCCCTGAACACTGTGGAAAGTGCTCCTGCCCTGGGCCGGTGTAGTGGGAGCCCTCTGAACCTCTCTGTTTGCCTCTAGCCTCTGTAGAAAACTCTGTAGCACTTGGCAGGTGTGCTCCTGGCTGCTTTTGGAAAAACCTCCAGCACTGGCCAGGTTTAGGGGTAGCCCATTGAGCCCCTCTGCCTGCCCCTGGGCACTCTGAAAAGTCCTGTGACATTGGGCAGGTGTGGGCAGAACCCTTGAACCCCTCTGTGCACTCCTGGCCACTGTGTAAAATGGTGGGACACTGGGCAGTCGTGGGCGGAGCCCTCTGAACCCCTCTGTGTGTTCCCTGTGGCTGTGGATAACCCTGGGGCACAGGCATTTGGGAGTGGGACCTGGCTGAGCCCTTCTCCATATACTGGCCAGCGAAGGAGACCATGGAGTACTAGGAACGTGGAAGGGGATCCCTCTGAGTCCCTCTGTGGGCTCTTGGTGCCTGTGGAGGACAGTGTGTAACTGGTCAGGTTTCCAAGGGGCCTGCGGAGCTGTCTGCAGACTAATTACTGCCGCGGAGGACCAGGTAGTGCTGGGGAGGGAGATCACTCAGGGAGGGAGCCCCCTGAGCCCCCCTGCAGGCTTCTGGCCACTGTGGAGGAACCTACCTCCCTGGCACTTTGAGGGGAGTCTGCAGAGCCCCTATTTGGCCCCCTGGCTATTGGAGAGTAGCATGCGGCACTTACTACTTGGGGCACCCCACAGGGCCCGTCTGTGGGTTTTTGGCTGCTGTGGAGGCATGTTTGGTATTGGGGGGGACCCTGCCCAGCCCCTCTGTGAACTCCTGGCTTCAGTGAAAGAAAGTTTGGCACTTATTTTACCACAGAAATCCCACGGACAGAGGAGCCTGGTGGGCTGCAGTCCCTGGGGTTGCAAAGAGTCAGACACGACTAAGCAGCTGAGCACGCACGGGCACGCGCGCGCGTGCGTGCGCGCGCACACACACACACACACACACACACTCCATCAAAAAGTACTGCCACTGTAGGTTTCTGCAAGAAATGCAGAGCTGGTGGGTGATGAACCCAAGGATCGAAAGAAAGAGCAAACTGACGCTGCCAAAGGAGAGTTCAATGAGAAATCTCCCTTCCTAAAGAGGATGGCCAGCGGCCATGTAGGGAATGGTTCAAAGTGGGCTTTTGCTGGTCCGCAGCCAGTTAGGAACCAGGCCTCACAGCAAGAGGTGAACTCCAGCAAACAAGGGAAACTTCAACTGCTGCTCCCTCCCTCACATTACTCTCTGAACCGTCATGCCACTCTGTCGTTCATGGACAAATTGTCTTCCATGAAACCGGTCCATGGTGCCAAAAAGGTTGGGGAGCTCTGGCATGGAATGTGTCAAAGCGTCAGACTGTGTAGACCAGTTCTGAGCCACATGCGGGAACTGCATACGTAAATACCCAGAGGAGATTCCTTGTTGGCGCAATAGTTAAGAAGCCACCTTCCAATACGGAAGACACAGGCTCAGTTGGGAAATTAAGATTCCACATGTTGAGGGGCAACAAAGCCTGAGCCACAACTACTGAACCTGCACATTCTAGAGTCAGTGCCCCAAACGAGGAGCCCGTGAGCTCAACTTAAAGACACCGGATGCAGCAACTAAGACCCAAGGTAGCCAAGAAATACATATTTTTAAAAAAGAATGCGGCAACGAAAGTTTCTCAGTGCCGCAGCTAAGACCCGATGCTGCCAAAAATAAATCAATACATAAATATTAAAAAGAGAAATGCCCCGAACCCCTATCCTGGGGGATGGTAGAGCTGAAGTATCACTAGTCAAAGTGTTACTCGGTTGTGTCTGATTCTTAGTGGCCCCCATGGACTGTAGTCTGCCAGGCTCCTCTGTCCATAGGATTCTCCAGGTAAGAATACTGGAGTGGATTGCCATTCCCTTCTCCGGGGGATCTTCCCAACCCAGGGATCAAACCCCGGTCTCCCGCACTGCAGGCAGATTTTTTTTTCCCATCTGAGCCATACTATAATTTCATTCATGCCTGATGTTGACACCACAGGTGATTCATTGCTGTATTCAATTCTCTCTACCATCTTGCTTCTGGATATTCTGGGCTTGTAATAAAGATACTGCACTACTATATCCTATACATTACTGTACTGTACAAGTGCACAAAAGCAAAACCAGTTGTAGAGGGTGCACACCTTAACAGTGTACATGACCGAACATACCGACGCACTTTCGTATCCAAAGTTCACAACTTGAAGGAAACTAACTGTATCAGTTAGGGAACCACGGCCCGCAGCTTCACCAGACTCTGAATTCCAAAACATTCAATGTGCTGGACGCCGCGCTGCAGTTCCACCGCGAGGTGCCGCGGTATCCCTTATGGTGCAGCCATAAAGAAGACTATTCCATGATGCTTCACGAAATAAAATTCCTCTTCATATTCAAGAAAAATTTAAGCAAAAGAATTCTTCTTGAGAGTTGCTTGCTGGTCCAGTGGTTAGGACTCCGTGATCAAATCTGGAAGGCAGGAGGTTTCGGTGAAATTACCAAATTGGATTATAGAAAAAAGTTTGCAGATGAGCCTAGGAGAACATTCAACAGCCTGACAAGTTATCAGGATCCTCTAATGAGTGTCTTCCTCAGTACCAGGAGTGTCTCTAAGAATGCCTAACTTTCTCAGTTCCTTTTTTTCTCACCAGTGGAATCTTCCCCCAGACCAGGACCCCTTAATGAGGGTAAAAACCAAGAAAAAATAAG
>NW_011495032.1:28778242-28781921 GCF_000754665.1 Bison bison bison | reverse complement strand
ACTCATGTACAGAAATACTCAAACATCCAAGATGAAAGCCAAACCAATTCCAAAGGGCTCACTTTGATATGGGGCTTCTCTGATGGCTCAGATGGTAAAGAATCTGCCTGCAATGCAGGAGACCTGGGTTCAATCCCTGGACTGGGAAGACCCCTAGAGGAGGGCATGGCAACCCACTCCAGCATTCTTGCCTGGAGAATCCCATGGACAGAGGAGCCTGGTGGGCTACCATCCATGGGGTCACAAATAAGTGACCACACTTTCACTTTGATATAATAGCCTAAGAAGCCTATGCATACGGAATTTCATCCCATTTTCTTTCCCTTTTACAAGACAGTTCTAGTTGAAAGGTAGTATTATAAAGAGTCATTAAAGTATAAAGGGCTGTTGTTCTCCAGATCCCAAGGAGTACTGAAGCTAAGCAGTATTATGATCAATACAATTTTTTTTTTTAATTTCATGGGAATATAGCTGAAGATCTCCCAGCGTTGCAAAATACATGCTGAGGACTACAAGATGGAATTGTTTCTAGTCATGGCCAATATTCTAGTCATGGCTAGAGACAGACTGGCAGATCCATGTCTGGTAACTTCTAAGGGTAGCAAGTTCTGTAGCGCTAGGATGGGAACTTTCCTACCTGCCATTCCAGGCAAAAGTGCAAACAAGCCTCAATCTAGCAGGGAGTTTCCCAATTACCACTTAAGTGGTGCCAGATGGCCAAGGAACTCCTCAACCCAGAAGTAAAAATCCAGTTTAAATGATGAAACCATGCTACTCAGATATCAACTTAAACCCACAGTCTTTTAACTGAGATCACACACCTGGTCTCAGGACTTAATGAAGCTCAGGTTCTTGACATCTCCTTGCAGAAAGAATTCGGTGAGAGGCAAAGTGATAGGTAAGAAGTATAATTATTTAGAGAGAAACACACTCCACAGTGTGTGGGCCATCTCAGAAAGTGAGAGCAGCCCCAAAATATGGCATGGTTAGTTTTTACTGGTTGGTAATTTCATAGACTAATTAGTGGGAGGATTATTCAAACTATTTTAAGAAAGGGGCAGGAATTTACAGAAATTGGGCCAGTACCCATTTTTTGATCTGTGATGGTTGTCCTCTGCTGCAGCTACTAAGCCCAAGTGCAAAAGCTAGAGAAAGCTCATGCACAGCAACATAGACCCAGTGCAGCCAAAATAAAAAATAAATAAAGTTCGTGCCCTGCCCCCTTCCTACCTGTTTCAGAAAGGGTCCCCCCTTCCTGTGGGGCTTCCCAGGTGGTTCAGTAGTAAAGAATCTACCTGCCTATTGTCAACTACAAATGAGCACTTGCCAAAAGCATTTGCCAGCAACTGGAAAATGACAAAAAGGACATTTACCATCTGCAAAATCTGTGGAGGTTGAACCCTGGGCTGCTGCAGCTGCCATACCCACTAAGGGGAATTCAGGGTGGAGAGTACAGCACTCTGTGCCCCAGTGAAACTGGTGGAACAGGTCTTTAGATAGTTAGATATTTTCAGGGACTGATTTCATGATCTCAGTCCTTGGATCTCCTCATATCCAGAAAAGAATTAAATCCTTTCAGGGTAACATTAGCTCCTCATGACTAGTAGAAAACCTTTTGTAAAGGAAGTACTTAATTGCACTGAACTCCCTCTTCACCAAAATCTTATATACTGATCCTCACTGTCTCTTTGGAGCAGTCTCTCAGAGCTATCTGAGGTCCTGTCTCTTGGGCTGCAGTCCTCATCTTTGCCCGAAACAAAACTTAAGTTACAACTTTCATGCTGTGCATCTTTTTAGTTGATACAGTGCAGGAGACATGGGTTGGATCCCTGGGTCTGGAAGATCTCTTGGAGGAGGAAATGGCAACTCACTCCAGTATTTTTGCCTGAAAAACCCCATGGACAGAGGAGCCTGGCAGCCTACAGTTCATGGAGTAACAAAGAGTTGAACACAACTGAGCATGCACCCATGCCCCCTTCCTGTAATAGGAGCCCTCTGCTCAAAATCAGATGACCGGACTTCCCTGATGGTAAACTGGATAGGAACCGCCTGCCAATGCAGGGGATGTGGGTTCAATCCCTGATCCAGGATGATTCAGAACAACTAACCCCATGACCCCACACACTTAGAACCTGGACTCCACAACAAGAGAATTCACTGCAATGAGACGCCCACCCACCACAACAAAGAGCACCCCCCACTTGCTGCAACTAGAGAAAAGAAGCCCATGCAGCAGTGAAGACCCAGAACAGCCAAAAAATAAATGAATAAAATATATATTTTTTTAAATGTCTTTCTTATGGAGAAGGCAATGGCAACCCACTTCAGTAATCTTGCCTGGAAAACACCATGGACAGAGGAGCCTGGCAGGCTACAGTCCGTGGGATCACAAGAGTCAGACACGACTTAGCGACTAAACCATCCACCACTACAAAGTGAATATATGCCTAAAGATAGTATGTGAAAAGGATATTTGCCATATACTAGCTAGTTTTTTGGTGGGAGGGTGGGAGTCAAGGAAGACTTGGGGTTATTTTTTCATCAACTTCCATTTTATACTTATTTATAATGGTCATTATTTTTACTAATACTGTAAAACTATGAAAATGAATAAAATACTAAAAGTTTCATATAGCCAAGAATTTTTTTAAAAAGTAAATAGATAAAATGTCTTTCTTCTCACAACCAACCCCCCAAAGAGGAAAATTCCAATCAAGGAACCCCAGTAGCAAAAAATACATTGATGTCGCCCCACCTCTTACCAGAAGTGTCTTTCACAGCAGGATCTTTTGTTTCCTTCATCAGGGAATGTGGGACTGGAAAACACACAGGCAGATGCGGGTTTGCGGCAAGTGCTCAGGACGGTCTGTGAGGCCAACATGTCCAGGCTTGGCTGGAGAGGATCCAAGTGACATAACTAGGAAGGAGTCCATGTGCCAAGAGTAAGATACTCACTCAGGTTTGCTCTCCCTCAGTAATCACCACAATTTTTGTAGAACTAAACTTAGATTCTCTCATGCCGCACAGCAAAGCCAACTTAACCGGCACCAGACTATGGTGAAGGAAAATATAGCATTGATTGCAAAGTCAAACAGGGAGAAGACGAGCTCTTTCTCAAAAGACCCAAGTTCCTAAATAGCTTTGGGGTCAACATTTGGGGAAGGGTTGCAGCTTGGGGACTTCCTTCTGATTGGTTGGTGGAATTTTAATCATCAACCTTCAGATTCCAACCAGTCTGGGCTCTACACACTCTAGTCAGCAGTAGTCGCCATCTCCAATTGAACAATTGAAAGATATGCATCCAGTTGTTATGTAAATTTATTTAAGAGGAACCAGCACTGCTTTATCAATGAACATTGTTTAACTTATCATTACTTTTCCTATTTAACTGCTTTTCCTTTATTTCTGCTTTCCCTCATTTCTCTAATTAGTAACTGCTTGAGTGCTTTTGAAGCAGATCCAACCAGTCCATTCTGAAGGAGATCAGCCCTAGGATTTCTTTGGAAGGAATGATGCTAAGGCTGAAACTCCAGTACTTTGGCCACCTCATGCGAAGAGTTGACTCATTGGAAAAGACTCTGATGCTGGGAGGGATTGGGGGCAGGAGGAGAAGGGGACAGAGGATGAGATGGCTGGATGGCATCACTGACTCGATGGACGTGAGTCTGAGTGAATTCCG
>NW_011495032.1:28777091-28777590 GCF_000754665.1 Bison bison bison | reverse complement strand
TGCAGATGACACCACCCTTATGGCAGAAAGTGAAGAGGAACTAAAGAGCTTCTTGATAAAAGTGAAAGAAGAGAGTGAAAAAGTTGGCTTACAGCTCAACATTCAGAAAACTAAGATCATGGTATCTGGTCCTATAACTTCATGGCAAATAGATGTGGAAACAGTGGCAGATTTTATTTTTTGGGGGGGGACTCCAAAATCACTGCAGATGGTGACTGCAGCCTTGAAATTAAAAGATGCTTACTCCTTGGAAGGAAAGCTATGACCAACCTAGTTCAGTTCAGTTCAGTTCAGTCACTTAGTCGTGTCCGACTTTTTGCGACCCCATGAATCACAGCATGCCAGGCCTCCCTGTCCATCACCAACTCCCAGAGTTCATTCAGACTCACGTCCATCGAGTCAGTGATGCCATCCAGCCATCTCATCCTCTGTCCCCTTCTCCTCCTGCCCCCAATCCCTCCCAGCATCAGAGTCTTTTCCAATGAATCAGCTCTTCGCA